>NC_058083.1:289775351-290094608 GCF_014858855.1 Bufo gargarizans | reverse complement strand
CCAGCAGGCACAGGGCATGTGTGCTGTCTTCAAGAGACCATGGAGGAAGTCCTCCGTTTCCAAGAGAAACCGCAGCCTAAGCCGTAGCTACTGATGCCGGGCTTACCACCTCCGCCGACCTTCCAGCTGGGATGCCAGGTCACCACCTCCTTTTCCTACAACCCCACAGTGGTCAATTACCAATTGCCATGGAAAATGGCATCCGCAGCAGCAAGAGGTCACCGGTTCCCATCACCACCGGTGGAGCCTCAATTACCTCAGCCCCTGCAGCCGGAGATCCTGAGTCCCCCTGCCCCGGCAGGAGTTCCGGCAACCTGAAACATCAAGTGGCCGCAGCAATAGCCAGCATTACCAACTGGTCACCACCAGGGTCTTCTAATAGAGGGCAGTGGAGTTCTGCAACCGCAGAGCATCTTGCTTGCCAAGGGCAGGAGTGACACCTGATGTCCTTCAGTAGTTCCAGCAGCAAGGAGGATTTGAGATTCCTCCTCTAATAAGCTGCCTGACTGCCCAATAAAAGAAAAATCATGGACAATCGGAGCCACATCTTGGACTGAACTTGAAGGGTGAGAACTTGTTGGCCCATCTGTTTTGGTTTGTTGCCCTGTTTGGTCCTCACCCAGATGGTCATGTTTGTTAGGACTCCGCCCATCTTCAGTATCTTCAAATGTCTCCAAGTTGCCATGTCAGCGCTAAACCCCACCTGCCTTAAGGGTTCTCATTAAAATTTCTGCTAGTGATAATGTTGTTACACCTCATGTGGATTACAAATTACTTTTTTTTTCCTTTTGGCACTACGTGTTACAGTTTGCAATGTTACAAGCCAGCACCGAAGGAAAAGACTCAAACATGTACCTGAGCTCTTTGTGATTTCTACTGTCATATTTTTGCACTATTTTTGCATTAGTTGTTTACAATTTTTGCAACGTTTAAGTGCTTTAGCCCATTGTCTGGACTCTCAACAATGTGATCATATGCAGTTCAAATGGACTTTGGACTTTGCACTGTTAGCTAGATAGTTAGTGTCCTTGCTTCATTGCTCATACGGACTGCTTCTGAGGGCGTAAAATACTAATGGTCCCACTGTGCCTTGTGTCAGTTTAGAAAGCCTAGGTATTGTACTGTATTATTTGCATATGCCCTTAACCTTTTTCTCTCCACAGACTTGGCAGGGGAAGGAGCCAGTATGTCCTGTGTCTCTGGGATCATGTGCTGTTGCTACATAGGGAGGACCAAGTGTTAAAGTCACAAGCAGTTTTAACATCTCTAAAGGGTAACCCTGCTGCTAAATGTATTTTCTTAGGCACCTTAAGGTACTGTGCACTGCCTTAGAGAAAATTTGAAGCTACCAGTTTAGACCTCAAGGTGACGAAGCATAAATAAAGCATTATTAGACCTTGGTGCTCGAAGGGATTATAGGATGAAGCCTCCCTTCTATGTCTCATAGTATCATGGAAGGATTATAGTACATGACACCCCCACGCTCCATATATGACTTTGGCCAGGTCATGAAGTATTTGAGCGCTTGGTGCAAACTCTTTGGTTCTCTAGTTTATACTGAGATGGAAACAGTAAATAGACACCCTTCTCACATGGGCAGAGACCTATGGGTAGCAATTGCTAGTTCAACTTATGTGTATGTAATAGTATATAGTCTAAAGCAGTACTCTAACTTTAAAAATGGAACCCTACAGCATACCCTAAGCACAAGCCGAGGACGGCTTAGTTTTAAGTAAGTTGGTATGTAACACCCCGGAGTGGTGTTACCACTCCTACACCCTGCTACTATCTTTAATGATCTAACCCAAATGTCATCTATGTATTTCTGTCCATGTCCTCTACACTGTGCATTCCAAATCTTGTTATGCAACTGTTTATTACATGTAATGTTCCTGGTTCACCATCAGGTGGCAGTGTAAAGGGCAGAGTTATAGTTAGATTGAATGGAACTTACCATTCCATTCTCCCCCTCTGCACAAAAGTAGTCCAGTCCTGCTTCCTGCCGGAATGGTGGGGTAGAAGTTTCCAGTTAGTTCTAAGCTAGACAGGAGGAGTGTGAGCAGGGGCACGCTCAGCACCCTAAGCTCTGCTAGCCATGAAAGATGTCTGGAAGTCATAGGGGCCAGAGGAATAGTTCTTTGGCCACCATAAGAGAAATCAACAAGAGGAAGAGTTCTTTGGCTGAAGATAAGTTTTACTAAGTGTCAGGAGGGGAATAACAGTTGACGACACCCCATCCAAGGATACCAGAGCAGATCATGAGTACAGAAACCAGGCTTAAGCAGAATTTAGCACAGCATAAAGAAATAAAACAGTTATTAAGCAAGCCTGTCAGTACAGCAAAGGAAGAGAGAGAGAGCAGCGTTGAGTTTGCCTGCCAGTTTATGCTAAAGCCTGCTAGAACCAAGACAAAGCCTGCCATTTGGATGATGAAAGTTTATTCAAGTAAAGCTTCCATTGAACTTCACAACAAGGTCTGGATTCAAGTTATTTTTCCTTCATCCCTCAATTATTCCCCATTTCTATTTTGCTTTGGAGCCAAAGCCTGGGGTCGATCAGTATCCAGGTGGGAGCACCGTGACACATAAAGAGACATTTAGACTGCACTACACCACTCAGCATTCTTACTACACCAGGGATGCGATAGGGGCCCTGGGGGGGTGCACTGCAGATTGCTTCCAGGAACACTGATGAGAGCTTAGAAGCAAAGCAACATACACTGCGGTAAAGCATGCTTGTTGGAGAAGCTTTTGTTCGATTCACATCCACCAGCGGGGGTAGAGCAGACACGAGTTGGTAAGATTGATCGTGCACGCCCCTCATCACAGTGTTGCTGGCTGTATGTTGCAAGGACTCCACAATTTAAAGTGACATTTCACACTGGAGAGCTGATAAACTTCCCCACAAACTCAAGCCAGGCTGAAGTTTTGGCTCAGAAGGAATACACAGGTACGTGCTGTATGACCAGTTATGGAAGGGGAAATACTGTAAAGCATTGTAAGTTTATAAGCTGTTGTGCTACACCACAGGCTAGCCCGTACCAAACACCCAGTGTCACGGCGGAGTGTGGAGGAATCTAATAGCCTCTGTGATTACTCTTTATTCAGTGTTGTTTTTTATGACCACACCCCTTGTTTCAGGTGTAGCTTAGTAGTCATTACTTCAACCCTATTTAGTCTTACCCCACCCTTCTGACTGTGTGGTAAGATAGCTTCATTTGGTTTTGAAAGAGCTGGTGTGTGGTCCTCTCTGGAGTTTCTGCTCGTCCATCTCACTACAGAAGTTAAGTGTCGCGTTTGTGTTTTGTTTTCTCCTCCTTGTTGGTTGTTACTATGCCTTAGGGAGACGCTTATTACTTTATCTGGGAAGGAACGGGTTGTCTCAGCCCTGCCAATATCCATAAGGATCTTCAGGGTCTCCAGGGTCCCAGGTTCCAGGGTATGGGCATTCCTACCTTCAAGGGGTGCCCATATGGTTAGGAGTCAGTGCCAGAAGTAGGGTTCTCTAGGAGGTGACCTTTTCCTTTCCCTAGCGTTGAGGCCTAGTGGCTTTTCCTCCTGGTTGTCAGTGTGGTGTTTCCTCTTATACCTAATCCGTGACACCCAAACAGTTGTTCTTGATTTTTTAGGATAAAAACTGTTTAATTGTGCCCGCCAGTAGGTAAATTACCGCACTTTCCTCCTGCATTCATCGGAGGGTGCCGTGCTGTGCAGCACAAGGGTCTCAGCCTTTGGGCTGGGTGTATGTAAATGTATTGTATGTTCCCAGCATTTGTGGTTGTGCTCATTGCCACATTTAAGCAAAATACTGTTTTGGCAAAAGCTGATGTTAGAGTTGCTTTCCTTGTTCGTGACTTTGCTGTATCCTGGGAAGCCCAACCCGGTACACGGCTTACACAGGTAGCATAAATGTCCCATTGTTAAAGACATACTTAGAAAACATTACATACAGAGCTACAAAACATACAGGGTAATACAGCGCCACATACCTCTTACATCCAGTGATGTCTCCTCTGATGTAGACGTTGTCTATCCTTATCTTCTCCATTAAGACCAGACCGCTATGATGATTTCTTTTAGCCATCTCTTTTCTCTGCAGAGTTTGACAGACATCATAGTTTCCTGCTTTTTCCTCACCCTCCCACCTTCTGAACAGCCTATCCTGTCACCTCCAATACTATGCCCGCTGTGCTCCCCAATACCAAACTGCAGAAACAGTCGCCCTGAAAATACTACTACCACACAGATAGTGCCCCCTTAAATAATTATGGCACATAAAAAAAAACTGTGCCCAGCAAATAGTGTCCCTGACACTAATAGTGTAAACATAGGGGGTCATTTATCAAACTGGTGAAAAATAGAACTGGCTTAGTTGCCCACTGCAACCAATCAGATTCCACCTTTAATTTTCCAAAGGAGCTGTTCAAAATGAAAGGTGGAATCTGATTGATGCTATAGGCAACTAAACCATTTGTACTTTACACAAGTTTGATAAATAACCCCCATAATGTCCATCAAAAATAATTGTGCTAAGCAGATACTATACCAGGGTGCCTCGCAGAGTAATAGTGCTCCCCAAAGTCCCACCAATAGAAATAATCATCTCCCAGAGAGCATAGTGTTTACAGTGCTACCAATAGTAAATGCCTCCATTATGCCCATACTAGTAATTACGTTTCCAAATGTGTGCCAGTACGAGAAATACCCCCTTATAATGTGCACCAGAGCAAAAAAAGGGCCTTTATAATATGTGCCAGTGCAAACAATGTCCCCTTGCAATGTGCGCCAGTCAGGGTTGCCAACCAGAATTCTTCTTTTTTCTAGACAACTTGTCCCAAACAAATTGGAAAGCCATACTGAATGATAAAGATTATTAGTAAGACATATCTATAGCTCAATATACTGATAATAAGTCATTACTAGCATTTACTGTTAGCTGCAAAAAGTTGAAAATTACCACTAAATAGCATAGTCAAGTACTACCAGCCCAAAAAAAAAAAACAAAACATGGAAACATTTTACGGACTGTCTCGAAATTTCTGGGCGGCTGGCAACCATGGCACCAGTACAAAAATATACCCCTCTTTTATGGGCGCAAACACAAAAAAACCCACTTATGTCACTTATAATGTGCCAGTACAAAATATTTTCCCTCTTAGTGCCCCCATAATGTGTGCCAGTACAAGTACATGCCCCCTAATGTATGCCAGTACAAAATCCACCTACTTAGTATCCTAGTAGATGCTCCCATAGTGCTTCCCTCCATGGTGGCCCAACAGCATGGTGACACCTCCATGCAGCTGTCAGTGATGCCTCTTTATGGCCAATTTCCTAAGCTGTACACTGCCTGGCTCAGGCGGGGAAATGATTATATCATCGCTCCACCTGTGTCAGCTTCTGATCAGAGGGAAAGGCGGGGCAGAAAGAGAACGCTATCATGTCTCATCGCAGTATTTAACTGTATTGCTGTCCTTAGAAGATATGCCACTGGCAAGAGGAGTCCTGTGGGCCTCTGTGGTTTAAGGGCCCGGTTGGAATTGCAACAGCTGCGACCTGTGTACTTACACCCCTGACTATAGCCCATGTTTATATCTTTTTTTTATTAGTTTTGCATTACATTTGCACGTGCATTAGGGTGGGAGAAGGGGGTGGTATTATTTACCTCTTCTGCCCAGGGCACCAAAATACCTTGTCCCAGCATTGGCTCTACCACGCCAGTGTCTGGTATAATCCTTAGCACTGACATGGCGCTGCTAATGGACAGTCTGATGAAGGTTGTCTTTATCAGAGGTGAGGTGACTCTGCAAGGGATATAATTTGAATAAGTGCACCCTACCCCCATCCTATCCCCCCCCCCTGCAAAACATTGGCCTAACTTTCCTTCTTATGCCAATTTATGTTATGCTGAATTTATTGCACAAATGTTTAAACAATAGTTTCTTGTGCATACTAATGTAAATGTTGCTCTGCTGCCATCTAGTGGCAAATCTATGCAGTCATTCTTACATGATGAAGAAAGACTGGAGTGATGCTGCACACAGAAGAAGCATGGCTGCAGAGACCTCATCTGCAAAGGCCACAAAATGTGATGTTCTGAAATTAGAGGCTATGTACACCTGACGTCATTCCTTCCAAGCGCCGTAATCTCGTGCAGGCTCAGTCTACACATTAAGTCTGCGCACATGCAGACTACTGGCAAAGGCTTCGTCGATCCAACTGCCCAGCCTCTTCCTTTGCCCGCCCTCCTATTCCCTTGTATCATCGCTAGGTCCGTCCGAGATCCCGCGCCTGCGCCCTGCTTCGCTGGGCCAGGGCATGCACACTGCAATGCTCATTTTAGGTACGGCATCAATTCAACTAGTGAGCATGTGCCAGCCGGCGAAGCAGTGCGCAGGCGCGGGATCTCGGCCGGACCTAGGGATGATGCAAGGGAATAGGAGGGCGGGCAAAGGAAGAGGCTGGGGGAGGAGTAATGGGGCACCTACACACTGAACGCCGCCCCTGGGCACTTGCGAGAGCTCATTTGCATATGAAATAAACCTAGTTTTTCCTGCTTCTGGATGTCTAAAGAAAATAACAAAGGTACCATTAGAATCATGTATAGGTGTGCTACAGCGCCATGTAAGCGCTGTATATGGTCATATAGTGGCGACAGACTGCTTTTAACTCACTGATTAACCTTTATGAACTCTTTCTGGTGAGAAATTGGGGGGGGGGGGGGGGGAAGCAATTCTGCCATTGATTTGTTACTTTCCAAATTTTGCAACGCTCACTGTGCAGCATAAATAACATAATAACTCTATTCTCTCAGTCAGTTTGATTACAGCAATACCAAATGCATATTTAGATTTTACTACTTTTGCCCAATAAAACCCGTTTTTTAAAGAAAATGTTTTTGCATCGCTACATCCCAAGACTCATAACTCTTATTTTTCTTTCTACAGAGCTTGATTTCTGCATGATGACTTGTAGTTTTCATTGGTTTTATTTTGGGGTATGTTTTGATTACTTTGAATTCAGTTTTTTTGGTGGCGTATATGCAAAAAACAACAATTCTGGATTTTTTTTATTGCGTCCAACATGCAGGATAAATTACATGAAAATTGTATAGTTTGGGTCGTTACGGATGTGGCGATACCAAATATGTGGATGGGATTTTCTTTTAAATTTTTCCATGTTTTCATTGGAAAAAAGGGGGGGTTAACTTGGAGGTTTCTTAAAATAATATATAATAATATATATATTAATATATAAAGCTGAGTGTATGTATGTGTGTATGTCCGCTAAAGAAATCCGCATTTACAATCACAAAATTTGGCACACAGGTACATGAGGTGTCTGGGAAGGTTTTAGACTGGGTCTCAGCTCTCCAGCACATACTGTTCCTGAGATATTCGCAAAAAATGCATTAGTCAATAGAAGCCTGGTCACATGACCCTTATCAGCCAATAAAAGATGCTGTGGAGATGCTGTGGAGGTCATTATTAAAGGGGCCGGATGCTGTGGAGGCAGTGTTGGACTGGGGTGCTTAGGGCCCACCAGTAAAATTTATTTTGGGGGCCCACCATACGGATTTATTCAAAAATAATAAATAATCTAACAAGCTTTTTATATGAACATAGGCTGGTGGAGGTCCTCTACATTGAATATATGTATGTGGTGCGGTAACTCTACAGTGTTATGTGCCACTTGTGCAGGGGGTGGGAGACTAGGGGCCCACCTTGCTCAGGGGCCCACCGGGGGATTCCCCTGTACCCCTGTGGGCCAGTCCGAGCCTGTGTGGAGGTCACTGTTAAAGGTGCAGCTGCTGTGGAGGTCTCTGTTAAGGGGGAAGGGAATGGTGGAGGTCACAGTTAAGGGGATGGTCCACTATGAAGGTCAGTGTTAAGGGGCGGGGTGCTGTAGAGGTCACTGTGAAGGGGGCGAGGTGTTGTGGAGGTCACATTTTAAGGGAACAGAGCTCTGTCAAAGTCTCTGTTAAGGGGGTGGGTTACTGTGGAAATCACTGTTAACGAGACGGGGTACTGTGGAGGTCACTAATAAAAGGGTCAATGTTGTGGAAGCCACTGTTAAAGGGGAGGGCACTGTGGATGTTACTGTTAAGGAGACAGGGTGGGTGGTACTGGAGATGTTATAGTGGATACTGTTGATATCTTTTAACGAAACACACAAACTTTAAATGAAATAGCTGAAATATACCCGTGCAAAGCCGGGGATTTTTTTTTAACCATTTATTAGCCCCTTAAAGGAACATGTGACGGCTTGATCGCTCACTGTTACAGGAAAATATGGCTCTTAGCCAGAACCTCAGCCTCATGACCACACAAATATGCCTAATAATTGGATATAGTGTATATTGATATATATTGATAGTGGTATTTACCCATTCAGTGATATCAGTATGGCCAGAAGCCATTTGGTCATTGTGTCCCTTGTTAGCATATCAAAGGCAGGAAGGGCACATTGTAAAAGCAGTTGGACAAAATTCTCTTGGCCAAAAGATTGGGAAGATATTTGGGTGGTCACAGGGCAGAGGTGACATGAAGCTTGGGAGTCTCTCTCTTCCGGCCAGCCCCTTGGACCAACAACACTTCAGGAGCAAGCTAAGTTATACGTGCGCTTATGTGTGTATGTATATCAGTATAATATCCCAGTAGGCTTTATATGTGTACATGTAGATATTTGTAGTCTGTTATTGTATTCCATTATACCTGTTTATAGATGTGTAGATTATATATATGCTATTTATGCATGAGTCTCTATAGGTACATGTACTAATGGTCAGGTACTGGATGTGAGTTGGTTAGAAGAGTAGATCCAGTAGATGGTATATTGGTGGACTCTGGATATACTTTATATCCATACACATTATTAGCCACATTTGCTAAGCATCCAGGGAGGACAGGAACAGAAGCAGCTATGTGTGGTGGTGTCCTCTATGTACTGTGTTATTTGTAGTGTCTGTATCTTTATGTATAATGTCCATTGCTTTGTCATCTCTATGTTATCAGTAAACTATTTTTATATATAAGTATTTGCGAGGGTTGTATGTTACTCCTGGGGTATATGAAGGACTGGAGGGGTGCATATAATACACAAAGTAATTGGGTTATATAGGAAACAAGGGCAACAGTCTAGGAATAGAATAGAAGGGACGGAATAGGGAGATAGATATAAATCTCCAATTTCTGATAAGCTAAACCTCCCTTCATCACTCACAATAGTACATTGTACTACTTATGTAGTCTAGTGTGCTGTGCTGTCAGTACAATACAGGTACTCTATTAGTGCTGTGTCTCCGATACAGCCTAAAAGAGCATATAGACAGGGCTGAACTGGGGTCCTTCACTGGCCTCCGGGTGCCAGGTACAGACATCAGCATAATCTAAATTGTGGCAGTGCTGATGGCTGACAGAGGGAGCCCACTACTTCTGAAACCACTTAGATGCCATGGTCACTATTGACTAAGTTGTCAAATGGCTGGGATCAGCACGTCTGCCAATCTGGGCCATTAGAGCAGGACCCTGGCTGTCATAAGAGAGCTGAGTTCCTGCTCTCTGCTGCATGGGAGACCTGGACAGCACTTATTCTAGGCCGCTAGAAAAAAGGTGGTGGCCGAGACTAAGGCTCCTTAAAGAGGACCTTTCATCTGGCAAAACTTTGTGAACTAAGTGTCATGATCTGTAGAGCGGCGCCCAGGGATCTCACTGCACTTACTATTTTCCCTGGGCGCCGCTCCGTTCTCCTGCTATGTCCTCCGGTATGTTCGGTCACTTGGTTATAGTAGGAGGAGACTGCCCTTGTTCTACTGGGCGTCTCCTTCTGCCAGGCTGTAGCGCTGGCCAATCGCAGCACAGAGCTCACAACCTGGGAGTTTTTTTTCTCCCAGGCTGTGAGCTCTGCTCTGCGATTGGCCAGCGCTACAGCCTAGGAGAAGGAGACGCCCAGGAGAACAAGGGCAGTCTCCTCCTACTATAACCAAGTCCCCTAAGTCTCCTACTATAACCAAGTGACCGAAGATACCGGAGGGCATAGCGGGAGAATGGAGCGGCGCCCAGGGATAATAGTAGGTGCAGTGAGATCCCTGGGCGCCGCTGTACAGATCATGACACTTAGTTCACAATGTTTTGCCAGATGAAAGGTCCTCTTTAATGACTGCTAAAAAAAGATGTATCGACAGTCATCAAGAGCTTAATTTGTCATACATTCTTAGATTTGGATATATTAGAACCTTATTCACATGTTAGTTTTGATGCATTTTTTCCCACAGCTTCTAGATGTTACACAGTAGTGAAAGGAATAATATGTTATATTTAACCACGGCAATTTCTATTGATCATGGTTTTCTGGCAGATAATGACTCTTGGTGAAGAAGGAATGCCCAGGAAATAATTATGATATAAAATTGACTCTTCAATAAAAAAATATTTCAATTTATTCATACAGGCCCTGAGAGCAGCATTATTGATAGTCGTCACCTTTTGCATACATTTTTATTTTAATCCTACAAGGCAACATTAGAAGTCTGCTTGGAGGATTACAGTTGACGTCTGACTCGGCTTTAGGTCCTGGGAATGTGGATCTTGTGACCATAATGTGATCCATGGATCAAAGATAAAGATTATAGTTTTGGCTTTTTTCCGACCAGCTGTTGTAAAAACCTTTATTCTCTGCTAGTAATATGCGTAATACAGACCCCAGAACAGACCATCAAAATCAGTACTGACCCCAAACCAGCCATCTAAGGCCAGACAACAGCAAGTCACACGCCAAAAAAGTGTGCAACTACACCGCGACACATGTCATGTGACTTCTTGTCACAGAACAGTTGTGCAACATTTTTTGTAATGATAGTCAATGGTGTCATACTGGGACATGCTGTGGTGCGACAGTCGCACAAAAATCCAATGATGTCCTATGTCACAGTAGGACATCATTCAGTGTTATTACAAAAGATATTGCATGATTTTTCTGCAACAAGAAGTCACTTGTCACAATACCAAGCACAGCCACTATACAATGTAAGGCCCTGGGCTTGGTGAGCAGGGAGAAGGACACGGAGCTCACAGGAGAGCCGGTGCCTTCTCAAACAGCTGATCGCTGGGGGTCCTGGGTGTTGGACATCCACTGATCAGATGCTGATGACTTATCCAGAGGATAGGTTATCAGTATTAAAATCCCAGAAAACCTCTTAAAGGCTCTATTCACACATCCGCAAGTCCATTCCGCATTTTGCGGAATGGAATTGCGGACCCATACATTTCTATGGGGCTGCACGACGTGCGGCCCGATCCGGAATTGCGGACCCGCACTTCCGGGTCCGCAATTCCGATCCTGAAAAAAATAGAACCTGTCCTATTCTTGTCCGCAATAGCGGACAAGAATAGGCATATTCTCTTAGTGCTGGCAATGTACGGTCCGCAAAATGCGGAGCGCACATTGCCGCTGTACATGTTTTGCGGATCCTTGGATCTGCAAAAAACACACGGATGTGTGAATGGACCCTAATTCGTACTGATCTGAGGAAAGCTAGAAGCAGAGGAAAATTAATTTGGGCTAAGTTTTCTTAATACTTCTCTTTATGGATGTATCTAGGTTTACTTCTTTTGCGCTAGTATCCCTCTCCACTGGCGTGAATGCATGTTCGTGTCACAGATTTCTTCAGCAGCAGCCACCGATGTCACAGCATGTGTTGGCTCATATTTTGCTGACAGAATGGGTGAGTTAATATTCCAGGTACTAGTGTAACTTTCCAGTGTGCAATCCAGAAAGGCTATTTATTACAGAGAGTGAGTTGCCAGATGGCTGTGAGATTAAAACAAACTAGAACAAAAAAGCTTTACTGAAAGGAAAAAATGACATGGGCTTGTCTAACCTATTCAAAATATCACTCGGAAATTGCTCCTGTTCCCAGCATTTGTAAATGACTGTGATTTTTTTTTTTTTAAGTTAGCCATTCAATTTTTGTAAATATATTACAAACACAGATTAGTGCAGCCAGCCAGTTGCAGGGGCAACATGTGAGGTGCATGGTGGATTGAAGAGGGGCCAAATGATATAACACACAGTTCATCAGTTTACTCACTGTTAGCAGATAGCCTCCCTGTGCTGGCAGCACAGTGTTGAGGTGGACAACATGAAATCCTCCGGGGAACGCTCTGCGGTAGGAAGAATGAGCCAAGATGGTGGTTGAGGTGCCCTTGATGTTAGGGGTGCTTAGGGTGCTTGTTGCGGCTGAGTCCCTTGATGGTTTTTGTCATGATGCCAGTACTGTTAATGGTGGTTCAACCATAGGTAGTAATAATGAGGTAGACAGTGATAAGATGCAACTCACAACTTTTACTTTAGATGTCTTCCAGTTGCAGTAGTACAAATATGCAGTCTCTAGATGGTACAGAGTTAATTATGCAAATCCAATGTTTTAGGCCTGTCAGGTTTCTTGGTTTTGGAGCAGTGGGTTACTTCTACATCAGTGGAACTTTCTGGACTAAGACTTCTTTTTAGAGCTGAAGTGCTGGATCTGCACTTTTTCACTCGCTGATCTCCACACTGACCTGTGGTCTCACTCTATTCAACTCTCATCTGCCTCATCTGATCTGATCTCCACCCACTAACTAGGCCTGACCTGAATATATATAGGACCTGAACTTCATCCCATCTAGTGGCGGGATGTATAAATTACACCTAATAGGCCTGTTAACAGGGATTTTGCAGATACATAAATGCAAAGTTATACATGACAACCTAATGCTCTAAATAATATAAAAAAGTGCTTTTAAGCAGTGCCCACATACACGTAGTGGGATGCTGCATAGTAAAATATAAGTCGACCTCGACACATTCTTGACTCAATATTGTATCGTCCTGAAAGATATAAAAAAGGAGAAGCATGCATGCATAGGGAAATAATGCCATAACTCACATTCTTGTACTTATTGTACCTATGAATAAAACGGGTTAGGCAAGTATATCTCAGGCAACAACAAAATGCATCAAATGGGGTAATCATTTTTCTACCATATTTATACCGGCAACTAAAATAGTCCATAAGGACAAATAAATATCTCAGGAGGCTCACAGGGTATGAGTCCGTTCCCTGGGCACAATAAATATCAAAACGGAATAGCACGGAGGCTTAGGTAAGTGAAAGTCTATCTCCAGGTGCGGACTTGAGCGTTGCAAAACAGACAAATAGTCCCTTAAAATAAGTCCTTTAAGGCAAATGTAACATGACAACAGAATATTAGTCCTTTTTCTGAGTCAGTAGCACTCCAAAACAAGTTAAGGGTGTCCTCAATGTTGGACTGGCAGCACTGGAAGTCGTCTTCTTGGCTGCTGGAGCAGGAAATCTCCATAACGGACTGGTGTTTGTCCTCTGGTACTCCTTTCAGATCTCCGAAGTGTTGGGATTCTTCAGACCTTGTTTCCAGGGAACTCAGGGTTTCCTGAGTTGTAATGACTTCAGTTTCTGGTTGAAGTGTTGGGGTATTAGTTTTAGCAGGCACTAGAATGTTGAGCCATGGGGTTAAGAACCATTGCAAAGGATCAGAAGCTAGTAGTGTTTTTCCCAAGGACTGTATTGTTCCCTCTGGCTCAGTTGGTTTTTCCAGTTCTTTCTCAATGGGTAGAATTTCCTCTGGAATTTCCTCTGGACACCTCAGTAGAAACTTCTTTAGAAGTTTCTACTGAGGTGTCCTCTTTAAGGCACAATTTTAGGCAATTTCTGTGTACTACACGGGATTTATCCTCTTGGGTAATCTCTTATGTGTCAGTTTCTGGATTTAAAATAGCAGAAATTGTAAGTTCTCTCTCCCATTTGCAATCAAGTTTGCTGGTTCTATGGTTATTTTTTAACCAGACACGATCACCAATTTTGAGTGGTTCTGCCTTGGCAGATTGGTTGTAGTCCTTCTGTTGATTTTCTTGGGCATTTCCCATGCGTTGTTGAACAATTTCTTGTGCGTTAATCAAACGCCTTTGGTGTTCAGTCACCCAATCAGTCTTTGGTAGGGGGTTGATTGCATCAGGCACTTGTACGCCCAAAGTGTGGTCAGCAGGTAAGGTACCTTGTCGGCCAAACATAAGGTAGTAAAGTGTATACCCAGTAGAACAATGGATAGTGTTGTTGTAGGTATACATCAGCTGAGGCAATAAAGTAGGCCAATCATTTCTTGTAGCAGGTGGGACTGCTCTTAAAGTATAACTGTGGGGGCGTGGCCTGCTAGGCATGTGAGCGGTCGCACGCTGTGAGAGCTCCCGCATCTGCCCGGCCATTTATCCTGTTTTTACCCTAATCCAGCGGAGTCTTTGAGCCTGTGTGGTCGGGGGATAGAGCGACTCAGCGCAGTGACAGGATCGGCGGCTGTGGTTGGTGGCAGACGCGGACATGTCGAGGAAGCGGGAAGGCAGGGGAGCTGATAGAGAGTCCCAAGATGGCGCCGGGATGAACACGCCGAAGCGGAGGGAGCGCACTACGGAGCTGCAAAAAGACACAGCGGCTAAACTGAGTCAGTTTGCGAGATCCTCTCAGGCAGCCAATAATAAACAGCACCTGGAATGCCAAGAGGAAGCGCCACCGGATTGTGGGGACGACTCTGACCGTGAGGGGAGGGTTCCCGCCACTGCCACGCGGCAGAGCGCCAACAGGTATGCGGCCCTACAAGTGTGTGGAGAGGTGCCGGAGAATGAGCCTGGCGATTCAGATGGTGGGGAACCTACGCTAAAAGATGTGCTACATGCCATCTCAAAATGTGGCAAATCCCTCAGTGCTTTATCAGTCCAGGTGGGCGCAATTAAGGAGGACATTTCCATTATACGGCATGACTTCAGGAAGCTGGCTGAGCGTACCACTGCTCTAGAGGATAGAGTGGGAGAGGTGGAGGATGAGGTGCAGCCTTTAAAGAGGGACACTGCTGAACACTCCAGATTGCTGAATGTTATAGCGGCTAAGCAAGATGACATGGAGAACCGTTTGCGCCGCAACAACGTACGCATAGTGGGGGTGCCTGAGAAGGTGGAGGGGAGGAACCCCACTGAATACTTTGAGGCATGGCTGAAAGAGGCGGTGGGGCAGGATGCATTGACTCCTCTGTTTGCGGTCGAACGTGCCCATAGGGTGCCGACTAGGCCTTTGCCTCCTGGGGCGCCTCCGAGAACAGTTCTGGCCAAGCTACTGCACTACAGAGACCGGGATATTCTCTTGCGCAAGGCCAGGGAGTTACCAGAACTTTCCATTGATGGACACAGAATCTCACTGTTCCCGGACTACTCTATGGAGGTACAGAAAAAGAGGGCTCGCTTCCTGGAGGTTAAAAAGAGACTGAGAAACCTGGAGGTCCCATACTCTATGTTATATCCGGCTAGATTGCGTGTAGTGGCCCTGAATACCACCAGTTTTTTTGAGGATCCTAGAGAGGCGGCAAAGTGGCTGGACAGGAATGAGCGGCAGATCAAGATGGAGCTTCAAAATCCTACTTAATGGGACTCAGTTTTCATTATGCTAGTGACTGTTTCAATGTCTTTTCTGGTTGCTGGTTTCCCTCTCCTCCTCGTAGTTATGTGAGGAGTTTATTTACCAGTTTGGCTGCGGAGGATGGATATCCAGCCGCCTGCCTGAAGAGACTTTGCATTTGTCTGGCGGATATTGGCACCACTGCCTTACCTACATACAGTTTCTTTTTACAGGTTATATATCGGTTTATGGTGCAGTATTATATGCCCCAATTAAGAGAGTTGTGGAAATGGAGGAGAAACTGTGCTGGGTTATGGGCACTACGTAATCATAATGCACTAAATGTATGTGAAAATGTATCCGTCACAGGTGTAGAAAGGGACGCTTTTAACTGTTTACAAACCGATTGTGGGTTGGGATACTATGGGTGAATCAGTGGATTATCCTGAATGCCACTGAGGGTTATATATTTCTGTTCTAAGCGACATGTTTACACCCGGGTAAGATGGGGGAAGCTAAAGGGAGATTAGCTATTTCTAGAAGTAAAGTGACCAGTAAAGGTTACCAATGAAAAGTTAGGTAGCTAGTTTAGGCTACGTCCCTCCGGCGGTTAGCTGGGGAATATTGCTGGACTTACCGTTTGGTACAGTATACTCCCACGGGCCTATTTGCTAGGCGTGGTGTGGGGCCAATCGGTTAGCCCAGTGAATTGTAGGTTGAAGTTGAGTTGCTGCCACCTGATGGCGGATTTACAGTTTGGGAAAGTTTTGGGGCGGGGTTCGGGACAAGACGAGTTGTGGTATGTGTGGATGCATGACGGGATGTGTGGGGAATGGATGCGGAAGTGCCGTCCTCCAGAGCACAATGTCAGAAGTGTCGGAGTAAAGGGTGAGGTCCTTATTGTGGATATGAGATTATACTGTAATACTAATGGCTGATTGTGTTAAATTCTTGAGCTGGAACGTACGTGGGATCAAAGACAAGACTAAAAGAAAGGCGATTTTGGAAAGTGTCCGTCCGCTACATCCTCTCATATGCTGCTTTCAGGAGACACACCTGTTGCCGGAACAGGTACATTTGCTTGGAATGGCATGGGTGGGGGCGGGATTTCACTCCACGTATTCTACGTACGCTAGAGGGGTCAGTATCTTGGTACATAAGAATATACCGTTCTGTTGCCTGGCTAGCAAGGTGGATGCTGAGGGGTGCTATGTATGTATTTATGGTACCCTATATAACCAGCCCTGCGTGATATGTGGAGTGTATATCCCCCCCCATACTCCCCATTAGTACTTAGGAAAGTTCTTACCTTTATGATGGACTACCCAGGAGTGCCAACGATCGTGTTGGGAGATTTTAATAACGTGATAAATCCTGAGATGGATAGGATGGGGATACAGACACGGGATTTGGGAGACTGTACGGCATTTGGTAGACTCTTGCGGGAGGTTTCTTTAGTGGATATTTGGAGGGAGAGGAATCCGCAGGTCAGGCAATATTCGTGCTGTTCTAGTACATTTCACTCGCTGTCTAGAATTGATCTGGCGCTAGTCAATGCAGAAATGGGAACAGTGATACGTGACATTGCATACCTTCCTCGACAGCTGACAGATCACTCTCCTCTTTCAGTTTCTGCAGCTTTTCGGCCAGCTAGAATAGGTAGAGGTACGCTGTGGTCGTTTAACCCTTTCTGGTTGCCTATTTTGCCGGAGGTAGGCGAGATCAAAGGACAATTAGAGGAGTTTTTTAGGATTAATCTGCCTACCAATACGAGGTTAATAGTCTGGGACACTATGAAGGCCTTCTTGCGAGGGTTACTTATAGCACAGGTTAACAGGAAGAAGAGTGAGACTAGAGCTAAGGTGCAGGGGTTGGCGCGAGCAGTGGAGGCGGCGGAAGCTAACTATATAATGGAACCAGTAGATAGACGCAGAGAATTGTGGAAGGGGGCACAGAAAGAATTGGATGATAGACTATTACTGAATGCTAGGAATAAGCAATTCTTCCAGAAACAACTGTATTACGAGGAGGGAGAAAAGACAGGGAGGATGCTGGCTCTAATTTCCAGGGCCCAGCGTCCACCTAATTATATAGCAGCTCTTAGGGATTCAGATGGAGTTCTGTGTACTGCTCAGGAGCGCATAATGGAGATTATGAGGGGGTTTTACTCTGATTTATATGCATCTCGTTTGTCCGCTTCTGATGAGGACATGGACTCCTTCCTTGAGGGATTACATATGCCTAGACTCACTTCTGAACAGTGTGGTAAGTTAGACTCCCCTATAACGATTACTGAGGTGGAATTGGCGCTGGCGAGTATGTCAAATAATAAGGCCCCGGGTGGAGATGGCTTGCCAGTGGAGATCTACAGACGATTTGCCTCAGTCATGCTACCTCAACTAGTGGAAGTCTTTAAGGAGGCAATGGAGCAGAAAAATCTGCCTTCTAGTATGACTGAGGCAACTATTGTGGTTCTTCCGAAGCCGGGTAAAGATGTTCTGGAGGCGGAATCATATAGGCCAATCTCATTACTTCAGGTAGACATTAAATTACTGGCTAAGGTTCTGGCGAATCGTCTGAATTCGGTTATAGCTACTCTTATACACCCGGATCAAGCTGGCTTTATGCCAAATATGGCTACGGCGGTTAATATTAGGCGCTTATACCTAAATATCCAATGTCAGAGACAGACTTCGGAGGCGGCGGTCGCATCTCTTGATGCGGCCAAAGCTTTCGATAGTGTAGAGTGGAGGTATCTTTGGAAGGTATTGAAGAAGTTAGGGTTTGGCCAGTCATTTATTGGGTGGATTCAGCTCTTATATAGTAGACCGTCAGCTAGGGTTAGGGTGAATGGCAATCTGTCAAATAGCTTCACTCTTCATAGGGGGACGAGGCAGGGGTGTCCTTTGTCGCCTCTGTTGTTTGCAATAGCCATTGAGCCCCTGGCGGCGGCCATTAGATCTTCGGTGGGGATAAAAGGCTTCCAATACGGGCCCTTAGAGGAGAAAGTAGCACTATATGCAGACGATCTGCTACTATTTATGGATAATTGGAGGGAGTCTCTACCGGTGGCGATGGAAGTAATCAATGGGTTTGGGAGAATGTCAGGCCTGTGCATAAATTGGAATAAGTCGGTACTGATGCCATTGAAGGCGGACACTACTAACATCAGTGCATGTGTGGAGGGTTTGCAGGTGGTTCAATCTTTTAAATATCTGGGTATTCAGGTTTCACGCAGTGAGCTAGAGTTTGAAAGGTTGAACATTACTCCGCTGCTACAGACGTTTAGACAGAAAGTCAAAGCGTGGACAAAACTGACACTATCAATAATAGGCAGGACGAATCTGATAAAAATGATTCTGATGCCACAACTTCTGTATGTGCTACATAATGCCCCTATATGGCTTCCTCTCAGGATCTTTCGTGTAGTTAACGCAATATTCAGGGACCTTATCTGGAAGAAAGGCATCCTCCGTATTAAATTGGAAACATTGTGCAGACCGAAGACTGGGGGAGGTTTGGGGGTTCCGGATCCAAGGATGTATTACTTGGCGGCACAACTGCAGCATATGAGAGGATGGGAGTCGACGGATGGCTTGGGAACTGCAAGTAAAATTATTCAGTCTCTCGTGGGCTGTCAAAACCTGAGATCTGCTCTGGAGGATGGTACTTTTCTTGCGAAGGGTAACGCATTCAAGACGCTTCATTCCATTCATAGGGTTTGGTGGAAGGTCAGAGAAATCATTGGTATTCAGGGCTACTCAGATACCACCCCTATTTGGCCGAATTTTATGTATGCTGAGGTGAACAAGGTTAGTGGAGTGAAGGTATGGAGTGCTTTGGGATTAAAATATATGGGTCAATTGTTTGATAATAACGTTCTTAAAGAATTCTCTAGTCTACAACAGGATTTTGGGCTGCAGAAGTCCCAATTTTATGTATATCTGCAACTTAGGCACGCGTTAAGCGCTCAGGACAAAGTAGTAGCGGTTGGCCCAGCACAGAAAAACGCAGTAGTAGATCTGGTAAAATCAAGTGGAGGTACGAAAGGAGTGATATAATTAAATTACTTGTGTCTTATGGAAGCGCAGTTTAAGAAGCAAGAATTCCGGTTGTATGACAAGTGGAAAAGGGATGCCCCGGATTTAACAGGGGAACAGTGGGATGCTGTCCTAGAGGATTTTACCCAAGTTGCGGTTAGTGAGGCTCAAAGGGTATCTCAGCTCTTGTTACTGCACAGAGTATATAGGACTCCGGTCCTGCTGAAAAAGATGGGGTACAGGAGTGATGATTGCTGCCCAAGGTGTGATGTAGTGAACGCAGATCTCGTTCACTTGATGTGGAACTGCCCCAGGCTGAGGAGGTATTGGGTGGGGGTAGGCAAATTGGTGAAAACTGTTTTTGATGTGGAAATTAGTATGAAAGTGTCGATATGTTTGTTAGGGTGTGTGAATGCTGAGAACTATGGGCAAGAGAAAAGATTAGCTATTATTAGAATATTGTATCAGGCGAGGAAAGTAATAGGATTTTACTGGCTGAGTAGACAACCGCCTTCAGTGGAAGAACTGGAGCGAAAAATACACACGCTGATCAGTTTGGAGAAATATGTATATCAAAAAAGGAATTGCTTAAAGAAGTTTGAGAAGATATGGTCGAATTGGATTCAACACTATAATCTACAACTGTGAAGGAATGGAGGGGGTGTGAGTGATGGGGGGAGTGACTGAGGGATGCGTGATTAAGTATGGTTGGGGGGGCAGAGGGGACTCGAAAAATTAAGGGGGATAATCTACTTATGGGGATCTTCAGGAGCAGGTGGATCTTATGTATGATTTTACGATTACACATACTTGTTTAGAACGTAAAACTCTGGTTACCGCTGCGTAACACTGTGTTTATGTACTGTGATGTGCTCAATTGTGGTAATGACTTGATACATCCTATATTGTGCTGTTGTTCAACTGCTCTTGTCCCAGGGGTTGTGGAGGGGGGAAGGGGGGGGGGACAGTGTTCTGTCTCTGTTGTTAATATGAAAAATCTTTAATAAAAAGAATCTGATTTAAAAGTATAACTGTAAAAAAAAATTGGGGGGGAGTATTGGATTGTGGTGATTAATATCTCCTTGGTGGCTGTTGAGGAAGGGTTGAGACGTATGCATATATATCCATGCATGCCTGCAAACACGTGCGGGCATGTATGGTATATATGCATACATTAACCACTGCATCATGGGATGATGTGTGCAGATGTGCCCAGCATCTGCGCACGTCTGCCCATGGTGATCCCCAGGGGCTCATGGTGGCCCCTGTCGGAAATATGTGACCCCTTTTAATATATGTAGGGGCTTGTGCCCCCTTATAATGTAGGGGCTTGTGCCCCCTTGTCATCTGTGCCCCCTTTGGATAAATATATCTGTCCCTTATATTGGTGTATACATGTGTATGGATGTGCCCCATGCATCCATACACATGTATATTATACAATATCCCCCCTCCTACACCTGAAACCAGGTGCATCGGTGTGAATGTGCCCCAAGCATTCACACCGATGCAATCTGGCTAGTTGCATCAGAATGACTGGACAAGGGTCCCGTCATCCTGATGGATACAAAGAGCTCAGATTCAACAGAATCTGAGCCCTTTGTTGAAATTACCTCCAGCTCTGCTGGAGATAATTACGCATGATAGAAGAAAGGGAGAAGCCTCCCCTCCTTCTATTATGCGCATTCCGACAGTGCGATTACTATCGCACTGTCCGGAATGCTAGGTGCTGCAGACGGGAGATCAAAGGCTTTTCCCGCCTGTCTGCTAGAAGCGCGTCCCCGATGTGAGTGTGCGGGCTGGTGCAGTGACGTCATATCACTGCGGCGGCCCTTGTGGCTCGGGCGCGCGCGCCCCCTGGTGGGCGGTGCGGGAGTGCGGGCCGCCAGGGATAAATATCCGGCGGCCCCTGCACTCTAGTAGTTAGGGTCAGGGCCCCCCATGTTGAGGAGAGCGCATCCTGCACTCCGGAGGGAAGAAGGACCGGGACCCCCACCTTGAGCAGAGCGCCTCCTGCGCTCTGGAGAAGAGCCCCGACCGGACCCCCACCTGGAGGAAGAGGATCCCTGCTGGACACCCCCCCCCTTTCATAGGAGATCGGCATTAACCCCTGGACGAACGAACAACAAAATCTTGAGTATTTCCCTGTATTAACCCCTATCCCACCAACGAACCCCCACTCCTCCCCATTATACCACTATCCCACTATCCCACTCCTGACCCCCCTACTGCAATATTAACCCTTTACCCTGGTACCCTTGCCTACCCCATAACCCTGGTCCCTGCTGTGTCCCTGATACCCTTGCCTCTGACTACCACCCCTGGTTAACCCTTACAGTGCCCAGCAAACCCCCCCCTGTGGACACTGGCACCCCAGCAGCATTGCTGCTGTCCTTAACCCCTGCTCTGCTGCCACAGTACAGAGCGCCCCCCCTCTGTGGACCCTGGTCAGCATTGCAGCTGTCCTTAACCCCTACCCTGCTGCCACAGTACAGAGCGTTAACCCCTTCAGTGCTCTGTTCTCTGTAGAGCATGCCCCTGCTCTGCAAACAACCCTTTAACCCTGTATTCCTTGGCCTGCAGGTATTAACCCCTTCAGAGCCACTGTTGTGTTTAAACCCTTGTACCCCATAGGGACAGTGATCAGTCAGACGGGTGGGTTACTGATATGTGTGTGTATGTGTGAACTGTATAGTTAGTTTATGGGTGGAATTTGGGAACGTGTAGTGTAGTTTAGGCTGTGTATTTACTGTATATCGTGTGCGTCAGGTGTTAATAAATACTGTTATATTTGTACCCTTTGTGTAGCGTGTACTTGTTAGCGGTAGTGAGTTAGTTAGGCGCATGCAGCTAGCGTAGTGATTAGCGTAAAGTATAGTGAAAGTATTGTGTAATTATTATATAAAGGCATAAATAGGCGGAGTCATCAATAGACGGCTCCTCCTATTTATGAATATGAATTATCGATATTTACATAAATATTGGTAATAATATTCCCCCTTACATTGGCGAGACAGGCCCACTGCGTGGATTTTGTGTTTATTTTTGGTCTTGAGACTGAGGGTCGCTGGGACTGTGAATTAGCGGGCAGGAGAGATGCGGTCAGCGGAGTGTCTGAGCGTCTAGGACCCGATAATTCGGACAGGAGAAGCGATATTTCCCTTAGAGTACCAGAAATAAAACAAAATCTTTTGCAGAGAATCTATAATCTATCTGTGTATTAATATTTTTGTATTTGCTTTATCTATTCATAGATTGTACATATATTGATTAATAAATCCCTGCAGAGCATTAACCTCTGCATTGCCCTGTCCCTGCAGAGTCCTGACCATTAACCCCTTCAATGCCTGATCCCTGCTACCGCTGCCCTGATAACTCATTACCCTGTGTTCCTTGGCCTGCAGGCATTAACCCCTGCAGTGCCACAATTGTGTGATTAACCCTCTTGTACCCCCGTAGGGACAGTGAGTAGCCAGGCGGGTGGGTTACAGATATTTGAATGTATGTAAGTGTATTATTGTAAGCATAGCTAGTGTGTGGGGTGGAATTTGGGATTGTGCTGTGTAGTGTAGTTAGGTTTGTATTGTGTTTATTGTAGTATCGTTTCTATACTGCGGTGTGTACTTCTATATGTATATATATTCATATCTATTCATATCCATTGATCAGTGGCGGCCATCTTAACTGAATAGTGAAATTGCAGTTTTATGCAGACTGGGTGCTAAGGGCTGAATCTTATTAAATATGGGGTAAGTCAGTCTAATAGTAACGGATTCTGGCATATCATGTTATTAGTAACTACATATATGAATATTGAAATTAGGGTCTAAGTGTGACAGTTATCCTTTAACATTTCAATAAGAGTTTGGTTCATCTTCTCACAAAGTTCATTCCCTTGGGGATGGTATGCTGTGGTCCTGATTTTCTGACAATTGTGAAAAGTACATAGTTCCTTGAAAAGTTGTGATTTGAAGGCAGATCCTTGATCTGTGAGGATTCTCTCTGGACATCCATATGGTAACAAGAAATGTTTCCAGAAAGCATTTGCAGTTGTTCTTGCGGTCAAGTCTTTTACAGGCACAGCTACAACAAATGTTGCGTAGTGGTCAATGATGGTCAAAGCATAGGTATAACCTGAGCTACTTGGTTCCAATTTCACATGGTCGATTGCGACTATTTCTATTGGTGTTTTGCTCACTATGGAATGTAAGGGAGCTCTTTGGTCATGTTTCTCACCTTTTCCAACAGCACAGGTGGAACGTTCTCGACACCACTTCTCAATATCTCCTCTCATTCAGATCCAATAAAATCTTATACGGATGGTGGCTTCTGTTTTCTGCACGCCAAAGTGTCCTGATTGGTCATGGTACATTTCTAAAATGATCCTTGCATCACAGCGTGGTATTAGGATTTGGTATAGATGATCCCATGTAACTGGGTCTAGAGTTCTTCGTAGTACAAACCGGATTCCAAAAAAGTTGGGACACTATACAAATCGTGAATAAAAACTGAATGCAATGATGTGGAGGTGCCAACTTCTAATATTTTATTCAGAAAAGAACATAAATCACGGAACAAAAGTTTAAACTGAGAAAATGTACCATTTTAAGGGAAAAATATGTTAAATCAGAATTTCATGGTGTCAACAAATCCCCAAAAAGTTGGGACAAGGCCATTTTCACCACTGTGTGGCATCTCCCCTTTTTCTTACAACACTCAACAGATGTCTGGGGACCGAGGAGACCAGTTTCTCAAGTTTAGAAATAGGTATGCTCTCCCATTCTTGTCTAATACAGGCCTCTAACTGTTCAATCGTCTTGGGCCTTCTTTGTTGCACCTTCCTCTTTATGATGCGCCAAATGTTCTCTATAGGTGAAAGATCTGGACTGCAGACTGGCCATTTCAGTACCCAGATCCTTCTCCTACGCAGCCATGATGTTGTGATTGATGCAGAATGTGGTCTGGCATTATCTTGTTGAAAAATGCAGGGTCTTCCCTGAAAGAGATGACGTCTGGATGGGAGCATATGTTGTTCTAGAACCTGAATATATTTTTCTGCATTGATGGTGCCTTTCCAGACATGCAAGCTGCCCATGCCACACGCACTCATGCAACCCAACACCATCAGAGATGCAGGCTTCTGAACTGAGCGTTGATAACAACTTGGGTTGTCCTTGTCCTCTTTGGCCCGGATGACATGGCGTCCCAGATTTCCAAAAAGAACTTTGAATCGTGACTCGTCTGACCACAGAACAGTCTTCTATTTTGCCACACTCCATTTTAAATGATCCCTGGCCCAGTGAAAACACCTGAGCTTGTGGATCTTGCTTAGAAATGGCTTCTTCTTTGCACTGTAGAGTTTCAGCTGGCAACAGCGGATGGCACGGTGGATTGTGTTCACTGACAATGGTTTCTGGAAGTATTCCTGAGCCCATTCTGTGATTTCCTTTACAGTAGCATTCCTGTTTGTGGTGCAGTGTCGTTTAAGGGCCCGGAAATCACGGGCATCCAGTATGGTTGTACGGCCTTGACCCTTACGCACAGAGATTGTTCCAGATTCTCTGAATCTTCGGATGATGTTATGCACAGTTGATGATGATAGATGCAAAGTCTTTGCAATTTTTCGCTGGGTAACACCTTTCTGATATTGCTCCACTATCTTTCTGCGCAACATTGTGGGAATTGGTGATCCTCTACCCATCTTGGCTTCTGAGAGACACTGCCACTCTGAGAAGCTCTTTTTAGACCCAATCATGTTGCCAATTGACCTAATTAATGTTAATTGGTTTTCCAGCTCTTCGTTATGCTCAAATTTACTTTTTCCAGCCTCTTATTGCTACTTGTCCCAACTTTTTGGGGATTTGTTGACACCGTGAAATTTTGAATCAACGTATTTTTCCTTTAAAATGATACATTTACTCGGATTAAACGTTTGATCTGTCATCTATGTTCTATTACAAATAAAATATTGACATTTGCCATCTCCACATCATTGCATTCAGTTTTTATTCACGATTTGTATAGTGTCCCAACTTTTTTGGAATCCGGTTTGTAGTAGGCCTTTTTGTAGAAAGAGGTGTTTTCTATGTCTCCATAATTTGGACACCTCTAAGTCTGCATTCTTTCTGTGAATTCTTTCTGGGGTTCTTCCACCGGTGAAGAAATCTTGTAATTCTCCTAACACTCTGCTTTCATTCTGAAGTTTGATCCATCTTTCGTTGTCTACATGAGATTTTGGGTCCACTTGCAGTTGAGAATTGAAAACCTTTTTCCCTCTTACAGAGATGAGGTCTTGATGGGGTCTTCTTTGGTTGGCAGACAGGATAATGCATCCGCATTTTCGTTTGCTTTTCCTGTTCTGTACTTTACAGTAAAGTTATAGTTAGCAAGGCGTGAGGCCCATCTTTGCTCCAACGCTCCTAACTTGGCGGTGTTAAGATGTGCTAGTGGATTGTTATCAGTGAAGGCCACAAAGGGTGTTGCGGCAAGGTAATCTTTAAATTTTTCTCTAACAGCCCACACGAGTGCGAGGAATTCCAACCTAAAGGAACTGTAGTTTTGGTCGTTCTTTTCACTACCACTAAGAGATCTACTAGCGTAGGAAATGACTCTTTCTTTACCTTCTTGTACTTGTGACAAAACAGCTCAGCGCCTTTCTTACTTGCGTCTGTGTAAAGATGGAATGACTGTTGATAATCCGGGTAACCCAAGATTGGTGGTTTGGTTAATTTCTTCTTCAGGAGCTGGAAGGCAATTTCTCTTTCAGTGCTCCATTCCACTGGTATGGGAGTCTTCTGGTATCTTTTAGGATGCCCTCTCAAAAGTTCCAATATTGGCTCTGCAATTTGGGCAACATGAGGAATAAAACGTCTGTAATATCCTGCGAAACTGAGGAAACTTCTTACCTCCTTCACCGTAGTGGGAGTAGGCCAATTACGGACTGCGGCTATCTTCTCTGGATCTGGTTTAACACCTTCAGAGCTAACGATATGCCCTAAATACTTAACTTCTGGCTTCAATAGATGACACTTGGATAGTTTAACTTTAAAGGGAACCTGTCACCAGTTTTATGGTATACTAACTAAGGGCAACATAAATAAGTGACTGATTCTCTTCAAAATGCTGGGTCACTTTCTTTAATTGACCCAGTCAATCTGCCAACATCTTGTATTGAAAAGCTCCAGCTGATAATGATGAGTCATGAATATTTATCAGCTCCTGACTCTCCCAGCCCACCTGCTGCTGAATGACAGTTATTTTCCATATGAATCAGCAGCAGGTGGGCAGGGGAGTGGCTATAGCTCTGAATGAAA
Organism: Bufo gargarizans; assembly: GCF_014858855.1. Lineage (NCBI taxonomy): Eukaryota > Metazoa > Chordata > Amphibia > Anura > Bufonidae > Bufo > Bufo gargarizans. The sequence goes on along the minus strand of NC_058083.1, from coordinate 290,067,805 downwards.
TATACGCTGGACTCAATGACATAACGCTGGACTCAAATCAGTTCATTAGCATGCGGCATGCGGCATCTTTGTGTATATATTATGAGGTAACCATCTGTCACACCAGTAAGTGAATACATCTAAGGCACTTTTTAGTAGTTAATGATTGTATATAATTAGTTAGATTATAATCAAATATCCACATGACAGGTTCCCTTTAAGTCCATGCTTAATAAGAACTTAGAAAACTTCGACCAGATGTTTCAAATGGTCTTCATAAGATTTGGAATAGATGATGACGTCATCTAAGTATAGCAGGACGGTTTAAAAAATTTTGTGGCCCAGACAACGTTCCATGAGTCTCTGAAAAGTTCCAGGCGCATTGCAAAGTCCAAAGGGCATGCAGTTGAACTCAAATAGGCCCATAGGGGTGGTAAATGCAGTCTTCTCACGATCTTCTGGTGCCATTGGTACTTGCCAGTATCCACTGGTTAAATAAAGAGTAGAGAAGTAGGCTGAAGATCCTAAAGCTGTCAAGGATTCCTCTATGTGTGGCAAAGGATAAGCATCTTTGTGGGTACTTTGGTTGATTTTATTGTAGTCCACACAGAATCTGATGTTGCCGTCTTTTTTCCGGACAAGGACTAATGGGGTAGCCATGGGCTATGGCTGTCTTTGATGATGTTTGAATCTTTCATCTCTTGAATCATTTGCTTGACGGATTGATACATAGTAGGTGGTATAGGCCAATACCTTTCTTTGATCGGTGGGTGTGAACCTGTAGGAATGGAGTGTTTTATGATGTCTACTTCTCCATAGTCGGTAGAATGTTTACTGAAGGCACGGTGATGTTCTTTCACGACTTGCAATACACCTTCTATTTGGTGTTCTGGTGTGGAGGCATCTCCCACATGAAGTTCTTTCCACCAGGGGGTGTTTAAGTTTTTGCCCTATGGGTGTTGTTTCTGTAGATCTGTGGTCACGCTGATGACGTCTTGGAAGGTGATTTGAATCAGCTGTGCAATGGGACGGTACTTGGCTAAGGTTACATTGTGATCACTCAAGTTGAGGAGACGAATAGGCACTTTACCTTTAGTGACGGTTACCAGGCTTCTTGCAGCTCTGACTAAAGGATAGTCTTCCAAAACAACTGGTTCCACCAAGGCTTGGTAGTCTTGACCTTGAATTCCGACTACAGCTCGGCACCATAGGAGAGTTTCAGTGTTTGGCTTGAGAATCACTGGTTGATTGTCTCGGATGCGGACACAGCAAATTTCTCCTCTTTCATTGGCGAATTTCTGTTGCACACTCAGCACACGGATGGTTTATTGGATTACCTTCTTAGAAGCAAAAGAAGCAGTAGGCACTGACTGGTGTAAAGCTTCCACCATTTCAACATAGCAATTCCTAAGGACATTCATGCCTAGGACTATAGGAGGGTTATTATTATTTTCTTTCTCTTGCACTATGATGATGCCTGGGACAGGATGGTTCTTCCTATTTGAATGGTAGGTTACCAGTAACCCAGTATTGGTACCGGTTTGTTGTTGCTGGCTATGAGACTCAGCCAGGATTCTGGTGGCTGGTTAAGTTGATTTTGGTCCCAGTATTTCTCAAATGCTGTTTGTTGTATGGTAGTAACTTAAGATCCTGTGTCAACTAGGGCAACAAAAGGAACTCCATTTATCTGGAGAGTCACTTCTGGACGGGATCCTACATATCTTGGCATCCAATAAGGATCTTCTGGACCTATTGATCTACCTCCCGAGGGGTGGTCCCTGACCTCAGGGGTCGCCCGTTTAACTGCCAGCAGGTGGCTTCAGTATGACCTGGTTTGTGACAGTATGTACAAATAGGCCGCTTAGGGGTACTAGTGCGGTCAGGTGGGCGTCCGCCTGAATTTCTGGAATAAGTCTCTTTATAATCAGGAGAGAAGAGCCTTCTGGATGCAGGTTTCTCATCCTCCATCAATAGTGGCTTTTCCCATTGTTCCAATTTTTTATGAACTTTCTCCAGACTTTTAGTCAGAAATTGGACTTGCTGAGTAAGGGCAGCAACCGCGTCAGGAATTGTGGCTTGCGTTGCCTGACTGACGACAGGTAAAGGTTTGACAGGGGTGACCAGCTGTGTTATGGTCACTACAGCAGATCCAACAGGTTCTGTTGGTGAACTTTTTCCCAGTATACTGATAGCTAGTTCTTTAAAATCTAGGAAAGCAGCACTTGGATGCTGGGCGGCTAACATTCGTAGTTGGCTCTTTAAATTGTCTTTATTAACACCTTCAATAAACTGCTCTTTCAGGGTTTTGTCCTGATTCTCTGCCTAACGGGGGTCTACTTGTACCACAGCTCTAAGGGCTTCATGTAAAGATAGTGCAAAGTCTCTGAGTGACTCATCCGTTTGCTGTTTCTTACTGAAGAACCTCATCTTGACCTCGGGCACGGTCCTGGGTTCAAAGGTGGTGTAAAGACGTTCAAATATCTGCTTCAGCTTCCTCCTTTCTGAGCTTGGCCAGGATTTCACTTCTCTGAGAGCGGCTCCTTCCAATTGCGCAAGAAGAATCTCCATCTGCTGTTCTGGGGATACAGGGTACAATCTGAACACAGTAAACATTTTTTCTTTAAAATCCCTTAAAGTGTGAATTTCACCGGAATAACCGCTACCTTGTTGGTTATGACCCTTTAAATGTTGATGCCGGCTAAATACAACACTCAGGCAGCGCTTATTTGAGTTTTTGATAGCGCTCCTGGCTAGCGATGCTTCACTCCGAAGTGGCAATAATACAATATGGTCGGCGGTAGTTACTTTGGGCAGACAGGCAATGCAATGCGATCCGGCAGCTTGCCGGTGTAAATCTTGCGATACATTTGGGGATGCACCGTCCTCCCGTGCACGGCATTTTCCTTTGATAAGGCCACAAGCAGAGGGGGCGGCGCTGCGCTCGTATACAGGGCCCGCCTCTCAGAACCCACATAGTACAGGTAGGATGGGCTTGAACTGGACAACTTTGCATAAAGGGGCGGCACACTGGTTTCCCGCATTGCAGGGGGTGTCGCCAACTTGAACAGTGATGGCGCAGTATTATTATTATTTTTTTATCGGAGCTCCGGCGGCCATATTAGCAGTAACAGTCTATTCAGTCTATTAACAGTCTATTCACTGACAGTGACACACAAATGTGGAATTTTCTCACTTGTTGGTTGAGGTGCCCTTGATGTTAGGGGTGCTTAGGGTGCTTGTTGCGGCTGAGTCCCTAGATGTTTTTTGTCGTGACACCAGTACCGTTAATGGTGGCACAACCGTAGGTAGTAATAATGAGGTAGACAGTGGTAAAATGCAACTCACAACTTTTACTTTGGATGTCTTCCAGTTGCAGTAGTACAAATATGCAGTCTCTAGATGGTACAGAGTTAATTATGCAAATCCAATGTTTTAGGCCTGTCAGGTTTCTTGGTTTTGGAGCAGTATGTTACTTCTACGTCAGTGGAACTTCTGGTGAGGTGGCCGGAGGCTATGGTATCGTTCACCTAAATTATCCCAAAGGTTCTTTATGCCTGGGTTATGGCTTTTATCCTTTGGATTAATTTAAATCTGTCCTTCTTCTCTCTTGTCCCTTTCTGGACTAAGACTTGTTTTTAGAGTTGAAGTGCTGGATCTGCACTTTTTCACTCTCTGATCTCCACACTGACCTGTGGTCTCACTCTATTCAACTCTCATCTGCCTCATCTGATCTGATCTCCACCCACTAACTAGGCCTGACCTGAATATATATAGGACTTGAACTGTATAAATTACACCTAATAGGCTTGTTAACAGGGATTTTGCAGATACATAAATGCAAAGTTATACATGACAACCTAATGCTCTAAATAATATAAAAAAGTGCTTTTAAGCAGTGCCCACACACACACGTAGTGGGACGCTGCATTAGCAACATCCCAAAAACTGTTCACTCTGTATGTATCTTTGTTATATCTCTGATACCCAAAACTCAGGCAAATAACCCACAACCTCTTCTAAAGTGAGGACTCAGGACATATTTTGAATCACTTCTAAATGTGCATTCAGCATGTCATTAGGTAAGTAGAATGTTACGGCAAACACCTTCACTACACCAGACTGCTATGGAATAGGTGTTACAATAAATTATTTTACTACCTTAGACCATTAGAACTGTTAAACCCCTTCAATGTCCTAGACCAACGCAGGTGCTGCCAATAACTCACTATCCTAGGCCACTAGAGATGCTGTGATTTACCCCATCCAGTGGCATACCTCCAATGAAGGCAGACCATCCAGCTCCTATAGGAAACCTGGGGAGGTGGACCCACGGTGGATGACAGGCCTAATTAGATTTAATATAGGCTCTTGTCCAGAGTCCCCGTCATCAATGCTGTCCAGAGGCTCAGAAAGCTAAAGAACTTATGATAATATCATCACAGGTCCTGCACCATCTAGTAAAGGAACTACACAGAGAAAGGTGTGGTTCCCAGATTAGGAAGGTGCAGCTGCCTGGACCTGTGATGACACCATCACAGATCTTTCAACCCCAGACAGCTTTGAGAAGAACTGCAAGAGAAGCTCTTTACTGAGTCGTGAATTGATTGGGTAAAGGATGTCCGCCCCTTTTCTCTTCATGTGCCCCCATTCCTTTTTTATCAGAAGTAGTACCTCATGCCTCATTGATTCTCATACCTCAGAAGTGCCGAATTACACTACTCACAAAAAGTTAGGGATATTTGACTTTCAGGTGAAATTTATGGAAAATGTTGAAAGTTCATATTACAATGATATTATATCATGAAATTAAGGCATTTAAGTAGAAGTGTACAATGATGATTTCCTCATCTCAAACTATTGAATGAAACAAAAGCCAACAACAGTGGTGGGTATACCCCACAAAAATGTCAATGTCTCAATAACTTGTCATGTGGCCTTGAGCATCAATTACAGCTTGACAATGACATCTCATGCTTTTTACAAGTCGACTTATTGTCTGCTGAGGCATGGTATCCCACTCTTCTTGAAGGGCTGCCCTTAGGTCATTGAGGTTCTGGGGTACAGAATCACGAGCCTCTACAAGGTGACTCAACCGATCCCATAGGTTTGCAATGGGATTCAGGTCTGAAGAAAGTGCAGGCCACTCCATTTGAGGTACCCCAGTCTCCAGCAGCAGTTCCCTATTGATGTGACCTAGATAAGCGGATGCATTGTTGTTTATGAAGATGAAATTAGGCCTGTTTTGTTCATGCAGAGGCACAATGAATGGATTAATGATGTTATTCAAGTAGTATGTGCTTGTCACTGTACCATTCACAAACTGTAGGGAAGTTCTGTAATGACTAGACATACTGTAACACTACCACCACCAAAGGCTCATCTGGTGACAGCAGTGGCTGATCTCCTTGACGTCTCTAGCATCGTTGGCGGCCATCATTTCTGCTCAGCAGAAATCGACTTTAATCAGTGAACAGCACTGAGGTCCACTGGTCCCTCGTCCAGCGTAGATGTTCTATAGCCCATGCAAGACGATAACGCCTGCGGTTAGGTACCCTTGCAGGAAGTCTAGCAAGCAGACAACGCTGATGTAAATGGTTTCAAATGGTCTGAAGTGACACTTGGGTGCTTCTCACTTCCTTTAACCTCTTTAGGACACATGACATACCGTTACGTCATGATGTCCTGGTACTTAAGGACACATGACGTACCGGTACGTCATGTGTTGTTCCGATCACTGCCGCCCGGCCGGCATTGAGCAGGCACCTCGGCTAAATGCGCGGGGGGGTCCCGTGACCCCCCCATGTCGGCGATCGCAACAAACCACAGGTCAATTCAGACCTGCGGTTTGCTGCGCTTTTTGCAGTTTCTGATCCCTGCGGTCCCTGGCACATTGCTGACACCCTGGTATAAACGGCTGACATCTGTGATGCGATGTCAGCAGCTTAACCCTTTCCATACCCCGGTCCGTACGGAATGCGGTATGGAAAAGGTTAACAGTAAGAGGGGGCTCCCTCCCTCTCCCATCGGGGGACTGCTGTGCCTTTGCAGCCCCCGGATAGGATGTGGTGACAGAGGGAGGGAGCCCCCTTCCTTACCCTTCCCCGTCTGTGCAGTTGTGGCCACAACTGAGCAGACGGGGAAGGTTCCCATGGCAACAGGACGCCTTCTCAGGCATCCTGCTGTCCATGGTTCTGAACAGATCTGTGCTAAAGGCATAGATCTGTTCAGACAAAGTGTAAGTAAAATACAGTGCAGTACACTATATAGTGTACTGTACTGTATTATGCAGACATCAGACCCACTGGATCTTCAAGAACCAAGTGGGTCTGGGTCCAAAAAAAAGTGAAAAAAGGAAAAAATAAAAAAACATTTAATACTGATTAAAAATGAAAAAAAAAAAAATATTCCCTACACATGTTTGGTATCGCCACGTCCGTAACAACCTGATCTATAAAACGGCTATGTTACTTTACCCGAACGGTGAACGCCATAAAAAAAAAAAAACTATGATGAAATTTAAATTTTGCCCACCTTACTTCCCAAAATAGGTAATAAAAGTGATTAAAAAAGTTGCATGTACGCCAAAATTGTAACAATCATACCATCATCTCATCCTGCAAAAATCATACCCTACCCAAAATAATCGCCCAAAAACTGAAAAAAAATATGGCACTTAGACTATTGAAACACTAAAACATGATTTTTTTTGTTTTAAAAATGAAATCATTGTGTAAAACTTACATAAATAAAAAAAGTATACATATAAGGTATTGCCACGTCCGTATCGACCGTCTCTATAAAAATATCACATGACCTAACCCCTCAGGTGACCACCATAAAAAATAAAAAATAAAAATGGTGTAAAAAAGGCAATTTTTTGTCATCTTACGTCACAAAAAGTGTAAAAGCAAGCGATCAAAAAGTCATATGCACCCCAAAATAGTGCCAAATAAACCGTCATCTCATCCTGCAAAAAATGAGACCCTACTTAAGATAATCGCCCAAAAACTGAAAAAACTATGGCTCTTAGACTATGGAGAAACTCAAACATTTTTTTGGTTTTAAAAATGAAATCATTGTGTAAAACTTACATAAATAAAAACCATTGTATACATATTAAGTATCACCGCATCCGTGACAACCTGCTCTATAAAATTACCACATGATCTAACCTGTCAAATGAGTGTTGTAAATAACAAAAAAAACGGTGCCAAAAAAGCTATTTCTTGTTACCTTGCCGCACAAAAAGTGTAATATAGAGCAACCAAAAATCATATGTACCCTAAACTAGTACCAACAAAACTGCCACCCTATCCCGTAGTTTCTAAAATGTGGTCACTTTTTTGGAGTTTCTACTCTCGGGGTGCATCAGGGGGGCTTCAAATGGGACATGGTGTCAAAAAAACAGTCCAGCAAAACCTGCCTTCCAAAAACTGTATGGCATTCTTTTCCTTCTGCGCCCTGCCGTGTGCCCGTACAGCAGTTTATGACCATATATGGGGTGTTTCTGTAAACTACAGAATCAGGGCCATAAATAATGAGTTTTGTTTGGCTGTTAACCCTTGCTTTGTAACTGGAAAAAAAAATATTAAAATGGAAAATCTGCCAAAAAAGTAAAATTTTTAAATTGTATCTTTATTTTCCATTAAATCTTGTGCAACACCTAAAGGGTTAACAAAGTTTCTAAAATCTGTTTTGAATACCTTGAGGGGTGTAGTTTCTTAGATGGGGTCACTTTTATGGCGTTTCTACTCTAGGGGTGCATCAGGGGGGCTTCAAATGGGACATGGTGTAAATAAACCAGTCCAGCAAAATCTGCCTTCTAAAAACCAAACGGCGCACCTTTCACTCTACGCCCCGCTGTGTGGCCATACAGTAAATTATGGCCACATATGGGGTGTTTCTGTAAACGGCAGAGTCAGGGCAATAAAGATACAGTCTTGTTTGGCTGTTAACCCTTGCTTTGTTAGTGGAAAAAATGGGTTAAAATGGAAAATTAGGCAAAAAAAATGAAATTCTCAAATTTCATCCCCATTTGCCAATAACTCTTGTGCAACACCTAAAGGGTTAACAAAGTTTGAAAAATCAGTTTTGAATACCTTGAGGGTGTAGTTTCTAGAATAGGGTCATTTTTGGTGGTTTCTATTATGTAAGCCTTGCAAAGTGACTTCAGACCTGTAGTGGTCCCTAAAAATTGGGTTTTTGCAAATCTCTGAAAAATGTCAACATTTGCTTCTAAACTTCTAAGCCTTGTAACATCCCCAAAAAATAAAATAGCATTCCCAAAATAATTCAAACATGAATATAGACATATGGGGAATGTAAAATCATCACAATTTGTGGGGGTATTACTATGTATTACAGAAGTAGAGAAACTGAAATTTTTGATAAATTAGGTATTTTTTATGCAAAAAAAAATATGTTTTGACTTCATTTTACCAGTGTCATGAAGTACAATATGTGACGAAAAAACAATCTCAGAATGGCCTGGGTAAGTGAAAGCGTTTTAAAGTTATCAGCACTTAAAGTGACACTGGTCAGATTTGCAAAAAATGGCCTGGTCCTTAAGGTGAAATAAGGCTGTGTCCCTAAGGGGTTAAATGTGCTTGGAGTTGTATGGCATTCATCATCCGGTTCTGCAGGGCATTGTTCACAATGAAGCGGTCATCAGTGTGGGATATGGCTAAAGGACATTCACTTCTATGCCTTCCTGTGACTCTTCTAGTATCTCTGTATCTCTGTTGCAAACTGCTGATGACACTCTGTGACACTCTAAGCTCAGTGGCAACTTCTGTCTGAAAGCATCCTGCTTGAAGCCTCGCAATAGTGAGGAACTATTGATGAATTGTTAAGTTGTCGTCTTGGTCTCATTATGTCAGTATGTGAACAGCATGATGAGGAGGACTGTTTAAATGCCAATTTAAATTGAACCAGGAATTGTATTGGGGATTAATGGATCAAACACCTGTTGTGAATTTTGCTGTTCAGCTCCTTTTTAGAAAGCACGTTTTGCAAAAAGTACTGAAACAATTAACAGTTGGAAATATGCTTTCAAAAGTCCTGAAATTTCACCCACAAGCCAAATATCCCTAACTATTTGTGAGTAGTGTATACATTATAACTGAGCTATACCTCATATCTCATTCATACATAGTGTTGCAGACAGCTACAACCCCCATTACCTCATTGTGAGAGTAATTAAGTGGTTATAGTACATTTTCAGATGTTTCTTCTGTTGACTCTGGGTAAAAAAAAATCCAGCTCCCAAGGGTTAGATAAACTCACTCTGTCAGATCCTGTTCTGCATAGGTTAGATAAGATCACTCTGCCAGATCCTGTTCTCCATAGGTTAGATAAGATCACTCTACCAGGTCCTGTTCCTCAACATTCAGATACGCTCACATGTTAGGCAAATGCCAATGTAACAGTTATTATGATGCATTCATACACTTTAACTATATCTGCAATGGGCCAGGATACATGTTGCTAATGTTCTGTATTTGTCGTGACGCCATATGCAGCGTGCACAGGGTACTGCCCCAGGGCCCTTCCAAGGTGTTATAACGCACGTCCCAGATTAGGAATGCCAGAGTGGTGTAATGGCCTATAATGTCTCCGTAGGATAAGGATAATTGGGTCAACGGTGTCTCCTACCTGGGTACGGCTGGACTCCTGGCTCACTTGCAATAAATTTGAGTGTAGTGATAGTAGGAGTAATAGAGGAAGTTTGCAGCAGAAATTAGGTCCAGACCTTTTGATGAAGTTCAAACGTTTCTTTACTGAAGATAACTTGTATCCAAGCAGCATACAGCCTTGGTCTCTTGGTCCCAGCAAGTTTTAGCAATCATTGGCAGGAATGAATACTTCTGCTTTAAATGTGAGCTTCCAGGATAAGTCGTCTGCTTGGTAGCTCTGTAATTGTGGCAGGAACTAATCTTCTGCACTTTTCTGTAACTTCTGCTGTATGGGGGCAGACTAGCTGAGGAGGAATGTCATCTCCTAGGTCTATGGACTTAACTCAGAGATGATTTCTCAGGGGATGCTTTCTTTCTGGAACTCTGGAGCTTGAAGTTAGTTTTCTGCTGAGTCAGAAGGTGCTCAGACTGGGAATATAATCAGTCTCAGCCGAGACAAGATCCTTGCTGTCTTCCCTATGCAGAGGATCTCCTCACACACACACCCTACCCTTAGCAGGGGTGGGCTACAGACTAACTCTAACTTCCTTATCCACCCATGCTGCAGGAAGTGGGAACAGCCCACTTTGCTCACAGAGGGGGAGCTAAGCTGGAATAATCCATTCCAGCCTAGATACACTAAACTGAGACTAGTACCTGGCCAATGCGTTGCTGCCACCTGCTGGTGAACCTGAAAATTACAGGAAAAATTGTGTTTAACATGGGTTTATGCACATTTGTGGAGGACATAAGCAAAATCACATCAGATGACAGTATAAAAGCTGTTATCAGATAGTAGTGGGGTAGAGGCGTGTAGTAACACAACTCTGGGGTGTTAAATATCTATGGTTTGTATTAGTTTAACTTGTTGAATGACTTGTTACATAACTAGAAGTATAAATAAAGCTGGATTTCTGGCCTACAAGCAGAGAACTGTATACCATAGCACCTCTATTTGGCAACTAGCAGGTGAACTATCGGGGCTACCTTTCTGCACTTCCAAATTGCAAAATTATTCTCACAGTCATGTACCTTACACAATGACCATAATGTACTGTATAACTGACTACATATATCTGTACACACTGCATCTATTGTACCTCGTACCTCACTTCACTCCTATATATATTTGTAACAACCCAGAGTGGTGTTACCACTTCTGCACCATGCTACTATCTTTTTGGTCTAACCTGCACATTGCTACTTTGCACTTTGGTCTAACCTACAGTACAGACCAAAAGTTTGGACACACCTTCTCATTCAAAGAGTTTTCTTTATTTTCATGACTATGAAAGTTGTAGTTTCACACTGAAGGAATTATATACATGACAAAAAAGTGTGAAACAACTGAAAATATGTCATATTCTAAGTTCTTCAAAGTAGCCACCTTTTGCTTTGATTACTGCTTTGCACACTCTTGGCATTCTCTTGATGAGCTTCAAGAGGTAGTCACCTGAAATGGTTTTCACTTCACAGGTGTGCCCTGTCAGGTTTAATAAGTGGGATTTCTTGCCTTATAAATGGGGTTGGGACCATCAGTTGCGTTGTGGAGAAGTCAGGTGGATACACAGCTGATAGTCCTACTGAATAGACTGTTAGAATTTGTATTATGGCCAAGAAAAAAGCAGCTAAGTAAAGAAAAGCGAGTGGCCATCATTACTTTAAGAAATGAAGGTCAGTCAGTCCGAAAAATTGGGAAAACTTTGAAAGTGTCCCCAAGTGCAGTCACAAAAACCATCAAGCACTACAAAGAAACTGGCTCACATGCGGACCACCCCAGGAAAGGAAGACCAAGAGTCACCTCTGCTGCAGAGGATAAGTTCATCCGAGTCAGCAGCCTCAGAAATCGCAAGGTTAACAGCAGCTCAGATTAGAGACCAGGTAAATGCCACACAGAGTTCTAGCAGCAGACACATCTCTAGAACAACTGTTAAGAGGAGACTGTGTGAATCATGCCTTCATGGTAGAATATCTGTTAGGAAACCACTGCTAAGGACAATCAACAAGCAGAAGAGACTTGTTTTGGCTAAAGAACACAAGGAATGGACATTAGAGCAGTGGAAATATGTGCTTTGGTCTGATGAGTCCAAATTTGAGATCTTTGGTTCCAACCACCGTGGCTTTGTGCGACACAGAAAAGGTGAACGGATGGACTCTACATGCCTGGTTCCCACCGTGAAGCATGAAGGAGGAGGTGTGATGGTGTGGGGGTGCTTTGCTGGTGACACTGTTGGGGATTTATTCAAAATTGAAGGCATACTGAACCAGCATAGCTACCACAGCATCTTGCAGCGACATGCTATTCCATCCGATTTGCGCTTAGTTGGACCATCATTTATTTTTCAACAGGACAATGACACCAAACACACGTCCAGGCTGTGTAAGGGCTATTTGACCATGAAAGAGAGTGATGGGGTGCTGCGCCAGATGACCTGGCCTCCGCAGTCACCGGACCTGAACCCAATCGAGATGGTTTGGGGTGAGCTGGACCACAGAGTGAAGGCAAAAGGGCCAACAAGTAGGGATGAGCGAACCCGAACTGTATAGTTCGGGTTCGTACCGAATTTTGGGGTGTCCGTGACACGGACCCGAACCCGGACATTTTCGTAAAAGTCTGGGTTCGGGTTCGGTGTTCGGCGCTTTCTTGGCGCTTTTTGATAGGCTGCAAAGCAGCCAATCAACAAGCGTCATACTACTTGCCCCAAGAGGCCATCACAGCCATGCCTACTATTGGCATGGCTGTGATTGGCCAGTGTGAGCATGTGACCCAGCCTCTATTTAAGCTGGAGTCACGTAGCGCCGCCCGTCACTCTGCTCTAATCAGTATAGGGAGAGGTTGCAGCTGCGACCTTAGGGCGAGATTAGGCAGTGATTAACTCCTCCAAAAGACTTCATTCAGTGATCGATCTGCAGCTGTGGATCATTGAACTGCTGATATTCAATTGCTCACTGTTTTTAGGCTGCCCAGAGCGTTTTTCATTCACTTTTTTCTGGGGTGATCAGCGGCCATTTTGTGTCTTGTGGTGCGCCAACACAAGCTGCCACCAAGTACATTTAACCATCAATAGTGTGGTTATTTTTTGGCTATATCCTACATCAGGGTGAAGCTGTCACACCAAGTGCATTTAACCATCAATAGTGTGGTTATTTTTTGGCCATATACTACATCAGGGGCAAGCTGTCACCAAGTGCATTTAACCCTCAGAAGTGTGGTTGTTTTTGGGCTATATCCTACATCAGGGTGAAGCTGTCACACCAAGTGCATTTAACCATCAATAGTGTGGTTATTTTTTGGCCATATACTACATCAGGGGCAAGCTGTCACCAAGTGCATTTAACCCTCAATAGTGTGGTTGTTTTTTGGCTATATCCTACATCAGGGTGAAGCTGTCACACCAAGTGCATTTAACCATCAATAGTGTGGTTATTTTTTGGCCATATACTACATCAGGGGCAAGCTGTCACCAAGTGCATTTAACCCTCAATAGTGTGGTTGTTTTTTGGCTATATCCTACATCAGGGTCAAGCTGTCACACCAAGTGCATTTAACCATCAATAGTGTGGTTATTTTTTGGCCATATCCCAGTCTAATTCTGACTGTAAACGTATACCTGTCACCCAGCGCCTAAATAATAGGCCTCAAATTTATAGTCAGCTAAATCTGTGGTTATTGCTGTGGCTGGGCAAGTTATTTAGTGTCCGTCAAAGCACAGTTTTTGTTCTGGGTTGAAATACAATCCCCAATTTAGCAATTCTCTAAATTAGTGGTTTCTGCTGTATCAGGCCTACTTTAAATACATCCCTAAAAGGGTATATCAGAATCAAGGTGATGATAGGGTCATTCTCAATAACTTCACACACACGCTACTGTGCATATCCCAGTCTAATTCTGTCCGTAAACATACACCTGTCACCCAGCGCCTAAATAATAGGCCTCAAATTTATAGTCAGCTAAATCTGTGGTTATTGCTGTAGCTGGTCAAGTTATTTAGTGTCCGTCAAAGCACAGTTTTTGTTCTGGGTTGAAATACAATTCCCAATTTAGCAATTCTCTAAATTAGTGGTTTCTGCTGTATCAGGCCTACTTTAAATACATCCCTAAAAGGGTATATTAGATTCAAGGTGCTGATAGGGTCATTCTCAATAACTTCACACACACGCTACTGTGCATATCCCAGTCTAATTCTGTCCGTAAACGTATACCTGTCACCCAGCGCCTAAATACTAGGCCTCAAATTCATAGTCAGCTAAATCTGTGGTTACTGCTGTGCCTGTATTAGTGTAATACGGTACCTAAATAGATAGCCAGATAGTGTTAGTTGTCTGTAAAAAAAGGCCTGAATTTGAATTCAATACATTGAACCAAATAATATTTTTGTTGTTGTGGTGAACGATAACAATGAGGAAAACATCTAGTAAGGGACACGGACATGGTCGTGGGGGTGTTAGTGGACCCTCTGGTGCTGGGAGAGGACGTGGCCGTTCTGCCACATCCACACGTCCTAGTGTACCAACTACCTCAGGTCCCAGTAGCCGCCAGAATTTACAGCGATATTTGGTGGGGCTCAATGCCGTTCTAAGGATGGTAAGGCCTGAGCAGGTACAGGCATTAGTCAATTGGGTGGCCGACAGTGGATCCAGCACGTTCACATTATCTCCCACCCAGTCTTCTGCAGAAAGCGCACAGATGGCGCCTGAAAACCAACCCCATCAGTCTGTCACATCACCCCCATGCATATCAGGGAAACTGTCTGAGCCTCAAGTTATGCAGCAGTCTCTTATGCTGTTTGAAGACTCTGCTGGCAGGGTTTCCCAAGGGCATCCACCTAGCCCTTCCCCAGCGGTGGAAGACATAGAATGCACTGACGCACAACCACTTATGTTTCCTGATGATGAGGACTTGGGAATACCACCTCAGCACGTCTCTGATGATGACGAAACACAAGTGCCAACTGCTGCATCTTTCTGCAGTGTGCAGACTGAACAGGAGGTCAGGGATCAAGACTGGGTGGAAGACGATGCAGGGGACGATGAGGTCCTAGACCCCACATGGAATGAAGGTCGTGCCACTGACTTTCACAGTTCGGTGGAAGAGGCAGTGGTGAGACCGAGCCAACAGCCTAGCAAAGGAGGGAGCAGTGGGCAAAAGCAGAACACCCGCCGCCAAGAGACTCCACCTGCTACTGACTGCCGCCATCTTGGACCGAGCACCCCAAAGGCAGCTTCAAGGAGTTCCCTGGCATGGCACTTCTTCAAACAATGTGCTGACGACAAGACCCGAGTGGTTTGCAAGCTGTGCCATCAGAGCCTGAAGCGAGGCATTAACGTTCTGAACCTTAGCACAACCTGCATGACCAGGCACCTGCATGCAAAGCATGAAATGCAGTGGAGTAAACACCTTAAAAACAAGGAAGTCACTCAGGCTCCCCCTGCTACCTCTTCTGCTGCTGCCACCTCGGCCTCTTCTGCTGCTGCCGCCTTGGCCTCTTCCTCCACCTCTGGAGGAACGTTGGTACCTGCCGCCCAGCAAACAGGGGATGTACCACCAACACCACCACCTCCGTCACCAAGCATCTCAACCATGTCACACGGCAGCGTTCAGCTCTCCATCACACAAACATTTGAGAGAAAGCGTAAATTCCCACCTAGCCACCCTCGATCCATGGCCCTGAATGCCAGCATTTCTAAACTACTGGCCTATGAAATGCTGTCATTTAGGCTGGTGGACACAGACAGCTTCAAACAGCTCATGTCGCTTGCTGTCCCACAGTATGTTGTTCCCAGCCGGCACTACTTCTCCAAGAGAGCCGTGCCTTCCCTGCACAACCAAGTATCCGATAAAATCAAGTGTGCACTGCGCAACGCCATCTGTGGCAAGGTCCACCTAACCACAGATACGTGGACCAGTAAACAGGGCCAGGGACGCTATATCTCCCTAACTGCACACTGGGTAAATGTAGCGGCGGCTGGGCCCCAGGCGGAGAGCTGTTTGGCGCACGTCCTTCCGCCGCCAAGAATCGCAGGGCAACATTCTTTGCCTCCTGTTGCCACCTCCTCCTACTCAGCTTCCTCCTCCTCTTCTTCCACCTGCTCATCCAGTCAGCCACACACCTTCACCACCAACTTCAGCACAGCCCGGGGTAAACGTCAGCAGGCCATTCTGAAACTCATATGTTTGGGGGACAGGCCCCACACCGCACAGGAGTTGTTGCGGGGTATAGAACAACAGACCGACGAGTGGTTGCTGCCGGTGAGCCTCAAGCCCGGCCTGGTGGTGTGCGATAATGGGCGAAATCTCGTTGCAGCTCTGGGACTAGCCGGGTTGACGCACATCCCTTGCTTGGCGCATGTGCTGAATTTGGTGGTGCAGAAGTTCATTCACAACTACCCCGACATGTCAGAGCTGCTGCATAAAGTGCGGGCCGTCTGTTCGGGCTTCCGCCGTTCACATCCTGCCGCTGCTCGCCTGTCTGCGCTACAGCGTAACTTTGGCCTTCCCGCTCACCGCCTCATATGCGACGTGCCCACCAGGTGGAACTCCACCTTGCACATGCTGGACAGACTGTGCGAGCAGCAGCAGGCCATAGTGGAGTTTTAGCTGCAGCACGCACGGGTCAGTCGCACTGCGGAACAGCACCACTTCACCACCAATGACTGGGCCTCCATGCAAGACCTGTGTGCCCTGTTGCACTGTTTCGAGTACTCCACCAACATGGCCAGTGGCGATGACGCCATTATCAGTGTTACAATACCACTTCTATGTCTCCTTGAGAAAACACTTAGGGCGATGATGGAAGAGGAGGTGGCCCAGGAGGAGGAGGAGGAAGAGGGGTCATTTTTAGCCCTTTCAGGCCAGTCTCTTCGAAGTGACTCAGAGGGAGGTTTTTTGCAACAGCAGAGGCCAGGTACAAATGTGGCCAGCCAGGGCCCACTACTGGAGGACGAGGAGGACGAGGATGAGGAGGAGGTGGAGGAGGATGAGGATGAAGCATGGTCACAGCGGGGTGGCACCCAACGCAGCTCGGGCCCATCACTGGTGCGTGGCTGGGGGGAAACGCAGGGTGATGACGATACGCCTCCCACAGAGGACAGCTTGTCCTTACCCCTGGGCAGCCTGGCACACATGAGCGACTACATTCTGCAGTGCCTGCGCAACGACAGCAGAGTTGCCCACATTTTAACGTGTGCGGACTACTGGGTTGCCACCCTGCTGGATCCATGGTACAAAGACAATGTGCCCACCTTACTTCCTGCACTGGAGCGTGATAGGAAGATGCGCGAGTACAAGCGCACGTTGGTAGACGCGCTACTGAGAGCATTCCCAAATGTCACAGGGGAACAAGTGGAAGCCCAAGGCCAAGGCAGAGGTGGAGCAAGAGGTCGCCAAGGCAGCTGTGTCACGGGCAGGGTTAGCATGGCAGAGATGTGGAAAAGTTTTGTCAACATGCCACAGCTAACTGCACCACCACCTGATACGCAACGTGTTAGCAGGAGGCAACATTTCACTAACATGGTGGAACAGTACGTGTGCACACCCCTCCACGTACTGACTGATGGTTCGGCCCCATTCAACTTCTGGGTCTCTAAATTGTCCACGTGGCCAGAGCTAGCCTTTTATGCCTTGGAAGTGCTGGCCTGCCCGGCGGCCAGCGTTTTGTCTGAACGTGTATTCAGCACGGCAGGGGGCGTCATTACAGACAAACGCAGCCGCCTGTCTACAGCCAATGTGGACAAGCTGACGTTCATAAAAATGAACCAGGCATGGATCCCACAGGACCTGTCCATCCCTTGTGCAGATTAGACATTAACTACCTCCCCTTAACCATATATTATTGTACTCCAGGGCACTTCCTCATTCAATCCTATTTTTATTTTCATTTTACCATTATATTGCGAGGCAACCCAAAGTTGAATGAACCTCTCCTCTGTCTGGGTGCCGGGGCCTAAATATATGACAATGGACTGTTCCAATGTTGGGTGACGTGAAGCATGATTCTCTGCTATGACATGCAGACTGATTCTCTGCTGACATGAAGCCAGATTCTCTGTTATGGGACCTCTCTCCTCTGCCTGGGTGCCTGGGCCTAAATATATGACAATGGACTGTTACAGTGGTGGCTGACGTGAAGCCTGATTCTCTGCTATGACATGCAAACTGATTCTCTGCTGACATGAAGCCAGATTCTCTGTTACGGGACCTCTCTCCTCTGCCTGGGTGCCGGGACCTAAATTTATTACAATGGACTGTTACAGTGCTGGGTGACGTGAAGCATGATTCTCTGCTATGATATGTAGACTGATTCTCTGCTGACATGAAGCCAGATTCTCTGTTACGGGACCTCTCTCCTCTGCCTGGGTGCCGGGGCCTAAATTTATGACAATGGACTGTTACAGTGCTGGGTGACGTGAAGCATGATTCTCTGCTATGATATGAAGACTGATTCTCTGCTGACATGAAGCCAGATTCTCTGTTATGGGACCTCTCTCCTCTGCCTGGGTGCCGGGGCCTAAATATCTGACAATGGACTGTTCCAATGTTGGGTGACGTGAAGCATGATTCTCTGGTATGATATGAAGACTGATTCTCTGCTGACATGAAGCCAGATTCTCTGTTATCGGACCTCTCTCCTCTGCCTGGGTGCCGGGGCCTAAATTTATGACAATGGACTGTTACAGTGTTGGGTGACGTGAAGCATGATTCTCTGCTATGATATGAAGACTGATTCTCTGCTGACATGAAGCCAGATTCTCTGTTACGGGACCTCTCTCCTCTGCCTGGGTGCCGGGGCCTAAATATCTGACAATGGACTGTTCCAATGTTGGGTGACGTGAAGCATGATTCTCTGCTATGATATGAAGACTGATTCTCTGTTACGGGACCTCTCTCCTCTGCCTGGGTGCTGGGGCCTAAATTTATGACAATGGACTGTTACAGTGCTGGGTGACGTGAAGCCAGATTCTCTGCTATGGGACCTCTCTCCAATTGATATTGGTTAATTTTTATTTATTTTATTTTTATTTTAATTAATTTCCCTATCTACATTTGTTTGCAGGGGATTTACCTACATGTTGCTGCCTTTTGCAGCCCTCTAGCCCTTTCCTGGGCTGTTTTACAGCCTTTTTAGTGCCGAAAAGTTCGGGTCCCCATTGACTTCAATGGGGTTCGGGTTCGAGACAAAGTTCGGATCGGGTTCGGATCCCGAACCCGAACATTTCCGGGAAGTTCGGCCGAACTTCTCGAACCTGAACATCCAGGTGTTCGCTCAACTCTACCAACAAGTGCTAAGCATCTCTGGGAACTCCTTCAAGACTGTTGGAAGACCATTTCAGGTGACTACCTCTTGAAGCTCATCAAGAGAATGCCAAGAGTGTGCAAAGCAGTAATCAAAGCAAAAGGTGGCTACTTTGAAGAACCTAAAATATGACATATTTCCAGTTGTGTCACACTTTTTTGTTATGTATATAATTCCACATGTGTTAATTCATAGTTTTGATGCCTTCAGTGTGAATCTACAATTTTCATAGTCATGAAATTAAAGAAAACTCTAAATGAGAAGGTGTGTCTGAAAGGGATTTTCATAATCTTACTTTTGATACATTACAGATTAGACACATATATTATACAAGCCTAATCTCTTATGGAAATACAGTACCTCGCATTAACATATCTTACATCCTCTGCCAGTCCGGGACACAATAGCAGCCTTCCTGACCAAAAGGCTATTTAACATCTCACCTCGCATAAATTGACAGGAACGTGTGATTTCCTATTTAACTTGTTAGCATGGAGAGAGAAACCTGTTCAATGTAAAATAACCCTTTCATGTATTATATATAGCAGATGTCAGCATTGTTTAGCAAAGTTTCAACTGTATATTGACAAACACATGATTCCCAAACGCCTGCTGAATTCTAGGAGGATTGGTCCAATTGAATCTGGAAGGACACTATGTTCCCACCCCCAACAAACCCTATAAACTATGTGCTGGGAGAATAAAGATTTCAGATATTGACAACCTATGTTGAGTCAGGGCTGTCTTATCTCTCTGATCAGAAGCAAAGGGGATATTCGTTGCACCGGGAAATAGTCACGGGTTGGAGGTCTGATGCCTCCATATAACCACCATAAACCTGCCTAGAAAAATAGCTAACAGTTTGGTGTCAGAAGTGGGATCCGCCAAAGCAGTATCGGGTAAGTGATTCTATATTTAAGATATATATTATTACTGCCCTATACTGTAAGAGTGGATTATTTGAACCCGGTAAGCGCTTCTGATAAGCGTCTCCCAGGAATCTGATATTCCTAAAGTAATAGAGGGATCTGAAATCCCAGAGGAATCTGATATTCCTAAAGTAATAGAGGGATCTGAAATCCCAGAGGAATCTGATATTCCTAAAGTAATAGAGGGATCTGAAATCCCGCAGGAATCTGATATTCCTGAAGAAAAAATGGGGTCTGTATTCCCCTGATTTGAAAAACAGTATTGTGTGCAACGAATATCCTTTGCTAAACCTGTATATAGCTGTATAGTTGCTTAAGCATTTTTTTTTTTTTAGTCGTTATATATATGTATAAGGTTGAATTTACTGTATAGATTATGTATAGATTGTATGCGAGTTCATGCTGAAATTGAAGGTATAAAATTGGCCATCAATAGTTAAAAAATCTGCCATAGATTCAGGAGTAATATGAGCCTGAATTAGAAGTAATACCATCCAGAATAGTTAAATATCTGCCATAAATTCAGGAGTAGTTATGAACCTGAATTAGAAGAAATAGGATAATAAAAAAAACACATAAACTGATAAGCATAAGGTTTATCAGTAAGTATTTTCGCACTGAACACAAACATAATTATCCTTAGATAAACCTTCAAATTCAGCTGATCTCACTGTATATTTTAGCAAGTAAAAAAAAAATGGGCAATTCTTATGGTAAGAAGGATCCCATAAAGAAACAATTTTAAAATTTGGAACTGAAAATCATGTACCCTGAGTCTGCTGCAAATCTCTATGGTGAAACTGTCTCCTAAAAATGAATTGGGGGAAAGTCTAAAAAAATGTTTGTACAGAGGTGTTTAGGTCCATTTTATACTGATCCTTGGGTTGATAATATGTGTAAATGGACAGAAGGAATGAAATGTACTGACCCGTTCCCAAAAGAAGGGTCTTTTTCAGACGTTCATATGGCCATGATCAAGAGCCTGTGTCTGAATGACATAGACACTTTTCCATGGTACAAAGGAGACCCTCATTGGAGTAAAATGTATATAAATACTTGTGGCCAAGCATGGCTATGTGCAAAAGTTTTGGACTGACTTGTGCAGTTCAAATACAAGACAGCAAAGTGAAAATCCCTTTGTGATTCCAACTCCTGTCCCACCCCCAAAATTAACAACAGAATCAGATGATGAGATATGCGAACACTTGACTCTACCACAGTTTCTGGTTTCCCAGAACCTGGGGAACAGGTTTTGTCTGAGCATGTACAGTCTGCACAGCCCAGTAGAACAATATATGCAAGGGCATCAAAGATTCAAGGGATGAGCAAAGACGCTAAATGGTCTATGCTAAAAAGGAGGAGTAGTATGGGCAGACCTTTCCCAGCCCCATGGACAATGAGTCCATTAATTCTGATGCCTAGATACTTGCAGCAGATACAAGAGGAATATATGACCAAACTGATTGAAAAAATAAAAACATTGATTATGATGATATTTCGCTTTTGTTTCCCTTGCCAACAGGTGCACCAACCCAACCCTCATCTTAGAGGAAAAGATGGCACTGGATTATCTTTTAGCTTCTAAGGGGGGGTTTCTGTGAGTTTATAGGAGAGGACTGCAGATACCAGGGATAAAGTCCAGGCCCATATAGATCAGGTCACTGTAATTCAGGGCATAGATAGTGCTATTATTAATGAGAGACAGAATCCTTTCACAGCTTTGGGTGGTTTTAGAGATTTCCTGTTTTCCATAGGTAACTGGTTGAAGGAAATAGGAGTATATATCCTCATGTTGTTGTTTTTCTCTTTATCATATATATCCTGGTGAGATGCTCCTGCTGTTTGATCGATCGGATGGCCCAGTCACGTGCAGATAATCACATCCTCATCGCAGCTCCCAGATACACCACGGATCAACCTATGTCTTTGATGGAATCAATGTCCAACTAAACGTTCATCGCCACGTCACACCTTACCACATCAGGGCTCAGAGTCAACTCCCTGAAGAATCGAACCGAAGGATGAAGCATCATCATGGAGGCAATAACACCCAAAAAGCATCACAATCGACGAGGGCAAGCTGAGTAAACCGAAGATTCAGCAAGAGACTCAAAGAACACAGGGGACATATTGCAGAGAGGAGGGAACTGTCGTGGAAAGTTTTATTAAGCATAGGATGACTATGGTAGACTTTCTTTTTGGCTTAGGAATGGTATGTAGGTCTATAGATCAGCACTCTGGTTCCTGCTACCCATGTGAAAGCCGCCACCGTTGGTTTGAGAGGGATCTAATGGCTGCTGGCTCTGAGAGCAATGTTCTTAGTGAAAGCTACCAGCGGGTCCTCATCAGCAACGGTGGGGTATGGCACGCTGATGCCAGTCTCACTGAACCATGGGCGCCCCAACATGAAACATTGGTTGGTGAGACTGGTGTCCATGTGAATGCTATATCACCTTTCTTGGTCGACCCTGTTTTAAAAGACCTTCCTCAAGGACTGATCCCCCCTTTTGGAACCATGTCTAACAGAGATTCACTGTGGGTTAGTAGCATCTTTGTGCCAGATTAAATAGATGCTGTCTGATTAGGGACACATTTGTTTAAAAAAAGGGCTGATTCACTTGGGAGCATTTGCGCGTGTTCTGGGTGTGGTGGTGGATGGTGAGTGTTTGAGCGCCACCCACCGGCACTCTCAGGAAATGTGCGAATGTGTACCTTCCAGGTCAAGGCATAAGGTGTAATGTACCTGCCTATCTGTAATATTACTGGGCAGCCATGTGCCATGGAGGGCGGGGTTAGCCCAGTAAAAGGTCTAACCCGAATATCCTATCTATGTGTAGAACTTGCATGCCTTATGTTTTTTCTTACTTTTCTTTCTTCTCTCTTTTCACTATGCAGGAGATTTTTTCCTACTGTGCGCCAAATTACACAGAAGGTTTTTTTCATCTCCTTCATAGTCTTTAGTGTCTTCATGGGTCACACACACACACACACACACACACACACACATATTTAGATATATATATATATATATATATATATACATATACACACACACAGCCTTAGATGGAGGAAAACATACAGTGATCCCGTTTTTATATATATATATATAAAAGTTGGGATCAATGGTTGGATTGAAAGGGATTTTCATAATCTTACTTTTGATACATTACAGATTAGACACATATATTATACAAGCCTCATCTCTTATGGAAATACAGTACCTCGCATTAACATATCTTACATCCTCTGCCAGTCCGGGACACAATAGCAGCCTTCCTGACCAAAAGGCTATTTAACATCTCACCTCGCATAAATTGACAGGAACGTGTGATTTCCTATTTAACTTGTTAGCATGGAGAGAGAAACCTGTTCAATGTAAAATAACCCTTTCATGTATTATATATAGCAGATGTCAGCATTGTTTAGCAAAGTTTCAACTGTATATTGACAAACACATGATTCCCAAACGCCTGCTGAATTCTAGGAGGATTGGTCCAATTGAATCTGGAAGGACACTATGTTCCCACCCCCAACAAACCCTATAAACTATGTGCTGGGAGAATAAAGATTTCAGATATTGACAACCTATGTTGAGTCAGGGCTGTCTTATCTCTCTGATGAGAAGCAAAGGGGATATTCGTTGCACCGGGAAATAGTCACGGGTTGGAGGTCTGATGCCTCCATATAACCACCATAAACCTGCCTAGAAAAATAGCTAACAGTGTCCAAACTTTTGGTCTGTACTGCAGTTAGGACCAAACAGGAAACAGTAGTGTAGTCCAGGAGACTAGTAAGTGCACACTAGCCAGCCTGAGGATATTGAGCCATAGTTAGCTCAGAAGATTTACACCAGGAGAAGGGTTTGCCTCCTGAGAGAAACCAAGTTCCCATAAGCAGAGCAGAGCCAGTATTCCAGCTAGACAAAGGAGCTGAAGGGCAGAAGGATTCACCCAAAGCAAGGATATATACCTGAGGAAGTTTTCTACCAAGGATAAAGCCAGCATTTGGGCATACGGGCCTTGGGATTGAGACAGCCAGGAGTTCTGAGGTATAGTGCACAGGATTTCTGAGGAAAAGTGCAGCCTGGTCTGTAAGTGTTGTTTTTACCCTATGAGGATCTTGCAAAGAACATTGTACCTTCCATTGCTGTGAAAGCCTGCTTATATCTGCTGCTATCATATGGAACTTTACAAAAGACTGTACAAAGTTAACTGTTTCCAGTAAAGGAAGTTTTGGTTCACAACAACAATGTGTTCCTCAATTATTACCACTATCAATCGGTGTGCCACCATTACAGGCACTGGCATCACGAATCTTAAAGGGACCTTTCCCCAGGCACATTAAACACCTGCAACATCCAGGGCACATCCAGGGCACCCAACATCAGGCCTGGTCTCTATATACAGAGAGTGCCCCAGAGGACCCCTGTGCCAGCCTCTCCATCACTGCTGTACGCCTGCCCAGGGTCCCCCTAAAAACTGTGAGTAACCCAGAGCATCTCTCGTAAGCCTATTAACCGTGACCTCACATTGCAATACCCTGCAGGTCTGCGTACTGCAAAACGAACACCCCACAGAAACTCAAACCAAACAAAACTGGAACCTGAAGTACACCGGCGCAACCTCAGAACTGCAGACCCATCAGCGCACGGATAGAGTAAACAGGAATCCAGACAGTCGGATCATGGTCGACTCATCCTAAAAGGGAAGGAGATGAAAATATGCCAAATCAAATCAATGCCGCCCAGTGTCGGACTGGGGTACCTAGGGCCAACCAGTAAAATTTATTTTGGGGTCCCACCGTATGGATACATCCAAATATAATAAATAATCTAACAAGTTTTTTTATATAAAAATAGGCTGGTTGAGGTGCTGTACACTGAATATATGTATGTTGTGCAGTAAATCTAATGTCTGGTTGAGGTGCTGTACACTGAATATATGTATGTTGTGCAGTAAATCTAATGTGTTATGTGTCACCTGTGCAGGGGGTGGGAGACTAGGGGCCCACCTTGCTCATGGGCCCACCGGGGGATTCCCCTGTACCCCTGTGGGCCAGTCCGAGCCTGATGCCGCCCTACTAATATCTAATATCTGCATAGCTGGGAAAACATATGGAAAATACAACAGAAGATACGATCAACCATTTTCCCTGAGATTCAATACTTACCATACCCCCGGAGGAAGAATGGGTGGGAGTTGCAAACCAGGAGAGTTAATACTCGCCTCCGTGTCTTTAAAAAAATCATGACTTTATGTTGTGAGACTAGTAAAATCCACAATTTGATTGCAGACACGGAGGCTTCGTATTGCAAGTGCAAAGCTGCATGACCATCGTGGAGAAAACATGAGGTGACGGGCGAAAGTAGAAATCCCGAAAGGTGGATTCACGTGACCAGACGTCCGCTTTCAAAATGTCTTGCAAGCGTGCCCCCGAAACCATCATAGAAGTGGCGGAAGCACTACGGGTGGAATGTGCAGAAAAAATTGAAGTGTCCAACCCAGCAAGCGACAGCACCCATTTTACCCAGCGCGCCAAGGTGGCGCTAGACACCGAAGCAAACGGAGGGCGATACGAGAGAAAAAGATTGGGAGAGGTAGAAGATCTGTAGGCCGCCGTCCTTGCCTCATATTCGTGCCGGACACAAGGCTGGCCTAGCCGGGAAACTCGGGTAAGAGACCAAATGAGACGAAGATTTGGTGCGCCTAGAGATCTCAAAGGTCACCCCATCCAGAGTAAAAGACCTGTCGGAAAATTCTAAGGCCTGCACGTTGGAGACCCATTTGCAGGACACCAGACACAAAAGGGACACCAACTTAGCAGACAGTTGGCGCAGGGATAGATCTATGTTAGAGGGCCAGGAAGTAAACAGAGTCAGAATGCAGGAAACATTCCAGGTAGCCATATACCTGGGCCTAGGAGGACGCGCAAGGCGAGAACCCTTGAGCAGACGGCACACCAAAGGATGTTGCCCAGCCGGGCGGCCGTTGAAACCTTTGTGAGCAGAGGAAATGGCTAATCTGTAAACATTGATGGTGCGATAAGCTCGACCAGCCTCAAATAAAGACCTCAAGAACTGAAGAATGGTTGTCACAGGGGCTGAAACGGGATCCAAGTCCCGTCCCACGCACCAACTAGCCCAAGCCTTCCATGCAAACCTATATGAGCGTCTAGTGTCGGGGCCCAAGCGTTAGCCAATAAGCGTCGAGTCGAGATCGGAAGTCCCTGGAAATGCCAGGGGTGCCCAAAATCCTCCAAGCTAACAAAGGTAGTGAGCCCTCCAGGAGAAGGGGGTGACCCTGACCGAGGGGTCCCGACAAGAGACCCGGAAGGGCCGGCAACAGCCTGGGGAAATCCACTGTCAACTCCAGAAGTTGGGTAAACCACACTTGAGACCTCCAATACGGGGTCAGCAGAACTAGTTCGGTGCCTTGGCGCCTGACCTGAAGAAGGACTCTGGGAATGAGGGCAAACGGAGGGAACACATAAAGCAGCGAGGTGGACCAGTCCTGGAGAAACGTATCCACAGCCTCCGCTGTGGGATTCAGGCGCCAGCTGTAAAAGAGCGGGAGGTGGACGTTGAGCCGGGAAGCAAAGAGGTTGATGGCAAAGGGACCCCAAAGAGAAGATATAGCGGAGATTACCTCCACCTTAACCTTCCAGTCGCTGCTGTCCAACCAGTGGTGAGAACTCCAGCCCGCCTGGAAAAACAGTAATTCAAAAAATCCTTTGCCAAACGAGCAAGCAACGCGGAACGAGTGCCGCCCATGTGGTTGACATAGCGTACAGTGGACACATTGTCCATGCAGAGTCGTTTGCAAGCATCCACGGTGTTGCTCGTCATGCTCCGGATCGCAAAGGAGCCAGCCAGCAGTTCGAAGGCATTGATATGGAGGCCTGACTTGTCCAATGACCACAGGCCTCCTGTGGATACTCCGTCGCAGTGGGCTCCCCAGCCGAGGAGGCTGGCATCGGTGTCCACCGTGAGATCCGGTTGGGACCCGAAGATGGCCCTGCCGTTCCAGGCCGACAGATTGTGGATCCACCACGTCAACTCGTCCCGTGTCTCTACATCCAGTGACACCATATCTGAATACGAGCCCCCCCTGCGAAGATGGGCTATCTTCAGGTGCTGGAGAGGCCGATAATGCAGGGGGGCTGGGAAGACCGCCTGAATGGAGGATAAAAGGAGGCCGATGATGCGGGCCAGGTGGCGAATCGAGCGCACCTTTGCCAAGGGGAGACTGAGGGATTCTGCTTCTGAATACACCTTAAAACAGAGAAACTCCATGTGCCTGCATGGGGACAGATAGGATTTCTAAGGTAGAGGAGGAAACCTAGACGCGAAAGGAGGTCCATTGTCCACGGAAGGTGCGTCAGCAGCGTCTCGAGATTCTAGACCATGAGGAGGATGTCGTCCAGATAAATAATCAGACGGACATCCCTGCCCTGCAGCCAGGACACCACTGTGGCGCATCAACTTGGTGAGGCACCAAGGAGCCGAGGAGAGGCCAAAGGGAAGGCAGGTGAAGCGCCAGGCTTCGTTGTTCCAGAGAAACCTGAGAAGGTCTCTGGAATGTTCCGCAACCAGAACCTTTATATAAGCATCCTGGAGGTCCAATTTGGCCATCCAATCGCCGGGAAGGAGCAGATCCCACAAGAGGTGAATGCCCTCCATTTTGAAATGCCGGTAGCGAACAAAGGCATTCAAAGCGCGGAGGTTGATAACCGGTCGCATTTGACCACCTTTTTTCTCTACTAGGAAAATGTTGCTGAAGACCCCCGGTGAAGGGGTGGGGACTTGCTCTATGGCCGCTTTTGAGAAGAAGAGCAGAGAGTTCTTCTGCGAACAAGGCGCGGTCGGACGAGGATAAAATCATTGGGTGGGGGGGGAATACGGTCTGGGGTGTCCACCAGCTCTATTCGGAAGCCCCTGACAGTGGAGAGGCCCCAACTGTCCAAGGTGATGGCTTGCCAGGCAGGGAATAAATGATGGAGTCTGCCCCCTACATATGTATTTGAAGAAACATGAGGAAACCGTAGACTTACCATATAGACGTCTTGAGCCGGAAGTTCCTCTGAAATCTTCCACGGGCAGGGGAGAACGAGGAACCATTTATCTTCAGCTCCGGCGGATTTCCGCTAGATCAAATAATTTTGCTAGTGGACCAAAGATTTCCAATAGCTTATCTTGGCACGCCTTCAAGGCTGAATCCAATCCCTTACGGGGATTCCATCCTAGTTTGGCTAGGAATTGTGTAATTTTTTGATCCACTGTAGGGGTCTCACACACCTTATTAGGGATTAAGGGCTAGGACACTCCTCTTTTAGTTTGTTACGGGCTGCATTGCTAAGCGGGCAGCGGACCCATGTCTCTAGATACTTGGATACGTGGTCCGCTGGGAGCCATTTGGTGGACCTCGAATGGTGTAAGGCATACGGGTCAAACAAAGGTCCATGATCGCGCTGTCCGCGGTAGCGGGGGGGATCGTTGGGGGTACCTAAAGGGAGGACCTTAGGTGGTGCCGAAGTAGAAGGACCCGGGTCCTGCATCTCCATGCCGTCCTCTGAATCATTAACGGACTCATCCTCAGCCTCCTCATCTGACCCGAATTCTGAGTCTGAGTCACTCTCTGGTTGTGCTATAGCACATTTCCATTGGCGCACCCATTCTGCCTGGTCGTGGAAAGGCTCTTTTGCGTGATTGAAACACGCTATCCTGTGGGTGAGATACTTCACCGATCACCTGGGTTCTGGAGGCCTGAGCGTCATGATGGGGATGAATAATCGCGGGGAGCTCAGAATGTGCCGAGCTTGCACTTTGCGCCGCGCCCTAGGCGCCAGAGGAGTGCGCCCCATGAGAGCTTGTGAGAGAGTGTGGGAGATGGTGGCAGAAACAGATCCAATGGCCGTGGCAATGGCAACCGCCACTGACTTTTGAAAAGCCAAAGGGTCCTCAGATACTGGGCCTAAGGGAATGTGGTTGATTGGCGCGGTAATGTCTGGGTATTGGACTGTGCCTGATAGGGGTCAGTGTCCCCAGAGAGAGGTGGGGTGGCTGGGTTAGGCATGATGGAAAAAACAATGGCCACCAACAGAAAATAATGACCTGACCTGGCTAGAAGATATTAAGAACTGCGGTACTGAAAAGGGAAGGGGGGGGGGGAGAAAAAAAACCCAGGGAAGAGAGGAGCGCAGCAGGGCCCGGGATCTCCTGAGCTCGGCAGCTGAGGAGCGATGTGAGTCTAAGCAAGATGGCCGCCAATTCACGCAATATTTCCGGCTCACCTCCGAGATCTTACGAGATTTCCGGCGTCATGGCCGGAGAGGAGCAGAGAGAAGCCGGCGGGAAGCGCGATAAAGACGGAAAAGAGGAGCAGAGCAAAACACTCTGGGGGAAGACTGGAGGAGGTAGGGACCCGGAAAAGAGGCCAGATGGCTAGAGAAACGCCAGAGGGGTAATAACCAGGAAAAAACCCATGACAGTGACAAATAAGCCCCAGAGCAAAACATATACTTATCTCCTCCTCTGAGCAGCAAAGAAAGAGGAGGATTGATAGGAGTGGCTGGTTATTATACCGGCTGTGTCAGGGGAGTGGCCTGTTGCCTAGGTCATTGATTTTCTCTTCCTGTTTTGTTTTGCTGCTAAGAATTTTCAGTAAAGAAAGAGAATGCAATACAAAGCCTCCGTGTCTACCATAACATCAGTGATTGTCATCCTCTGCAGTGAAGGAAAGTGTTTATTGGTTATTGCAGGGCTCCTATTACTGGGGGCAGGAGGAGGTATTAATCAGTGAGCGCCGGCCTCTGCAGTGAAGGAAAGTGCTTACTGGTATATTGCAGGGCCCCTATAACGGTAGGAGACGGTAATAACCAGTGAGCGCTGGTCTCTGCTGTGAAGGAAAGCGCTTACTGGTTATTGCAGGGCGCTATAACTGGGGGCAGAGGGGGTAATAACCAGTGATCAACGCCCTCTATAGTAAAGGAAAATGCTTACTGGTTATTGCAGGGCCCCTATAACAGGGGGCAGGAGGCGGTAATAACCAGTGAGCGCTGTCCTTTGCAGTGAAGGAAAACGCATATTTATGAATAGGAGGCAGGATAAAAGGAAATGTTGCCACTTTTCCGGTAAAAATTATTTTTAACCAGTTCCTGCAGCATGGCCCCTGAAACAAAAAGTTCATACTTACCTGCTCCCCGCTGCTTCGGTCTTCTTCACTGCCACCATCTTCCGGTCCCCGCAATGTTTACACCTGTCAGAGCATGGCCATGGTCACATGCACCTCTCCAGCCAATGACTGGCTTCAGTAGTGATATGCTGCTTATGGCCACATCACCGCTGAAGCCAGTCATTGGCTGGAGAGGTGCATGTGACCATGGCCATGCTCTGACAGGTGTAAACATTGCAGGGACCGGAAGATGGATACAGTGCAGAGGACCAAAGCACAGGGAGCAGGTAAGTATAACTCTTCAGTTTCAGGGACCATGCTGCAGGATGATATTCAGGACAATTACTGGGAAAAAGTGTTCATAGGAGTGCTCATATCTTATATCTGGCCAGTATAATCGTGCCGCTGATCAGTCGATAAATAAGGAATCAAGATCCAGGCATTGGTAAAACCTCAGTTTGGAACCCATATTGTTCTGATCCTTCTGTATTTGATAAATAATGACTTTCGGCTCCGCTGATTCTGGGAGGCTGTGTGGTGGTAGGAACATCTATTTTTTCATCCAATTTAATTATGCTAATACCAGATGTTGGGTCAACATTGGCTCTTGTGGTATTGTTTAATAAGATAAGCACCAATCTTCACACAAGCAAATCAGTCAATCCCATGGAAATGTATGGAGGTCTAGAGATAAAGTCTCTACTCAAAGCATGAGGTGGACAGGCTGTAGGACTACATAGGAATATGATTAAATATACATATTAGGGCTCATGTACATGGTCGTAAGTGTTTTATTGTCTGTAAATGGTGGATCCACAAAAGCTGGATCCCAGCCGAGTGCATGCCACCATTTATTTAGCATCCGTCTTGCTCTGCATCCCAGGACGCACTCAAAAGCTCTGCTTGCAGTGTTTTTGTGTGTGTCATTGGAACACAATGAAATGGAACGAAATGCATTTTGGTGCACTTTGTTCCCTTCAGTTCAGTTTTGTTCCCATTGACTATGAATGGGGACAAAACTGAAGCGTTTTCCCCACTTTTGAGATCCTAATAGCTGAAATTAAAAGCGCAGATGTTAAAGTATCCTAACTCTGCAAGGACACTCAGAAATGTCCTTGTGGAGTTAAATGCAACTCCCCCAGATGTATATAAATGGGCAGTCAACAACTGGTTAGCGTTGCCCATTTTAATGAAGGCATTCTTCATAAAACAATTAACGCGATCATCTAGTTCAAGAAGAATTGCCTCTCCACTAATTTTAAGGGTCCCTGCAGGAGATTACAATAAAGTAATATGACAATATATTGTAATATGACAATATAGTCACATACAGCATGCAAAGAGCATGTAGTATTGAACATGGTAAACAACTAATTAGAATGCGAGCAGTCATATTCCAGAGATATGTGTCCTTGTCTTCTGTCGTCTTGGAATGTGGGGGGGTTGATAGTAGGCTCGACATGTCCTCAAGATATGAGGTCTTCTTGTTAAAAAAGTTTAATTTTCTCAAGCACAACAGAATATATTATTAATATGAATGAAATTAGATTACAGGCAGGCATGGTATCAGAAGTAATTTATTTTTTAACTTTTTTCACCATTTTGATCATTACATTATTACACATATGTATTTCTCGTTGATTTATCAGCTAACTATCTATCCTACCTGTCTAGAAAAGGCCCCTTAGACTGCCTGTACTGCATGAAGTATACAGATAAGCTGCATAAATCATGGGATGTTAGACATCCATTCCTGGCCGCCTCATAGTAGCCATTTCATCTGAACATTCACACATCTTTATGGAGTTGTTGACAACACACACACACATAATTACCTAACTAAAAGGATGATGACAGCCAGCCATAGGTGCATTCCAACACAAGGATCACCCCGGAGTAATCCCCGGTGAAATCACGCTTTTAGGGCATTGACTCTTCTTGTAGGAGTGGTGCTCAAACTGCTAGGGTGCATCTGTGGGACCCTCTTTCAGAGATGATGTCCTCCACCCAACTCTCAAAAAGCTGAGGGGTCTTCAGGAGAGGTGGGCAGTCGAGCTGGGCTATCAGACGGTCAACT
The DNA here is from genome assembly GCF_014858855.1 of Bufo gargarizans. Classification (NCBI taxonomy): domain Eukaryota; kingdom Metazoa; phylum Chordata; class Amphibia; order Anura; family Bufonidae; genus Bufo; species Bufo gargarizans. Next base: position 290,035,684 of record NC_058083.1, on the reverse strand, counting down.
CTGTAGCTGTGATGTCATCCTTCCTACAAAATGGACATGTCAACGCCCTTAACTAGGAATATAACATATTAATCATTTCCTGGTAATTATTAAATGTTATATCAATAGAGGAGAAGCAGGAAAGTGGAAAGAAACTAGACATGAACCAAAACTCTGATAAATGATTGATACAAGAAATCAGAGTTACTTCTTTCCTTTCACATTTTCTCCTCTTTTAATCATTACATTATGACTCATATATTCATTTCTCATTGATTTGTTATCTATCTGTCCTAGCTGTCTAGAAAAGGCCCCTTAAATTGCATGCACTGCATGAAGTATCAAGATAAGCTGTATACATCATGGGATGTTGATATCTCTTCCTGACCACCTCATAGTTGCCGTTTTCATCTGAATAGTCCCGCTTCTTTATTGGGTTATTGACAGCACTCACTTCATTATCTACCTAAAAGGATGATGACAGCCAGCCAGAGGTACATCCCAACACAAGGACCACCCTGGAGTAATCCCCGGTGAAATCACGCTTTTAGGGCATTGACTCTTCTTGTAAGAGTGGTGCTCAAACTGCTAGGGTGCATCTGTGGGACCCGCTTTCAGAGATGATGTCCTCCACCCAACTCTCAAAAAGCTGAGGGGTCTTCAGGAGAGGTGGGCAGTCGAGCTGGGCTATCAGACGGTCAACTCTGTAGCTGTGATGTCATCCTTCCTACAAAATGGACATATCCACGCCCTCAACTAGGAATATAACATATTAATCATTTCCAATCAATAATTGAATGTTATATCAATAGAGAAGAAGCAGGAAAGTGGAAAGAAACCAGACATAAAACCAAAACTCCGATAATGATTGATACAAGTAAATTCTTTCCTAACAAATTTTCTCCTCTTTTGATCATTACATTATCACTCATATATGCATTTCTCATTTGTTAGCTAACTATCTTTCCTACCTGGCCATAAATGGCCACTTAGACTTCCCGTACTGCATGAAGTATCCAGATAAGCTGCATAGATCATGGGATGTTAGACATCCATTCCTGATTGTCTGATAGTAGCCATTTCATCTAAATATTCACAAATCTTTATGTGGTTATTGACAGCACACACCTACATCATTATCTTATAGAATGATGAAAGTCAGCCAGAGGTGCATCCCAACACAAGTACCACCCTGGAGTAATTCCCCAGTGAAATCACTCAGAGCATTGACTCTTGTAGGAGTGGTGCTCAAACTGCTAGGATGCATCTGTGGGACCCTCTTTCAGAGATGATGTCCTCCACTCGACTGAGGGGTTTTCAGGGGAGGTGGGCAGTTGAACTAGGCTATGAGACGGTCAACTCTGTAGCTGTGATGTCATCCTTCCTTTAAAATGGACATGTGCACACCTGCAAGGAAGAATACAACATATAAATGACTTCCAGGCAATTGTGGAGGCAATAGAGGAGAAATATAAAATTTGATATAAACTAGAAATAAACCAAAACCCTGATAACGATTGATGCAAGAAATTATTTCAACTTCTAGAACAATGGTCTCCAACCTCTGGCTCAGCAAGTGCTGCTGTAGAAATACAACTCCCTCCATCCCATAATAGCCAGCAACTGTCAGAACATGTTTGGAGTTGTTTTCCACTCACCAAACATCTCAGGGGAAATTTATCAAGAGCAGGGGGATGCATTTAATTTATCATGAAGTTCATCTCTGGTTAAACATTAAGTACATCCTCTGACAGTCTATGCGCCCTGAATTAATTCTTGGCCAGCTCACAGCTGCCATAGATTTCGGTCACCATTACAGCTGAAAACTGGCATACATTAAGTAAATCTTTAGGGGCTGATGTCCAAACCCACCCCTTTCAAAAAATGGAGAGACTGGCAGTAAAACGCCATTTACAAACATTTTAAACAGAATTTGCAACTTTTGTTTATCAGTTTTCTGGTGTACAGGAATGATAAATCTTTCCTTGTGCTGTGAACTACCAAAAGCAGTGGACATAATAATTAGGCTACTTTCACACTCACGTTTGGTGCGGATCCATCATGGATCTGCACAATGGATCCGTTCAGATAATACAACCGTCTGAATCCGTTCTGAACTGATCTGTTTGTATTATCTTTAGCATAGCCAAGACGAATCTGTCTTGAACACCATTGAAAGTCAATGGAGGACGGATCCATTTTCTATTGTGCCAGATTGTGTCATAGAAAACGGATCCGTCCCCATTGACTTACATTGTGGCTCAGTTTCGTCAGACGGACACCAAAGTGGAATGGAGATGGAAAGAAGGCAAACTGAGGCATACTGATGCATTCTGATCGGATCTATTTCCATTCAGAATGCATTAGGGCAAAACTGATCAATTTTGGACCGCTTGTGAGAGCCCTGAACGGACCTCACAAACGGAAAGCCAAAACGCTAGTTTGAAAGTAGCCTTAATCATTGCCTCTCCTTACCTTGGTGTTATCATGGTTGCTGTTGTTTGTGTGACCAGTGACAGTGACCAGTAAAATAGGGGGGACATTGACCAGAGCAGCATCCAGGAAGAGAGGGGAGATAGTAAGCAGTAAGATAGTGTGGCGAAACCAACCTCGCCACAGTGTTTTGGAGGGGGCTGTTTACCGGCCTCCTGCCCTGGGATTATGGTCCCTTAAGTTATTGGGTCTTAAGGCACTTGGGACGGGGCCCTCTGTCCCTGGATTGCATCCTTTGCCTTACTTGCTTGGATGGAGCACATGGTGAGAACAATAGATAGCGGCCATTTTAACTCACAGACACTGTTCTGACTTTCCAACATGGTGCTATCTTGCCTGTATTTGGTGCACAGAGACATCATTCATTAGTTTGAAACTACCAAACAGGGGACACATTTATTAGTGACTATTTTCTGTATAACTTGTATATTTTCAGTGTAACTGGCATAAAACTGTATCTTCCAAACTACTGAACGGATGTGGGTGAATTTTGGATATGTGGTTCACCCAGATCCCCCGGTTCCGAGGATATATTGGTTATGGGGTTATTGCATGTTTTGGGGTTCCTGTGATATGTTTTATAAAACTGTAGTTCTCTGCCTTTGATAATTATATTCGTCATTGTGTTCAATGGTCATCATCGGCAGAGGGGAGGATTTTGTGTGGGTGTGTTTCTATTGTCCCATTGTGTGTTTAAATGGTGATGTCTGTCTTGTTGTCTCCACATGTGTATTGGTGATCTCCCTTTTGTCCTGAGAGATAATTGGATTGTCTTCGGTCGTCTCCGGGACAGAGGGGAGGAAACCATGATGCATTGTGGGGATGTGTTGTATCTGCAACAAACTGTAATAAAAACCAGGCTGGGTGTGCCAGCACTTCAGAGCACTGCTTGACCCTCAACACGGAGCCTTGTCTCGTTATTGGGGGGATTCCCTGTATGCTGTTGGAGACTGCCAGGAGTGTAAGCTGACTGAATGCTTTTCCTGTTCGTCTGCTGACAGCTATTTGCGAGGTTCCAGTTTGGAGTGCTATTTTGTATCCAGTTCGGGAGGTTGGTGTTCTGCAGTAGCTGTGCCTGTCTCTCGGAAAGGGGCATATCGCCTAAACGGATTTTAACCCCTTGTCTGCTGAAACGGTCCGTTACATTGGTGGCAGCAGTGGGATCGTTCCTACAGCCAGAAGGACAGCTACAGGAGACACCATTTCTGTGGATTCTACAATTTAAGGGCAACGCATGTCTCAGTACAGTGACCCTAAAAGCACCAGGATGGAACCAGCAGTGGAGTACAGATACTCTGTGGAGGAATTTGACCGTATGATGTGGTTGCGGCTGAACTTCTTCGGACCCAATCCAGCTGAGAAATACGTGAAGTTCGTGAGGAGTCTAGTGTCTAAGACCCTACTATACCGGGCAGAAGGTGACGGTCAGCTGCCACGTTGGGTGGACCTCCATCGGAAGTTACGGTTGCGGGACAGTGGGAGCCCAGTCTCCATTCCCCAGCGGCAGTGTGAAGTGCAGGGAGTGGAGAGCAGCGGCCTCCCTCCCCAGCAGCAGGCTGAGTTACAGGGGGCAGAGGTAGTTGTTCCTGCCCCCCAGCAGCAGAGTGATATGCCGGGAAGGCAGTGTGAAATGCAGGGAGAGGAGAGCAACGACCTCCCTCCCCAGCGGCAGGCTGAGTTACAGGGGGCTGAGGTAGTTGTTCCTGCCCCCCAGCAGCAGCATGATTTTTTGGGAATTGGGAGCCGAGTCTCCATTCCCCAGTGGCAGACGGAGTTACAGGGGGCAGAGACAGTCGGTCCTGTCCCCCAGCGGCAGAGTGTCCTACAGGGAATAGAGAGCCCAGTCTCCTTTCCCCAGCAGCAGGACACTGTATTGGGAGCGGAGGCGGTCGGTCGCCCTCCCCAGCGGCTGGAAGTATGTATGGGAGAGGAGCTCGTTACCCCCTCTCCCCAGCGGCAGCTTAACGCACCAGGGGGAGACAGTAAGCCCCACAACAGTGCAGATGGGACCGTGGTCTCTGCACTTACAGCACAGGGGGTAGGGACAGTCGGTCCTGTCCCCCAGCAACAGGGCTGTTTAGCCAAAGGGGAGACAGTCGGTTTCCCCCTCCAACAACCAGACTCCAACCAGGCTTCTTCCATGGTAGCGCTGGTACCAGGGCAGAGTACCGCTGATCCCTGCCCACAAAGCAACCTCCACTCCCAGCCAGGGAGCAACTCAGAGACCGGGAGTACCAGCTACAAATATAATCTTGGTGGATTCACTGGACAGAGACAGGCTACGAAATTCAGCAGGTCCAGTATTGGGTTGTGGGTGGGCTGCCAGACTAACTCAGGTACCGACCGGCGTGAGGTCAGGTATCTGGTTAGTCTTCCCTGGGGGGGGGGGGAGATGTGTGGCGAAACCAACCTCGCCACAGTGTTTTGGAGGGGGCTGTTTACCAGCCTCCTGCCCTGGGATTATGGTCCCTTAAGTTATTGGGTCTTAAGGCACTTGGGACGGAGCCCTCTGTCCCTGGATTGCATCCTTTGCCTTACTTGCTTGGATGGAGCACATGGTGAGAACAATAGATAGCGGCCATTTTAACTCACAGACACTGTTCTGACTTTCCAACACGGTGCTATCTTGCCTGTATTTGGTGCACAGAGACATCATTCAGTAGTTTGAAACTACCAAACAGGGGACACATTTATTAGTGACTATTTTCTGTATAACTTGTATATTTTCAGTGTAACTGGCATAAAACTGTATCTTCCAAACTACTGAACGGATGTGGGTGAATTTTGGATATGTGGTTCACCCAGATCCCCCGGTTCCGAGGATATATTGGTTATGGGGTTATTGCATGTTTTGGGGTTCCTGTGATATGTTTTATAAAACTGTATTTCTCTGCCTTTGATAATTATATTAGTCATTGTGTTCAATGGTCATCATCGGCAGAGGGGAGGATTTTGTGTGGGTGTGTTTCTATTGTCCCATTGTGTGTTTAAATGGTGATGTCTGTCTTGTTGTCTCCACATGTGTATTGGTGATCTCCCTTTTGTCCTGAGAGATAATTGGATTGTCTTCGGTCGTCTCCGGGACAGAGGGGAGGAAACCATGATGCATTGTGGGGATGTGTTGTATCTGCAACAAACTGTAATAAAAACCAGGCTGGGTGTGCCAGCACTTCAGAGCACTGCTTGACCCTCAACACGGAGCCTTGTCTCGTTATTGGGGGGATTCCCTGTATGCTGTTGGAGACTGATTGCCAGGAGTGTAAGCTGACTGAATGCTTTTCCTGTTCGTCTGCTGACAGCTATTTGTGAGGTTCCAGTTTGGAGTGCTATTTTGTATCCAGTTCGGGAGGTTGGTGTTCTGCAGTAGCTGTGCCTGTCTCTCGGAAAGGGGCATATCGCCTAAACGGATTTTAACCCCTTGTCTGCTGAAACGGTCCGTTACAGATAGGACAGAGACCAGTAAGATATGATAAATAATAACCAGTAAGATAGGGTAATGACCAGTAAGACAGGACAGTGCAAATGTCAGACTATTAAGACCACTGATACATACGATAATGGGCGATCCAGTAATTAATAATGGGTAAGTTGTGAGAGTCACCCACAATAAATATAATCCATAACCCCAATTGTAGTATCAAAAAACGGATTTTACTGATTCATGACTATACCCAAAAACAGGACATTGAGATAACCCATAATTCCCAACATATCTTCTTTGGTGTTCTATATCATCAACTCAGTGAATTGAAGATAGGACAGTTAGCAGTAAAATAGGGCGGATAGAGACCAGTAAGGTAGGGTAATAACCAGTAAGTTAGGACAGTGACCAGTAATATATGGAAGTGAATTGTAAGATAAGGTAGTGATCTGTAAATTAGGGTGGGAAGTGACCAGTACGGTGAATAGATGAACCAAAGGCACTGGAGCCTTATTGGCTGCTATGAACAAGCTCCACTCGTCTTATGCAGTGGTTTAGATGAACCTCTTCATACTCATAAATCATCCCATACAGTTCCCTGGTCCAGTAATGATCCCCCTCCTGCAATGTCTGACTGAGAACTTACCAGGATCTAAAGAGGGGTCGCAGACGTCACTACAGACACACGGATGCTTCTCTCTTGCAGACAGAGGGGGTGATGCAGCAAAACTGGGAGACATCTTCTTCCTCCTGCCGCCGGCAACCAGGAATGACAGTTTGTAACAGCAATCATCATTCATGTCTCTGAGGGGAAGTGCTGATTGGTTGATCAGATTCTAATCCACCAATCAGCAGCTCTCTGTTCTCTACAGTCTGGGACTGGAGGAGCACACAACAGCCCGAGCCCTGAGTGCAGCACAACTGATGTGTGCGACTGTGAGGTGGACGGCATTTTCTTGATTAAAAGAACCAATTATTACCCCTATAGCAGTGTTGGTAGGGTTGATGCAAATTACATTTCCCATTAGTGTCCATACTTTTGCTCTTTTTCCCCTGAAATACCTCAACTTCTTTGTTTCTAGCAAGGTACATATGGTTAAAGGAAAACATTTTTTTTATTTCACTATGCCGTAAATAAGAATTATTATTAATCCCACTAGATGGATTTTATCCCGTTCCTGTTATTTTTCACCTTCCTGACAGAGCCTAGTTTTAAACATCTGTAACTTTGGGATGATTTAATTATCCAAGCCATTAAGAGACTCTTTTTCTAAGTTTTCTAAATTTTTATTTCTCTGCTTTTGTATTTAACTTTTTTTGCAATATGTTTAATTTAATTCTGTATTTGGGATAAAAAGCAAAAAGAAAAGAAAAAAGAAGAATATTCAGGAGGCTCCTGAAAAATGTAAAGATCTATTGCATGAGTTCGCAAATCTCCTGGGCATCACGGAAGCATTCTGGCACTTCCTGTACTATAGTCCTCCATGCAGGCGCGTACATACAGGGGTCGCAGCGGTCGCAGTTGCCGCCTGTGGACCCCTGCAGTAGTGCTGTACCCAAGGCAGCTGGGGCCCGCAGCCCACCGCAAATGATTTTAAAAGTTTTAATAGTATATGGCCGGTTGGGCCCTGGCCTCTGTGCCTGGCCGGCGGTGCAGCACTGCGCACTCGCAGTTAATAACTTATGCGGCGGCCCCTCCTCCACCCATCCAGGGCTGCTGCCAGTGCCTTGCCCCAGACCCGTGATCCTCGCTCCAGGTCTCACGGGATCACGCTGGTTGACGGGTTTACGCAGCTGACGCATGCCAGAAGACGGGATAATGAACAAGACGGCGGGAGCAGAGCAGGTGGGCGATCCAGTAATTAATAATGGGTAAGTTGTGAGAGTCACCCACAATAAATATAATCCATAACCCCAATTGTAGTATCAAAAAACTGATTTTACTGATTCGTGACCATACCCAAAAACAGGACATTGAGATAACCCATAATTCCCAACATATCTTCTTTGGTGTTCTATATCATCAATCTCAGTGAATTGAAGATGGGACAGTTAGCAGTAAAATAGGGCAGATAGAGACCAATAAGGTAGGGTAATAACCAGTAAGTTAGGACAGTGACCAGTAATATATGGAAGTGAATTGTAAGATAAGGCAGTGATCTGTAAATTAGGGTGGGATCTGACCAGTACGGTGAATAGATGAACCAAAGGCACTGGAGCCTTATTGGCTGCTATGAACAAGCTCCACTCGTCTTATGCAGTGGTTTAGATGAACCTCTTCATACACATAAATCATCCCATACAGTTCCCTGGTCCAGTAATGATCCCCCTCCTGCAATGTCTGACTGAGAACTTACCAGGATCTAAAGAGGGGTCGCAGACGTCACTACAGACACACGGATGCTTCTCTCTTGCAGACAGAGGGGGTGATGCAGCAAAACTGGGAGACATCTTCTTCCTCCTGCCGCCGGCAACCAGGAATGACAGTTTGTAACAGCAATCATCATTCATGTTTCTGAGGGGCAGTGCTGATTGGTTGATCAGATTCTAATCCACCAATCAGCAGCTCTCTGTTCTCTACAGCCTGGGACTGGAGGAGCACACAACAGCCCGAGCCCTGAGTGCAGCACAACTGATGTGTGCGACTGTGAGGTGGACGGCATTTTCTTGATTAAAGGACCAATTATTACCCCTATAGCAAAGTGTTGGTAGGGTTGATGCAATTAAATTTCCCATTAGTGTCCATACTTTTGCTCTTTTTCCCCTGAAATACCTCAACTTCTTTGTTTCTAGCAAGGTACATATGGTTAAAGGAAAACATTTTTTTTTATTTCACTATGCCGTAAATAAGCATTATTATTAATCCCACTAGATGGATTTTATCCCGTTCCTGTTATTTTTCCCCTTCCTGACAGAGCCTAGTTTTAAACATCTGTAACTTTGGAATGATTTAATTATCCAAGCCATTAAGAGACTCTTTTTCTAAGTTTTCAAAATTTTTATTTCTCTGCTTTTGTATTTAACTTTTTTTGCGATATGTTTAATTTAATTCTGTATTTGGGATAAAAAGCAAAAAGAAAAGAAAAAAGAAGAATATTCAGGAGGCTCCTGAAAAATGTAAAGATCTATTGCATGAGTTGGCAAATCTCCTGGGCATCACGGAAGCATTCTGGCACTTCCTGTACTATAGTCCTCCATGCAGGCGCGTACATACAGGGGTTGCAGTTGCGACTGGGCCCAGCACTTCAGGGGGCCCGGCCACCTATGGACCCCTGGCCCCTGCAGTAGTGCTGTACCCAAGGTAGCTGGGGCCCGCAGCCCCACCGCAAATGATTTTAAAAGTTTTAATAGTATATGGCCGGTCGGGCCCTGGCCTCTGTGCCTGGCCGGCGGTGCAGCACTGCGCACTCGCAGTTAATAACTTACGCGGTGGCCCCTCCTCCACCCCACCAACCATCCAGGGCTGCTGCCAGTGCTTTGCTCCAGACCCGTGACCCTCGTGCCAGGTCTCGCGGGATCACGCTGGTTGACGGGATGACGCGGCCGACGCACGCCAGAAGACGGAATTAAGAACAAGTCGGCGGGAGCAGAGCAGGTTCAGAGTAGGCAAGTTTTTTTAAATTATTTTTTTGTATGTGCCTGCTCATAACACAGGGAGCATCTAGCAGTGCGGCAGAGTGGCAGCACCAGGTGTGTACATACAGGGGTCGCAGTTGCCGCCTGTGGACCCCTGGCCCCTGCAGTAGTGCTGTACCGAAGGCAGCTGGGGCCCACAGCCCCACCGCAAATGATTTTAAAAGCTTTAATAGTATATGGCCGGTCGGGCCCCGGCCTCTGTGCCTGGCCGGTGGTGCAGCACTGCGCACTCGCAGTTAGCAACTTACGCGGTGGCCCCTCCTCCACCCATCCAGGGCTGCTGCCAGTGCCTTGCTCCAGACCCGTGACCCTCATGCCAGGTCTCGCGGGATCACACTGTTTGACGGGATGATGCGGTTAACGCACGCCAGAAGACGGAATTATGAACAAGGCGACGGGAGCAGAGCAGGTTCAGAGTAGGTAATTTTTTTTAATTTTTTTTTTGTAGGCTCATAACACAGGGAGCATCTGGCAGTGCTGAATAACATTATATTGTGTCAATATCAATTGTGGATTATACATATAAGGTGACAAGTGAACATTCAGTTCCTGAAGTTGATGTACTCGAAGCAGGAAAAAGGAGTCAGAGCACACTGTGCATTACAGCTTGCTGTATATGTAATTGAGACCCCAGACCTGACCTCTCAATTAATTCAGACCCAAACCAAGCCAAAAAATGTATTCTAACCTCTGACCAGAACCCTAAATTATTTCAGACCTCGTAGCAAACCCCTAAGTTAAAGGAGCTGTCACTCCTTCACTCCTTGTTCACTGAAAATCTGGCCGCTGGAGTCATCAGCTAATGTTCTCTTAACATCTCCAGAAAACAGCTGATTTTGCTGGGGGACGCCTCGACCATCCACATCCAGCCAAGTATTTCATTTCAGATGGCTGTCCCTGTAATAGAAGGGTGACCTAATTCTGACTGAGTCGGGGATGCTCATTCAAAGCAGCTCTCAGTTTTAGCTCTTAGAGGGGAGTCCCAAGCCCTAATACAATGTCCTGATGCCACGTTTCCTTGCTACTCCAGAAGAACGGGAATTCCAGGCCCAAATACAACGTTCTGATGCCAAAGTTTTTTGATAGTCAGGAAGAACGAACTGCAGCATGTAACACCTATCAGTTGTGAGACACTGAGTAAGAGGATGGAATGCTGGCAGGGAGTGGGCCCCTGTGTTAGGTGCCAAGGTTGGGCCCCATCAAGCCTGGGAATTTAGGTACGGGGCTATGCAGTGAACTGAATCTTTGTGAAGGAAAGCCTAATTATGATTCTGGAGTCTTGGATGAGGGCGACAGGGCAGACACGCATCTCTAGGCATGTTACTGCTTCTGCTAACAGAGAAATGCAATTTTCTTTAGTTTTTAATCTTCTCTAAGTAAATGACAATAATTATTGACTAATTCAAGACCACCCCCCCCCCCCCCAACAGACACATCTTCCAATTATTTAGTAAATGTGTCTTTAAATGCCATAACTATTTGGTCATTTAGATAATGTCTGCGTTTTTTTTTATGTTTTTCTGATAAGTGAGACATTTCATGTCATTCTTATTATTTTTTGTTTTTGGGAAAATGAAGAAAAAAAATAGTCTGTTTTCATATTTTCTTAAGTGTTTCTGTAAGTATTCCCGCGGTCCCAACCACCAGAGAGGCTGACACATTTCTTTGTTTGACTCCTGGGTCCCGCCGCCTACTAGGGAAGTGCCACTTTGTCACGCATTGTGCTGCGCCTTTTTGTCAGAGTAGTTCCCACTCAAAGAGGCGACCTTGGTGTGGTGAGTGGGCTTATGCTTTTTTATCAAAATGTACACTAATGCCTCTTGTACAGCATGTAGTATGGGGGCTGTACACTTCAATATGGTGCTGAGTAGCGAGTTTATTTAGATCAAAGCATAGCATTGTGGATGCGCAATCCAGTTCTGTTTTCTCCCCCTGATATATTTATTATTTTAGTTTTTGGGAAAATGAAAAAAGAAAAAATAGTCTGTTTTCATATTTTCTTAAGTGTTTTTTGTAAGTGTTCCCACGGTCCCAACCACCAGAGAGGCTGACACTTTTTCCTATGGTGTGCAAGCACGACCACCGCTGATGAATTGCAGGGTGGTCATGACGCCTGGATATGAGCAGTGTATAATGTGATTAAAATTGAATCAAGCCAGCAAAGGAAGCAATACAGACAATCACAATACATTAGTAAGTGCCTTTCATTAATTTTGTTTACGTGATATATGACATTTGTCATATTGAATTAAAAAACGTGAAAACAGACTATTCCCCCCCCCCCCTTTAACCCCTTATGGACTGGGCTCATTTTCACCTTAAGGACCAGGCCATTTTTTGCAAATCTGACCAGTGTCACTTTATGTGTGAATAACTTTAAAACGCTTTTACTTATCCAGGCCATTCTAAGATAGTTTTTTCATCACATATTGTACTTCATGACACTGGTAAAATGGATAATAATATATAGTAATACCTCCAAAATAGTTATTAATTTAAAATCCTCATATGTCTACTTTATGTTTGGATCATTTTGGGAATGCCATTTTATTTTTTGGGGACGTTACAAAGCTTAGAAGTTTAGAAGCAAATCTTAAAATGTTTTCAGAAAATGTCTAAAACCCACTTTTTCAGGAACAGTTCAGGTCTGAAGTCACTTTGTGAGGCTTAGATAATAAAAACCACCCAAAAATTACACCATTTTACAAACTACACCCCTCAAGGTATTCAAAACTGATTTTACAAACTGTGTTAACCCTTTAGGTGTTCCACAATAATTAATGGAAAACAGAGATACAATTTTAAAATTTAACTTTTTTGGCAGATTTTCCATTTGAATCTATTTTTTCCAGTTACAAAGCAAGGGTTAACAGCAAAATAAAACTCAATATTTATGGCCCTTATTCTGTAGCTTACAGAAACACCCCATATGTGGTCGTAAACCGGCACACGCAAGGGCGCAGAAGAAAAGGAATAACATATGGTTTTTGGAAAGCAGAATTTGCTGGACTGGTTTTTTGACACCATGTCCCATTTGAAGCCCCCCTCATTCAGACCTAGAGTAGAAACTCCAAAAAAGGGACCCCATTTTGGAAACTACGGAATAGGGTGGCAGTTATGTTGGTGCTATTTTAGGGTAAATATGATTTTTGGTTGCTCTATATTACACTTTTTGTGTGGTATGTTTATAGAGCAGGTTATTATGGACGCGGCAATACCTAATGTGTCAACTTTTTTTATTTATGTACGTCTTACACAATTATTTCATTTTTGAAACAAATAAAAAATCATATTTGGGGTTGGCACTATGATACTGGCACATGGGGCGGGGGAAGGAGAGGCACCTGATACTGGCACATGGGGGGGAAAGGAGAGAGGCACTTGATACTGGCACATGGGGGGGGGGAGAGAGGCACTTGATGCTGGCACTTTTGGGGGGGAGATGGCACTATGATACTGGGACATGGTGGGAGGAGAGAGGCACTTGATACTGGCACATGGGGGGGTTGGCACTATGATACTGGCACATGGGGGTGGGAAGGAGAGAGGCACTTGATACTGGCACTTTTGGGGGGTTTGGCACTATGATACTGGCACATGGAGGGGAGGCACTTGATACTGGCACTTTATTTTGGGGTGGAGATGGCACTATGATACTGGGACATGGGGGGGTTTGGCACTATGTTACTGGCACATGGAGGGTGGGAAGGAGAGAGGCACTTGATACTGGCACTTTTTTGAGGGGGAGATGGCACTATGATACTGGCACATGGGGAGGCACTTGATACTGGCACTTTATTTTTTTTGGGGGGTGGCACTATGATACTGGGACATGGGGGAGTTGGCACTGATACTGGCATATGGGGGTGTGAAGGAGAGAGGCACTTGATACTGGCACTTTTTTTGGGGGGGGGAGAATGGCACTGTGATACTGGCACATGGGGGGAGGGGAGAGGCACTTAATACTGACACATTGGGGGGGGGGATGGCACTATGATACTGGCACATGGGGGGGAGAGGCACTTGATACTGGCACTTTTTTGGGGGGGAGATGGCACTATGATACTGGGACATGGGGGGAGGAGAGAGGCACTTTATACTGGCACATGGGGGTTGGCACTTGATACTGGCACGTGGGGGGTTTGGCACTATGATACTGGCACATGGGGGGTGGGAAGGAGAGATGCACTTGATACTGGCACTTTTTGGGGGGAGATGGCACTATGATACTGGCACATGGGGGGTTTGGCACTTGATACTGGCACATGGGGGGGTTGGCACTATGATACTGGCACATGGGGGTGAGAAGGAGAGAGGCACTTAATACTGGCACTTTTGGGGGGGAGATGGCACTATGATACTGGCACATGGGGGGGAGGAGAGAGGCACTTAATACTGGCTCATTGGGGGGGGAGATGGCACTATGATACTGGAACATGGGGGGGAGGCACTTGATACTGAAACTGTATTTTTTTGGGGGTAATGGCACTATGATACTGGGACATGGGGGGGTTTGGCACTATGATACTGGCACATGGGGGTGGGAAGGAGAGAGGCACTTGATACTGGCACATGATGGGGGGCATCTATGGGGACACTTACTGGCACATTATTGGGGGGCATTATGGGGGACACTAGGCCGGCAGCCTATCAGAGGCCGGACACTGAGGGCCTCTACTGGGGCACTATATATGGGGCATTTTATACTGGTACATTATGGGGGGCACTAGCAGGAAGGGGGAGAGGAGCACTATGGGGGAATTTACTGGGGGCACTATATAGGGGTATTTTATACTGGGACATTATGGGGGCACTATGGGGACATTAGCTCAACTGGGGGCATTACAAGGGGGTATTTTTTGCACTGTCACATTATAAGGAGAATTATTTCTACTGGGGGGGGGGGCATTATGGTGGGCTTTATTACTCCCCCATGGTATGACCCCCTAGTAGCAGCACCACCCTCTCCCTGCTCTGCTATCCCTCTGCCTCTTCTCCAAATCCTTATTATGAAATATTTCTCATTAGGATAAAGCACAACATCAGCTCCACCGAGCCCCCGGCCAAGTGTTGAAGTGGTGTCCGAGATCCCCAAGGGCCAAGCCAAGTAAAGTTTACATATGAAATATGTTTGTTATACACATATAACATACACTGTGCCACACAATATACAGTATACCGCTACACTGTGTAGTCTGTTCTATAAGCACCATTGTTTTCTGGTGGCGGACAGAAAATAATCTGGAAGTACCCCTCCCAAGACCAGGCTCTGACTGCTAGGGGGGGTCTGCTGAGCTAACGGATGCCCCCTATGGCAGTAGCACCACCATAGGCAGTGACACCATTTTCTACCGCACCAGCACCCTAGCAACGCCACTGGACTGCAGAGCTGTCATCCGGCTGTTCAGGGCTGTGTGTCAGGTAGGAGGCTAAGTACAGAGAGGCTGGTGATTTTCAATATCAATAGGAGTTTCAATAGGAGAGCAGTAAAGAAAGACTTTGCATACAAAGACAGTTATGTGCGCGGCCTAGGACACATGAGGGGGCATTAATAAAGTAATTCTGTGACACATAGGGCCATGAGAGGGGCCAGCATAATATGCTATATGTGTGTCATTCATGCTTCATCTTATGCTGGCCCCCCTCATGGCCCTATGTGTCATAGCACACATCCCCCATAACAGTGCCATCCACAGACCCCCATAACAGTGCCAACTACAGATCCTTCATAACAGTGCCAACCACAGATCCCCATAACAGTGCCAACCACAGATCCTTCATAACAGTGCCATCCACAGATCGCCCCATAACAGCGCCATCCACAGATCGCCCATAACAGCGCCATCCACGGATCCCCAATAACAGTGCCATCCACATATCCCCTCCATAACAGTGCCATCCACAGATCCCCTCCATAACAGTGCCATTCACAGATCCCCTCCATAACAGTGCCATTCACAGATCCCCTCCATAACAGTGCCATCCACAGATCCCCTCCATAACAGTCCCATCCACACATCCCCTCCATAACAGTGTCACCCACAGATCCCCTCCATAGCAGTGTGATCCACAGAGCCTCTCCATAACAGTGTCATCCACAGATCCCCTCCATAACAGTGTCATCCACAGATCCCCTCCATAACAGTGCCATCCACAGATACCCTCCATAACAGTGTCATCCACAGATACCCTCCATAACAGTGTCATCCATAGATACCCTCCATAACAGTGTCATCCATAGATACCCTCCATAACAGTGTCATCCATAGATACCCTCCATAACAGTGTCATCCATAGATACCCTCCATAACAGTGTCATCCATAGATACCCTCCATAACAGTGTCATCCATAGATCCCCTCTATAACAGTGCCATCCATAGATCCCCTCTATAACAGTGCCATCCACAGATCCCCCATAACACTGCAAATAGACCTCTAGCACAATTCCCTTAAAATATTGCATTGCATATCGTTATGGCATCCTGTTTGGGAAAAGCTGGTCTACTGTGATAATATAAACAATGGGGGTTCTACAAAAGAGCTATTGTGGGGCAAAATTCATATTCGTGTTTACACAGGTGTTTTGAAATGAATGCTTTCGCCTTTTATAAACTATATATAAAGTAAATAAGGACACAATGCTTTGGGGCTGGTATGCAGCTTTTTCCAGGGCTGGTTTTTATCCCCAGTCTGGCCCTGCTTACTGGTTATTGCAGGGTCCCTATAACTGGGGCAGGAAGAGGTAATAATCATTGAGCACCGCCTCTGCAGTGAAAGTACTTACTGGTTATTGCAGGGCCCCTATAACTGGGGGCAGGAAGAGGTAATAATCAGTGAGCGCCATCCTCTGCAATGAAGGAAAGGGCTTACTGGTTATTGCAGGGCCGCTATAACTGGGGGCAGGAGGAGGTAATAATCAGTGAGCGCCGTCCTCTGCAGTGAAGGAAAGTGCTTACTGGTCATTGCAGGGCACCTATAACTGGGGCAGGAGGAGGTAATAATCAGTGAGCGCCGTCCTCTGCAGTGAACGAAAGTGCTTACTGGTTATTGCAGGGCCCCTATAACGGTAGGAGACGGTAATAACCAGTAAGCGCTGGCCTCTGCAGTGAACGAAAGTGCTTACTGGTTATTGCAGGGCCCCTATAATGGTAGGAGACGGTAATAACCAGTAAGCACTGGCCTCTGCTGTGAAGGAAAGCACTTACTGGTTATTGCAGGGCCGCTATAACTGGGGGCCGGAGGGGGTAATAACCAGTGATCGTCGCCCTCTGTAGTAAAGGAAAGTGCTTACTGGTTATTGCAGGGCCCCTATAACAGGGGGCAGGAGGCGGTAATAACCAGTGAGCGCTGTCCTTTGCAGTGAAGGAAAACGCAGATTTATGAATAGGAGGCAGGATGGAAGGAAATGTCGCCACTTTTCCAGTAAAAATTATTTTTAACCAGTTCCTGCAGCATGGCCTCTGAAACAAAAGGTTCATACTTACCTGCTCTCCGCTGCTTCGGTCTTCTTCACTGCCACCATCTTCCGGTTCCCGCAATGTTTACACCTGTCAGAGCATGGCCATGGTCACATGCACCTCTCCAGCCAATGACTGGCTTCAGTAGTGATATGCTGCTTGTTGCCACATCACCGCTGAAGCCAGTCATTGGCTGGAGAGGAGCATGTGACCATGGCCATGCTCTGACAGGTGTAAACATTGCAGGGACCGGAAGACGGAGGCAGTGCAGAGGACCAAAGCACAGGGAGCAGGTAAGTATAACTCTTCAGTTTCAGGGACCATGCTGCAGGATGATATTCAGGACAATTACTGGGAAAAAGTGTTCATAGGAGTGCTCATATCTTATATCTGGCCGGTATAATCGTGCCGCTGATCAGTCGATAAACAAGGAATCACTCGTTTGTCGTCTGATTTACATATTTTATCAGGATGAAAGGTTTACAATTATCAGCAGCTCATCTCCCTGTGTAATCATGTGCTACCAATAATCAATATAACTAAATGAAGGCGGAATGACTGTGATAGTGATCATTCCTTCCCAATCACTTTGCATTGCCTTGTGTAATAGGCTGATGCAAATGAGCACCGATCTACAGGGGCAGACTGACCGGTCGGGCACTTCGGACATGGTCAGAGGGCCCGGCCGGGATGGGGGCCCGCCGCAGAATAACATAATATGTAAATGTTATGCCCGCCTGGTAATGGCAGCGGGGCCTGGAGCAGTCACTGTATTATATTACATCGGGCCCCGCTCACTGTAATACTAATATTCATATGTGAACAACTTGAAATCCTCTGCGATCCTCTCCCTCTGAGATCTCTGTACTCACAAACTCAGTAGCAGGCCGGGCGGCAGCGCAACTCACTGACGTCACGCTCCTGCTCCTCCCACTTTATGAATGAAGTAGGAGGAGCAGGCGCGTGACGTCAGTGAGTTGCGCTGCCGCCCGGCCTGCTACTGAGTTTGTGAGTACAGAGAGCTCAGAGGGAGAGGATCGCAGAGGATTTCAAGTTGTTCACATATGAATATTAGTATTACAGTGAGTGGGGCCCGGTGTAATAGAATACAGTGACTGCTCCGGGCCCCGCTGCCATTACAACACCAGATGCCGGCCCCCAGACCCTGTATTGGGGATCATTCACTCACAGGGACACTGTTATGGGAGGGATCTGTGGATGACACAAACAGTCATGGCCAAAAGTTTTGAGAATTACACAAATATTAGTTTTCACAAAGTTTGCTGCTAAACTGCTTTTAGATCTTTGTTTCAGTTGTTTCTGTGATGTAGTGAAATATAATTACACGCACTTCATACGTTTCAAAGGCTTTTATCGACAATTACATGACATTTATGCAAAGAGTCAGTATTTGCAGTGTTGGCCCTTCTTTTTCAGGACCTCTGCAATTCGACTGGGCATGCTCTCAATCAACTTCTGGGCCAATTCCTGACTGATAGCAACCCATTCTTTCATAATCACTTCTTGGAGTTTGTCAGAATTAGTGGGTTTTTGTTTGTCCACCCGCCTCTTGAGGATTGACCACAAGTTCTCAATGGGATTAACATCTGGGGAGTTTCCAGGCCATGGACCCAAAATGTCAATGTTTTGGTCCCCGAGCCACTTAGTTATCACTTTTGCCTTATGGCACGGTGCTCCATCGTGCTGGAAAATGCATTGTTCTTCACCAAACTGTTGTTGGATTGTTGGAAGAAGTTGCTGTTGGAGGGTGTTTTGGTACCATTCTTTATTCATGGCTGTGTTTTGGGGCAAAATTGTGAGTGAGCCCACTCCCTTGGATGAGAAGCAACCCCACACATGAATGGTCTCCGGATGCTTTACTGTTGAAGAACACCACAGAAATAAGATAATAATGCACTTAGTAACGTAGATGCAAGCACTATACAGTGGGATGCGAAAGTTTGGGCAACCTTGTTAATAGTCATGATTTTCCTGTATAAATCGTTGGTTGTTACGATAAAAAATGTCAGCTAAATATATCATATAGGAGACACACACAGTGATATTTGAGAAGTGTAATGACGTTTATTGGATTTATAGAAAGAGTGCTATAATTGTTCAAACAAAATTAGGCAGGTGCATAAATTTGGGCACTGTTGTCATTTTATTGATTCCAAAACCTTTAGAACGAATTATTGGAACTCAAATTGGCTTGGTAAGCTCAGTGACCCCTGACCTACATACACAGGTGAATCCAATTATGAGAAAGAGTATTTAAGGGGGTCAATTGTAAGTTTCCCTCCTTTTTTAATTTTCTCTGAAGAGTAGCAACATGGGGGTCTCAAAACAACTCTCAAATGACCTGAAGACAAAGATTGTTCACCATCATGGTTTAGTGGAAGGATACAGAAAGCTGTCTCAGAGATTTCAGCTGTTTGTTTCCACAGTTAGGAACATATTGAGGAAATGGAAGACCACAGTTCAAGTTAAGGCTTGAAGTGGCAGACCAAGAAACATCTTGGATAGACAGAAGCCACGAATGGTGAGAACAGTCAGAGTCAACCCACAGACCAGCACGCAAGACCTAAAACATCATCTTGCTGCAGATGGAGTCACTGTGCATCGTTCAACCATTCGGCGCACCTTACACAAGGAGATGCTGTATGCGAGAGTGATGCAGAGGAAGCCTTTTCTCCGCCCACAGCACGAAAAGTGCCGCTTGAGGTGGGCTAAAGCACATTTGGACAAGCCAGCTTCATTTTGGAATAAGGTGCTGTGGACTGATGAAACTAAAATTGAGTTATTTGGCCATAACAAGGGGCATTATGTATGGAGGAAAAAGAACACAGCATTCCAAGAAAAACACCTGCTACCTACAGTAAAATATGGTGGTGGTTCCATCATGCTGTGGGGCTGTGTGGCCAGTGCAGGGACTGGGAATCTTGTCAAAGTTGAGGGACGCATGGATTCCACTCAGTATCAGCAGATTCTGGAGACCAATGTCCAGGAATCAGTCACAAAGCTGAAGCTGCCCCGGGGCTGGATCTTTCAACAAGACAATGACCCTAAACACTGCTCAAAATCCACTAAGGCATTTATGCAGAGGAACAAGTACAACGTTCTGGAATGGCCATCTCAGTCCCCAGACCTGAATATAATTGAAAATCTGTGGTGTAACTTAAAGAGAGCTGTCCATGCTCAGAAGCCATCAAACCTGAATGAACTAAAGATGTTTTGTAAAGAGGAATGATCCAAAATACCTTCAACCAGAATCCAGACTCTCATTGGAACCTACAGGAAGCGTTTAGAGGCTGTAATTTCTGCAAAAGGAGAACTACTAAATATTGATTTCATTTCTTTTTTGTGGTGCCCAAATTTATGCACCTGCCTAATTTTGTTTAAACAGTTATAGCACGCTTTCTGTAAATCTAATAAACTTCATTTCACTTCACAAATATCACTGTGTGTGTCTCCTATATGATATATGTAACTGACATTTTTTATCGTAACAACCAACAAATTATACAGGAAAATCATGACGATTAACAAGGTTGCCTAAACTTTTGCATCCCACTGTATATGGACAAAGTCCTCACTCTGATATGATAATATCTGAGACACTTAGTCAATATATTTTGATCAAAAATCATCTAAGCCCGCCTACCGAACGCCAATGTGGTCTCAGGTCAGACGGGTCCTACGCTAAACCTACCTAAGCCGTTGGGCTTCTATGTTCAGGAGCGCAGACGCCGCACATATGGTGTGCTGCTCCTAGTCACCTCCATGTGCATCAAGCAACCAATGGGAGGAGGAGCAAGCACACCCATATGTACCACCTAATCAAGGCTCTCTATTGGATAGGAAGAGCAAAAGTGCAGAGGAATGCTACTCCCAAGATAAAATAGGTGCGCATTCACACTTGAAGGTGCTACTCCCTCAAGCAAATACTACATAGACAAAAAAAAAATCCACAGAAAAAACTAAGCTGCAAAAACCAGTGTCAGGCAGCTGCTGCCAAGGCCAATAAGATAATGGGTTGCATCAGAAGGGGCATAGATGCCCGTGATAAGAACATAGTCCTACTACTTTACAAATCGCTAGTCAGACCACACATGGGGTACTGTGTACAGTTCTGGGCTCCTGTTAACAAGGCAGAGCTGGAGAGGGTCTAGAGGAGGGCAACTAAAGTAATAACTGGAATGGGGCAACTACAGTACCCTGAAAGATTATCAAAATTAGGGTTATTCACTTTAGAAAAAAGACGACTGAGGGGAGATCTAATTACTATGTATAAATATATCAGGGGTCAGTACAGAGATCTATCCGGTCATCTATTTATTCCCAGGACTGTGACTGTGACAAGGGGACATCCTCTGCGTCTGGAGGAAAGAAGGTTTGTGCACAAACATAGAAGAGGATTCTTTACGGTAAGAGCAGTGAGACTATGGAACTCTCTGCCTGAGGAGGTGGTGATGGCGAGTACAATAAAGGAATTCAAGAGGGGCCTGGATGTATTTCTGGAGCGTAATAATATTACAGTCTATAGCTACTAGAGAGGGGTCGTTGATCCAGGGAGTTATTCTGATTGCCTGATTGGAGTCGGGAAGGAATTTTTATTCCCCTAAAGTGGGGAAAATTGGCTTCTACCTCACAGTTTTTTTTTTCCTTCTTCTGTATCAACTTGCAGGATAGCAGGCCGAACTGGATGGACAAATGTCTTTTTTCGGCCTTTTGTACTATGTAACTATGTTACCTGCGTGAAAAAGTCACTGTCAAAAAAGTTTCCCCACCTTATAGGAGCACAACTGCAAGAAAAGGTTTTGTGTCCTTCGTGGCTGGAAATTGGTGGTAGGCAGCAGTATCTCTAGTTAGGTGAGGAAGCTGTCGTTTCCAAGCCTAGGGAACATCAGCTTCATCTTGGTAGACAATATAACCAAAGTGAAGACGCTGCACTCCAGGGAATGAAGCAAACTGCAAAATGATTTGGGCAGTGTTGCGCATTGTATGACTTTAAGTGAATACATTTAAATTCTTCCCTTTGGTTAAATTATCTGCCTGTTGGGGTTTGAAGTCTGACCTCTAAAAGCTTTGCAGTGCACCGACATCTTGTTCAGGTACAGTGCTGTTCCACCTTTTGGACCTCTAGCTTCATCATGGAATATTATGATGAGGGTGCTTCTGTTCAGAATGGCGGAGGACAGTCTACGCTATTATATATTTTTTGAATCTAAGGCAGGCATGCTCAACCTGCGGCCCTCCAGCTGTTGCAAAACTACAACTTCCAGAATGCCCGAACACTCTACAGCTATCAGCCTACAGCAGGGGATTGTGGGAGTTGTAGTTTTACAACAGCTGGAGGGCCGCAGGTTGAGCATGCCTGATCTAAGGAATAGAGTTTCATACACCAGTCTTAGTAAAAAGTGCAATGATGTAAGATGTGCTTGTCATATTTATCAATATAATAAACTTGGTTCATCTTCTAGCATATACCAGATGTCATCACCTTTTAAAAAGCCGAGAAGCTCTGAAAGTCTCAAATTATGAAGAAGATATGGCATGTGCCATAATTTGTGACTATTTTAATGCCACAAAAGTGGGGTAAATACATAAATAAATATGTGCAAATATTCAGAGAAAGTAATTTGCGTCAGAATTTCTGGCTTTTTTGTTTATTTTGGCAGTACTCAGCAATTAAAAAAAAAAAAAGTGTAAAATATTGCTCTTTTGTAACAGATGGGAGAGTACAGTAATCTCAGTTTACAACTGCTGCAAGGTAATCTCATTATAATAGTAGGGATGGAATTACAGAATAACAGCTTCATTAATCTCTTGAAAATTTTCAGTGGGCAGCAATATACCAAAAAGTTTGATTCCTGGAAGAGCAACGTCATCTCCGATAACTTCAGGAACCTAAGACTTTGGTGCCTCCAACTAATCCAGTGCTGTTTTTCCTTAATAAAATTTAGCAGGTGGGGAATCAGACGAGTATGGGAGTTATAGAAAATATGCTTGGGACAACTGGGAATATATATGTTATTAAAATAACAGACAATTGAATTCAATAGATCCATGTGTTGTCTGTGCAGAACACTGTGGGCAACAGTTTTCTTTTACTTCAGTTTTGATAAATCTCCCCCATATTGTTAAATAATAAAGTACAGACAAGAATAATTATGACAATAACAACCATTATCAGAAGTCAATTGGTAACAGTTTGGATTTCTCAAAGTTATTCAGTGACAACAACAGATGTTAAACTTAACTGAATTGAATCAAATGTGTTCAAAGAAACAAAGTTCATCTTGGATTGTACTGTTTGTGACCTTAATATTCTGCAAACTTAACTAGGAATTTATAATTATAAAAAAAAATAGAGTAACTTTTGAGTTAATTTGTACTATCTGTGTATTTGTATGTTTTTTGGTAAGGGGTTATGCTTATTATTCCTTGTAGCTAAAAGGTTCATGGGCCCTGGTGCAAGAGTTCAACTTGGGTCCCCCTTTCCTCAGTGCTTCATGGCAAGGCCGGGCATGGAAGCACATAGCCTTCCTGCTGCCTGAGGCAAAAAATGAAACGGCCCCCCCACCATGCCAAATTCTTGACCTACAACTTCCCTCCAGCCAGAGGTGTAACTTGAAGTTTCTGAACCTCAGTGCAAAATCTATGACCGAGCCCTCCCTTTCTATAATACTGGTGTCTTCTCATGCGCACAAGGGTCTTTGGGTCCCCTCAGGCTTCTGGGCTCGGTAGCGACTGCTACCTCTGCATCCCCTATAGCTACGCCCCTGATTAATAGCATTTCATTATTTTTATATGTAATATTTTCCCTGCTGAAAATCCTTAACAAAGTGAAAGTTTAGCAAAATTACAATCATATGCAGTTAAAAAAAAAAACTGAAGTGAATTGTAGGCATACTGCAGATTTTTATCCCAGAATTCCCTATGTGTTGTGGAATTTTCAGTGCAAAGGGTGAAATACAGCATGGGTGTATATTGCAGTCCATTTGGTGTAGTGTTGTCTGTGCTGTTGTCTTCATTAAAGTACATGTTGCAATAATGAGTGGTATTCCAGATATCATATTTATCAGTTTTGAACATGTATATATTCCCTAATGTCTAGTTCACATAAACAATATCTTCTGTTAAGCTAAAGAATGGTTCATATATGATCATAAAATTGTGATGTCTGAATCACTGTCATACAATCATTTGATGGTCTGGATGAACAGTGGACGAGTTGCTGTACATTTACAATCACTTATGACTGCTTATGCCTCCTTCTTGATTATGAAACAGATTATCATACTGCCGAATTCTTCATATTATCGTCATGTCACCACAATGTAAGCCACCCTTACATTTACACAAGTGACTACCCAACACTGTTAAAGTGTCAATTCCTTTCTCCTTTCTCATATTATGGCCCCTCCTATTCCAGTAATTTTCTCGCAAAAACTACACATTGCAAAAAAAAAAAAATAGTCTTTTTCACGTGCATCTAATATGGTTAACCCAGATATTTTTTCTCTATATTAAATTTTCCGATATAGAGAAGGGCAAATGTCAAAGGAAAAGTAGGTGAACATACAGGAGTTTTCAAAAGTTTAAAGTCTTATTAGATTTGGAAAAACTGCTTCTCCAAACATTGTGAAAAAAATTGTAGAACACCAATACTGTCACTGTCGTAGAAAATCATGTTCAGTTGTGCAAAGGCTCGGTGTATACTGTGTCTGAGCCCTAGGTTCAGTGCAGTGAAGTCAAACGTACCTATAGGACTCAATTCATCCAACAGAGGTCAAAAGATTTTTCTTTTGGTCTCTGTTGGGCCAGTATATGTGAGTATACCATTTTTTTCTTCTGCGCTTTCCTATATAGAGGGTGACTACATATACACTGTATATTTGTCTTTTTGCAATTAGAGTCAATTTATGTTTCTGTATGATCTGTATGCTTATACAGTGTCATACATTGGAGCTTTTCACCTGAGGCATACCTCAAGAAATCTTCCCAACATGTACCTCCAGTGGAAGGTCCAAAGTGCACAGAGCCTATGATCTGAAAACATTCCTAGGGGCTTCTGCTCTTCCACTGTGAGAACACTTTCAAGGCTATGGGAAAGAACAGATGTGTAGCTATCAACATGCTGTTACTGAGAAAAGAAAATTGACAAAAGAAAAAAATAACATTTGCCCTGGACATCTGCGAAGTGGACTACAGTTATATGAATGATGATGATGAGTTTATATTTGAGATCTTTTGAAGTACATCAGTAAAAGAAGATTCTAGGAACCATCTCTACATCAATCAGTCAAAGAATATTGGTGCAAGTTTCCGAATGTGAAAATTGATTTGTTTTAGGCTACATGCACACGACAATTGTTTTTCTCTGCATCCGTTCTGTTTTTTTTTGGCTGATCGGATGGTTACCGATGCATTTCTAGTCAAGCATTTCTTTTCCGCGTCCGCTGTCCGTGTTTCCAGTCCTCAAAAAAAGTATTGCATGTCCTATTCTTGTCCACAATAAATGTTTTGTGGATCAATTGAAGTCACTGGGTCTGCAAAAAAATGCGGATGACCAACAGAAGCCATCCGTATGTCATCTGAACACTTTTTTTTGTGGATGGTTGCTGGGAAACCTGTATATATACCTGTATCCTGGGTGGGGATATTTAAATTTCAAGATTTACAGCCTTCAGGGTTTTTTTGCGGACCGTAAAAAAAAAATTAAGGCACACGGAAACACAACCTACAAAATTTGCGGACAAACGGAACGGATGTGGATGTAAAAAAAAAAATACAGGAACACGGATCCGCTATATGCGTACCGCAAAAAAACAACTGTTGTGTGCATGTAGCCTAAAACATAGAATTCACTTAGGAAAATGCCTGATTTCTACAGCAACATCACAACCCCAACACACTGCTATGGACTACTCAAAGAAGACTCTGATGTCCTCACAGCAATAGACTGGCCTCCTGAAGCTCATTTCTCATCATCACTGAGTATTTAAAGGGACACTGACAGGCCCGATAAACATATTTAGTTATTCCTATGCAGTCATAAGTCTATTAAAGTGTATTCCAATCACATAAGAGTACCCCCTGTCCGCATTTTAAAGCCATGTAAAGACAACTTTATAATCATCTGTCAATCACTTTCCTTTATGCCCAAGGGGCGTTTTTTCACATTTCTTTATGCCCGAGGGGCGTTTTTACTCCTACCTTTGTGCCCAGCCGCGCCCCAACTGTCGCTTCCTAGCGCCGCCCAGCTCATTATTATTCACTGCGCTGGGCGGCTTTTACTGTCCCTGATACTCCCGAGCCAGCGCAGGTGCAGCAGGAGACGCTGGCATTGAATAAGGGACGCAGGCGCTCTGCGAGTGAGGGTACCGGGCAAGTTATCCGGCGCACGCGCAGAAGGTACAAGTGAGTTCAATGCAGCAGGAGACCCTGGCATTGAACTCACTCGCACCTTCTGCGCGTGCGCTGGATAACTTGCCCGGCACCCTCACTCGCAGTGCGCCTGCGCTAGGAAGCGACAGTTGGGGCGCGGCTGGGCACAAAGGTAGGAGTAAAAACGCCCCTTGGGCATAAAGAAATGTGAAAAAACGCCCCTTGGGCATAAAGGAAGGTGATTGACAGATGATTTTAAAGTTGTTTTTACATGGTTTAAAATGCGGACAGGGGGTACTCTTATGTGATTGGAATACACTTTAATAGACCTATGACTGCATAGGAATAACTAAATATATTTATCGGGCCTGTCAGTGTCCCTTTAAAGTGTACCTAAATATACAACAAGTGGTAGAAATACCATTTATTTTTTTTCCAATTTATTTTCCAATCAGCACAGGATTCTCTCGACTGCAATGTCCTGTGGAGAGATGACAGGCAGGAGCAGTGATCCTTCAGGGATCTCATTTGGTGATAAAATTAGAAAATAAATATATGAGGTATAGTATAAAAAATATTTTTAGGGTATTTCTAACACTTTAAAAAAATTGAAGTTGGATGTTTAGATACACTATAAGGCTTCTATCACATCTGTGTTACAGCAGAGAACAGCCGGCTGGAGCTCTCTGGATCTGGAATAATCAGATGTTACCACAATGCCTGCCCCTCCCCATTGACTATAATGGGATCTGGCAGAGATCTGCTCGCTACCCGGCTTCAGCCATACAAAAACCGTTGTGTGCAGCCAAATCCCAGAATATTTGCTGGGTTGCAGCCAGATCTCATCCAGATTCCATTATAGTCAATGAGACCTGTGCTCACGTGGTAACATCCAGATGCCAGATCCAGAGAGCGGCGGCCTGTAACATCAGTGTGAAACTAGCCTGAAGATTACAAGGAGCATGAGAAACAGTGAAAACAACATACTTCTAAGGCCCGCTGCACATATATCAGTTGTGTCTGGCCAGCTATTTTAGGCCAGGAGCCAGATACTACTAATACATGTGTACTCCACGTCAGTGCACAGATCCGGCATCTATCCATTTATAGCTCCAGACGAAAAATGGAGCATGCAGCGATGCTCCAGATGTATGAGAACAATTCCACAGAAAACTATGGGATCTGTTCTGGCTTCAGTTCCCCTCTGGCATTTTTGCTTCACGCCAGAGGGGAACTGAGTCAGATCGCATATGTGAAGGAGACCTAACAGAAGTAGATGCATACAGAAATGTCTCAGAGAACTTATTTCAAAATCTTTAGAAAAAATGTTTGTTATAATAAAGGAAAAGGGTGAAAATACTGAAAATGTGATATATTATGAGGTGTTGAGGCGCTGTATATGTTTATGTTAAATCTCAGCTTTTTTTTCTGATGCTGAAGAATAATTAACTTGTGCTGTTATTGAAGATTTTAACTAAAAATTAAACAAAACCTTTGGAAAGTACTGTATATTCACAAGGCTGCCATCAGGAATTTCACAAGGCTGCCATCAAGAATTTAAATTTAACCCCTCAGATGCCGTGGTTAAATGGGACCACACGGCATCTGAGAGGTTAAAAAACCCAGTAGCGATGTCGGTTAAAATTGAATTCCCTGGTTTCACTGGAGAAAATCAGCTTTCAGAGTTGTAATTCCTATGGAGCCCTGCAGGTGGCAGGGCTCTATAAGAAAGTAGCGATAGAGCACTGAATTGCCTTACCAATTCAATCCAATCTATTGCAGAAGCAAAAAAATAAAAAGTAAAAAAAGTTTAAAAAAAACAAAAAAACATTATAAGCATTTCCGCATCTGAAAACTCTGATGGTATTAAAATGCAAATGTTGTAACAGAAAAAAAAATCAAAATGGCCGACTCAACTTTTTTTTGTCGCTTCACCTACTCAAAAAATTGAATAAAGACTGATGAAAAAGTCAGAAACGCCCTAAAATGGTATATAAAAAACCCTACACATTGTCCTGCAAAAAATAAACCCTCAAAAAAGTCCATAGATCATTTTTTTCAGTATTAAAACACAAGAAAAAATATATAAATGTAGTATTGTTGTAACCGTACTGACCCAAAGAATGAAGGTAACAGGTCAGTTTTACCTCACAGGGAACACCATAAAAACAAACCCATAAAACTGTGCCAGAAATTGAGTTTTTTTCCAATTCCACCCCATTCGGAATTTTATCCAAGTTTCCACCATATTATATGCAATATTAAATGGTGCCAAAAGAACATACAAAAAAAATGCCCTCATACAGCTACAAATACAAAAGTCATGGCTCCGGGACAGTGCCTTAAAGGCACAAAAGCTGAAAATTGCCTGGTAAGGAAGCAGTTAAATCTCTTTTTAGTATCTTCTATGCATTAACAGGGTTGTCCAAGTTATATTTATTGATGACCTATCCTCAGGATTGGTCATCAATATCAGATCGGCTGGGGTCTGACACCCAGCACCCCCGCCGATCAGCTGTTTAAAGAGAAGACGAGCGCCGTGCCAGCGCTGCCTCCTCTTCATTGTTTACCTGCTCGCCATTGCATCTGCAGCGGTGAGCAGGTGTAATTACACCCAAGCCGTCCCATTCACTTCAGTGGTACGGATTGCTTCTATAGGCTATTCAAGTCAGGCCCCAGTGGATACTATTGAATAGTATCAATAGTAGATGGCAGTACTGTCATAACTGCTCTGATGGTGGCATTGTTTATTCCAATTCCTTGGCCTTATAGAAATTCTGCTGTCACTCTGAATGATGGACTACAGTAATTGGGAGATGCTAAATGAGGTTGTCCACATTTTTTACCAAAAGCTTAGAATGTTATATTGCAAACTGAATAGAAAATAATTTACCTCATGCAAACTCACAGGACAGAAATGGGTTTTCGTGATTGAGCAGCTACATATAAGCCTACCATCACCATGAGCTGAAGTGGTGCAAAACACACCACCACTAGTTCTGGAGTAATGAATCATATTTCAGTTGAAGTCTAAAAGTCTGATGGCCAAATCTGGGTTTTATAGATGCTGATGCTGGAGAAGGCTACAGTATCTGCCAGAATAAATAGTATCTACTGTAAAATTTGATGGAAGAGGAAAAAGTGTGGGGCTGTTTTTGAAAGCCTTTTGGGATAAATAAAAATGCAGCATCAGACCTTCTTTATACATAATTGGACACAATTTTGCACAGACACAGTCGAAACTCTTACATAAAGTTTACCAGAAAAGTGAAGGCTGTTATTGCTGCAAAAGGGAGGTTGGTGGAGACAACTCCATATTTAATGTGATGCCCCACAAGCTCATTTACGTGCAATAGTCAGGTGTGCACATATTTTAGACCATATAATCCTCCTGATATGGTTTACTGAGCGATGGGTGGTGGAACAGTACATTAACACATATTAGTGTGACACAGACAGGGATAGAGATTGTAGTTTCTCTTCCTTGCAGAGAGCAAAAAAAAAGGCTGATCCAACAATGGGTAATATGATTCCGGTGTTCCTGTGCATGTGATGCAAAAATATGATATATCTGTCAAATTGCCCTTGCGACCTTAGTCTTCTAGACCAATGAAACTTAGACTAGATGTCTAGGTTATGTATAAAAACAGGTCAGCAAAGGGTCAGGACCAAGCAAAGTGTCATCAGAAACAGACTGAAACAACAAGCAGACAAAAATGTGAGGGTAAAGGGTCTCTGAGTTTTCATAATACTTTTCATATGTCATAGAGACACATCAACATTTTTGATCGGTGGGAGTCCGAGTGCTGAAACCCTCACTAAACGCTAGAATGAGGAGAGAAGGGGAATGTCCTTCTCAAACGTCACATGACAAGGTGTTTGGGAGACCTCAATGACTGTCAAGATTGTGACAAATGGCGATAATAAAATTTCTGTGATAAACTACAAACTGTGAGTAGTTTAAGTTAAAATTCTGAACAAGCCGGTAGGGGCGTGGCCGGCAGCCAAGATGGAGGACGCGAGTGAGAGGAGCTCAGATGCAGCGTCCACAGACCTGGATAAATCCTGGAGGATCTGCATCCATTTGAACCGGAGAGGCACTCAGAGTGAGCCCTGCAGCACACCACATCCAGCGCTGAGTAATTAGGCAAGACAGAGGTTACAGAGGGAGGGGGGGTGCCTAGCGGAACTAGCGAGCCACGTGCTGGCTTCAGTCGGGTGACAGCAGAGAGACCCAAAGTTCCGATCCGGGTGAGGTAGAGAGGGAGATCATGGGAGACACACCTCAGGTGGAGAGCAGGCGACACGGCTGCAGACCCACGAGCAGAAGTTTCCCGCCAATCGGCCATCTTGTGGAGATCACTGCAGCACCGGGGAAGGAGGCAGGAGCTCAGCTAAGCACAGACCCTGCTGTGTCACACATAGTTAACCTCTTCTCTTCCCAGCAGCTCTGATATAGTGTCATATACATTTGATCCACCCAAACCAAGATGCTTGACTTAGCACTAAACTCACTGCTATCCTTAAAGGGGCCAGGTAGCCCTGAAGCACCGCTGTACGTACACAGTTTGCTACACCATCTTAAACCCTGACTGCTGCTTTGATAATGACGAAACTGCAGTTTAAGGTGGCATTACAATGGGGCCACAAAAAACACAGAGCGCCACTGAAAAACGGTGCGAATTTGCCAGGCAAACAGAAGATGGTACGCAGTCGCTATTACCACAATTGAATGTGCACACCAGAGCAAGCACAGTAGCTGAAATTACCACCCAAGCAGCTTCCCAGGAGGAAGACCAGGAAGAACCCACCCTTAAACAAGTCACCACTCAGGTCTTGGAGGCTATCACCGCGTGCAAGACCTCCCTCACAGGAAAACTGGACGAAGTCAAGATAGATTTGGCTCTATTGCGACAAGATCTACATAATCTGCGAGAACGGGCTTAATACCAGAGCTTAATACCAAAGCGGAGCAATGGAAGCAGAAAGAGGATGATCTAGAAAACAGGCCACACAGAAACAACATTAGAATTATCAGATTGCCTGAAAGAGCTGAGGGCAGAGCGCCAGCTGAGTTAATAGAAAACTGGATGAAAGAACTTTTCCTCAATGCCAATTTCTCCTCAGCGTATGCAGTAGAGCGGACTCAGAGTTCCAGCTAAACCCCCTCCACCGGAGGCACCACCTCGCCCTATGCTCTCAAGGTTCCTCAACTGCAAAGACAGGGACAGGATATTGTCTCTAGCTAGAAGGCAACAGGAAATGAAATACGACAACGCCAGAGTCGCCATCTTACCGGATTTTTCTATGGAGCTGCAAAAACAATGCGCCACCTTCATGGATGTCAAAAGACGCCTGAGGGAAGCCAACATCCCTTCCTCTATGGGCTACCGTGCCAAACTCCGAGTGGTGTACAGCAACAAAGCGGTTTTCTACACCTCCCCTGCAGAGATATCTGAGTGGTTGACCCTGCGGCGAAGATCTCTGAGGCGTTGAAGCACCTGACTCTTCTAGAAAAGGTCACCTGTGAACATCTGCGGACAGGCTTGCTTTCATTATGATATATGATAAAGATAGTTTCTCTGGAATCTTTTTTCATTAAGACTTGCTTTATCCTAGCTAACGACATAGGGCTTCAATACATCCATTCATCTAACTGAAATGGACACACTAGTTCTCTGGTCGCAGCCTGCATGCCGCTGCCAATTGACATAATAGGCGGAGGCATCCCGGACTTACTGGCCTATAGTCTGAAATAAGAAATTATTACAGACCTAACACTTAAGTAACATACTGTTAAGGACCACTAAAGGTTCGCAACTCTAGTTTTGTTGGTTCTACTATAGCTATGTTCTATTTGTTATATACAGTTGTTCATGTAGCGATGCTCTGTGTTACTATGTCTACTGCACTTGCCTCCACTGCCGATCGCACATGTCTGCCTCTGAGTCCATGGCTCAGCTAAAAGTACTATTATGGAATTTTAGGGGTCTGGGGACACCACAAAAGAGATTTATGGGAGGTGGGCGTGGCCTGAGCATGGACGTGTGAGCCTCCAAGATGACGCCGATGGAGGGGACGGGACCGGCACAGCAGAGCAGGCGCAGCGCCAACAAACACAAACCCCAGCTTACCTGCTCCTGGGATCTTCACACTGGGCACTTGGGCCATGCAGGACCCGGCCTCCTCACCTTCTGCAGCGGTCCCTGGGAGCACGGGAATCATGGTAAGATCGCTGCCTGACTCTCCCGATCATACAATGAAGTGTGCACTGACGCCCCTATCACAGTCGTCTCACACAGATATGCTGGGGGGGCAGCCTCCAGAAGGCACTTATCTCTGCTGCAGAGGCCCCCCAGTCACCGCTTCCGCGGTCTAACTCTGATGGAATACCCCCCATGGACCTAATGGAAGCCTTGCCATCCACTCTCCTGGAGGATGTAACAAATCCAGCAGGAGACACCACAAATGGGCAGCAATTGCCGCAGGATATGCCAGCTACCCCTGCTATCTTTCGTACTCAAACGGCTACAGAAGCCTCTGACTCGTCGTCCTCTACCTCCTCTTAACCTAGCAAGTGCTCTAAAAGGCCTAAATTGGGAGACATCTGGTTGCTGCTCAGCTCTCTTCCTACTAAAACGGACTTAGAGTCGATGCTATTGAAGCTTGAATCTAAACAGGACAAAGCCATTGCTTCTGTCAAAGCTGATGTTAGCGCAATTTCCACTAAATTGTCCTCCCAGGAACAGGTTTCTAATTCTCTGGACTTACTCTTTACGCAGGTTGAGGCGAGCATGTCATCTCAGCACGCCCAAAACAGACACCTGTTGCTTCAACTTGATGACCAGGAGAATAGAGGATGCCGTAACAATATTAAACTGCGGGGGATCCCAGAAGACATCCAACCTTCAGGATTGCGTAAATCAGTGATGGCTATTTTTAACACCCTCCTCGACAGACCGGAAGAGTCCGAGATTGAATTAGACAGGGTCCCCCGAGTCATGGGACCCTGACGAATAGGTGCCTCCAACCCGCGGGATGTGCTTTGCCGCGTTAATTTTTTCAGAGAGAAAGAGGACCTGCTACAGAGAGCCTGGAGGCTAGGCCAGGTACCTTTTGCAAATTCTCAAATCCACATTTTACCGGACGTGTCCAGGAGAACCTTGTTGATGAGGCGCACTCTGAAGCCGATCCTCTAAGTTATCACTGAGGCTGGGGCCTTGTATCGATGGGGACATCCTTTCCACTTGATTGTTCGCAAGAACGGAACCACGTTTGCTCTTTACATGCCGGACCAGGAGGAGGACCTGTCCCGCTTTTTGGATGTACCTGTTCTATCCCTGCTGAACTGGTTGGACTAGCATCCAGGGTTATGGTGACGGTTGGGCTCTGCCTCGTGAGGTGCCAGTGAGGGTGCAAGAGCGTACTCTCCGGTCTGCTCCGGATTATAAACCAGTCAGCTAAACTATTGGCTCAATTAGTCTGTCACAACTCACCCTCCTCAACGATTTGAGCAGTTAGAGACCCCGCAGGACAACTGCACAACACGCAAGAGGTGATGCTCTGTGCTTTTTAACATCTTCTAACAAGATTTATATAGAACTACCGAAGCAGAGATAGCTGCATATTTAGAAGGTATAACCATACCTACTCTTAATGCAACACAACATACCTAACTTGATCAACCAATCAGCCTGACAGAGATTAATCAAGCCATATCAGACCTTAACATCTGAAAGTCTCCCGGCCCTGACGGGCTTCCTAAAGAGGTATATGCCAAATATGGGGGGGGTCTTAGCTCCTCAATTGCTAACCACTCTCCAGTTTTCCTTTGAAAGGGGTAATCTGCCTGACACTTTTATGGAAGCCACAATAATACTACTACTCAAATCAGATAAAGATCCCTTAGACTGTGGCTCATATAGACCCATAGTGCTACTAAACGTAGATTACGAAATACTGACAAGGATTCTGGCAACCCGGCTGAACTAAGTAATCCTATTGCTGGTTAATCCGGATCAGACAGGATTTATGCCAGGGAAATCCACCACCGAGAATATCTGGAGGGTTCAGGTAGCTGCTCAGGTGGGGTATGCCTTAAATGAGAATTGGCCCTTGGCTTCTTTAGATGCGGCCAAGGCATTCAATTCAATAGAATGGGCCTATCTGATTGAATGCCTGACAAAATTTGGGTTTGGACCACAGTACCTTAAATGGATTACTATACTATACAGCAGACCTATTAGTAAGTGTGGGGGTTTGCTCTGGTAGGCAGATGGTAGCGGTGGCAGTATAGAGGCTCAGGAGACAGGCTTTGTGTCCAAACCGTGCTCTTTTATTCACTCCAGTGCATCACATCAAAACTGTGCAATTCACACAACAGCAATGTCCATAAACCCCACCTCCCACAAAGGATCCCCAAACACTGCAGGCGTCTTGGTGCCTGTTCACACAGTCTCTCACATTCGTGGTCAGTACTACACCTTGTCATGGGGTGGGTTTGTCCAAGTTCATGGAAGTTAGACAGGCCACGTGTCGGCCTGGACAAGGGATTGGCTCCGGCCACAGGATCCCTTCTTTTGGTCCTTCCCTGAGCCTGCAGCAATTGGGGCAGTCCTTGTTAGACGAGCGGACTACAGCGCTCAGCCCGACCGAGCGATCAGCCTCCCATACAGCTTCCTGCAGTGAGACAGGCGACCACACTTCATCAGCAGCCCCACAGTCAGTGAGCATCAAACCTATATTCACAGCCCTGGGTGTAGCAGGCAGACCACACCCAGCAAGCATAGTGAAGGATTAACTCCTTCCCTACCCAACTAAGGCCAGAGATAACCAACCTGCCAGGATCAGTGTAGACTGACACCAACAACTGAAACCGTCCACCCGTGGTGGTCCGTGGGGAACAGACACCCACCCTGCTCTTACTCCACCAGGGCCACGACCCCCGGTGGTACGTATCTTCCATCCACTACCACTCCAGACATTCTCTTACATAAGCTATTGATAAATGGAAAGATATCCGAAAGCTTCACTCTTCATAGGCAGGACTGCCCCCCTGTCGCCACTCCTATTTGCATTGGCAGTTGAGCCCTTGGTGATTAGAGTGAGAAACAGCAATACTATAACAGGGGTGACCATGGGAGAAAGAAAAGCCTGCATAGGACTGTATGCAGATGACATGATATTTTATTATTATATATACTTCCCTCAAAAGTGCAGTGGCCCTAATCAATGAATTTGGAGAGTTCTCAGGCCTGCGAATCAACTGGGAGAAATCAGTTTATATGCCTCTTGGCAAAACAGACTGGTCAGGTCCCCCACATGTAGAACGATTGAAGGTGGCTGACACATTCAAATATTTAGAGGTCACCATCACTCAAAAGCACCCCCAAGCCCTATCCCTTAATGTTTACCCACTAAAGGAGTACATACAGAACAAGCTCCAAAACTGAAAAACATGACCCATCTCGGTAAGCAGGACGCATTAATCTAATTAAAATGATTATACTCCACAAGGTGTTATACACCCTTCAACACTAAGAGGTATCTATACCCAAATCGATATTTAGAGAAATAGACTCCTTGACCAGAGTTTTTATATAGGCAAATGGCGGGCCAAACTAAGCCTAGAAACATTGAAACAGCCCAAAACAGAAGGTGGTATTGCCTTACAAGACTATTACTTATATTACATAGCAGGCCAGCTGAGACTTATTAGTACATGTTATACTGCGGAGGAACTGCCCACTTCGGAGTACTTTTTAATGCACTTCTTGAACTGTCATTCTCTATGGCCAGTCCCGGAGATGCCTCCTAAATTCCGGAAACCATTGTTGCCGCTGCATAAGCTGGCACAAATTATCTAGAGAGGAGCGAAAACACTGACACAGTTCACAGGAGTGGTCTCAGATATACCTTTATGGGCCAACCAATCACTACCGCAGGTACAAGTAGTTATGGGGGCTGATAGATGGCAGGAGGCACAGGTTAGGACTCTTGGAGATATATATGATCAGGGAGTATTGATGACATTTGAAGCACTATCTCAGAAATACAATATCCTCCGCACCCACTTCTTCTCATACCTGCAACTTAAGTCAGCCATACAGACTACCATCCCGAGCATCAATACCATGATCCAAAAAAAACCACTAATATGGGTTGTTAAAACCCAGGGTCCCAGAGAACTAGTGTCAACAATTTATGCCCATTTAGTATAAGCAAAAGTCAACATTAACCCCCTTAAAGTAATAGACAAATGAAAAAGGCTGATACCCACACTCACAGATGAATCTATAGTAGATTTATTGGAATTACATTTGCAAGTATCGCCAGCAGCTAATAATAAAATTATACAATTATACATCACTCATCAAACATATCTAACACCAACCAGGCTCTACAGAATGGGCAGGGCATCATCTACTGCATGTAGACAATGTGGAGAACTAGACGCAGATTTTTGGCACATGATGTGGCGCTGCAGCCCAATCGCCATGTTTTGGAGGGAGGTCATTGCCTTCCTTTCCAATTTGTTGTTGATCCAGATAGAATGCACTCCTGAGATCTGCCTGCTGGGACTTTTAAGCAAAGATAATTGGGATCACTACATGATAATATTTTTGAGAGAATCATTATTTATGGCGCGCAAATATATAGCTTTGCGATGATATGACCCCAACACACCGACCCTTTCCATGTGGAAATTACAAACCAATCAAATTATACAATATCTCGTATTGGTGTTCAAACACCGTAACAAACCTCAAAAATTTAAAAAAGTCTGGGGCTTCTGGTGCAACTCTCCGCACATACTGTACTCTGCCTCAGGACTACGGCAGGCACTGTCAGTAGCCCAAGAAATTTTGGATCGATAAGTCTAGTGGAGTCACAGGAATGTTCTGTATAACCCTATAGTAATAGATAGGAGACCATATAGCAATGCAGTGGATGTCTGAATTACATGCATGAAATTTACCTGCTATACCTATATGTACTATGACATGTAACACGGATGTAAAATGTTGATGTTTCTTCTTTCACGTCAATAAAAGAGTTTAAAAATAAAAATTCTGAAAACAAGCCTGTGAGTCAAACCCCTAACAGTGCCTTTGCATTACAATGACACAAAACAGGGACAACAAACACATTGAAGCCAAAGTATGGTATGTGGATAACAAACCATACCCCCTCCCAAGAGGGATCTTACCAGTGATGCCCTTAGCATGGTTCCACAAGTTTTTTCTCCATTAAGCCACTCCTTTAACCATGCCTCCCACATTTTTGGACAGTCA
This sequence comes from Bufo gargarizans, assembly GCF_014858855.1. Classification (NCBI taxonomy): domain Eukaryota; kingdom Metazoa; phylum Chordata; class Amphibia; order Anura; family Bufonidae; genus Bufo; species Bufo gargarizans. Next base: position 289,998,010 of record NC_058083.1, on the reverse strand, counting down.
AAGAAGGACACTAAGGGTACATTCACACGTCCGTTTTTTCTTTCCTGATCTGTTCAGTTTTTTGCGGAACAGATCAGGACCAGATCTGGACCCATTCATTTTCAATGGGTCCTGGAAAAAATGTTCCGTTCCGCATGTCCGTTTAAATATAAAACATGTCCTATTCTTGTCCGCAAAATTCGGATCCTGGTACAATACAAAGTCAATGGATCCACAAAAAACGGAAGACATTCGGATGTCATTCCGTATGTCATCCATTTTATGCGGAATCCGTTCCTGGAAACACATAACAAATTTTTTATTTTTATTTTTTTAATTTTTTTTTCAAAGAAATCCAAACAACTTTATTTTATTTTGATTATTGAACTTTATACATGTTTCCGTTTTTTGCGGATCCGCAAAAAACGGATGACATACGGAAACATTTTCAGGAACAACGGATCCGCAAAAAACGGACCGAAAATCGGGATATAGGAAAATACTGACGTGTGAATGTAGCCTTATAGTTCATTGTGTGAAAGATCCATTTTTCCTGCATATTTGTATACTTTAAACCCTACATTTTTATACACTTAAAAGGCATGGTCTAATATGTAGATAGGAACCAGATATACACTTTCTGGGTCAATATTGTACAAATCGGATTCCCAAAAAGTGGGGACACTAAACAAATTGTGAATAAAAACTGAATGCAATGATGTGGAGATGGCAAATGTCAATATTTTATTTGTAATAGAACGTAGATGACAGATCAAACATTTAATCCGAGTAAATGTATCATTTTAATGGAAAAATACGTTGATTCAAATTTTCACTGTGTCAACAAATCCCAAAAAAGTTGGGACAAGTAGCAATAAGAGGCTGGAAAAAGTAAATTTGAGCATAATGAAGAGCTGGAAGACCAATTAACACTAATTAGGTCAATTGGCAACTTGATTGGTTATAAAAAGAGCTTCTCAGAGTGGCAGTGTCTCTCAGAAGCCAAGATGGGTAGAGGATCACCAATTCCCACAATGTTGCGCAGAAAGATAGTGGAGCAATATCAGAAAGGTGTTATCCAGCGAAAAATTGCAAAGACTTTGCATCTATCATCATCAACTGTGCATAACATCATCCGAAGATTCAGAGAATCTGGAACAATCTCTGTGCGTAAGGGTCAAGGCCGTAAAACCATACTGGATGCTCGTGATCTCCAGGCCCTTAAACCACACTGCACCACAAACAGGAATGCTACTGTAAAGGAAATCACAGAATGGGCTCAGGAATACTTCCAGAAACCATTGTCAGTGAACACAATCCACCGTGCCATCCGCTGTTGCCAGCTGAAACTCTACAGTGCAAAGAAGAAGCCATTTCTAAGCAAGATCCACAAGCTCAGGTGTTTTCACTGGGCCAGGGATCATTTAAAATTGAGTGTGGCAAAATGGAAGACTGTTCTGTGGACAGACGAGTCACGATTCGAAGTTCTTTTTGGAAATCTGGGACGCCATGTCATCCGGACCAAAGAAGACAAGGACAACCCAAGTTGTTATCAATGCTCAGTTCAGAAGCCTGCATCTCTGATGGTATGGGGTTGCATGAGTGCATGTGGCATGGGCAGCTTGCATGTCTGGAAAGGCTCCATCAATGCAGAAAAATATATTCAGGTTCTAAGAACAACATATGCTCCCATCCAGACGTCATCTCTTTCAGGGAAGACCCTGCATTTTTCAACAAGATAATGCCAGACCACATTCTGCATCAATCACAACATCATGGCTGCGCAGAAGAAGGATCCGGGTACTGAAATGGCCAGTCTGCAGTCCAGATCTTTCACCTATATGTAGTGTCCCACTAGGTAAAGGTGAGCACTACACAGGTTAATGTGTTTCATTGCATTGAATGTCATGTGCATGGTTTTCCCTGTGTTATCTGGGTGTCAGGCCTGTCAGGGTGTAGTTTAGCCTCCCAGACGTTAGAGGAAGTTAGAGAGCCCTAGATATATATAGAAAGGCCCAGACAGGGGAGAGTTAGTTCATTCCAGGGGACTAGAGGAGTTACCTCGTCAGCCTGAAGCTCCTGAGGCTAAGGATAGCTCAGTTGAGATACCCCAGTAGTAGGACAGCACCTCCTGGGAGAAAACCTGCAGTTACCCTCAAGTCAAGCAGAGACAGTGTCATCAACACAGATAAGTAATCTAATGGGCAGAGGAACTATAAAGTAGTGAAGCAAGAATCCATACGAGAGGAAGATATATTTACCAAGGATTTAAGCCAGCATTTAGGCATCCGGGCCTTGGGATAGAAACCAGACAGGAGTTCTAAAAGAACAGTGTACATTATTTCTGAGGAAAGGTACAACCTGATTCTGAGTGTATTGTGGATTTACCCTCTGTGTATCTTGCACCGAATTATACCTGACAGTATTTGTTTTGAGGCCTGCTTGTGAAGTACTTGATATAAGGAACTGCATTGCCATCTTGATGTATAAAGTTGGACTGTTAAGTAAAGCAACGTTTGGTTCACTATACCACCTGTGTAACTCACTTATTCCAACTATAAACCGGTGTGCCACCGTCACAGGCACTGGCGTCACGAACCTTAAAGGGACCTTGCCCCAGGCACTCAAAATACCCGTAACATGCAGGGCACCTCATCCACCATCAGGCCTGGTCCCTACATACAGAGTGTGCCCCACAGGAACCGTGTCTACCTCTCCTTCACTGCCACATGCCTGCCCAGGGTTCTCCAATACAGTGAGCAACCCTCGTTTGCCCATAACCGTGACCTCACTTCGCTATACCCTGCAGGTCTGGCGTGTTGCATAAATTGGCGTCACGAACAGGATACGAACATTCCTGCGCCATTGCGGATACAAAAAAAACCTGTGTGCTGTTTATTGCCTTAAAGTGACAAGCCCTAATTGTTTTATTGAAAATTGCTGGGCCAAAGTGAACTGTGATAATTGCGGTGTGAAGATTGTATTATCTGGACTGTTTGCTGCCGATTTAAGTCACCACTTGCTGTCAGTGAATAGACAGCCATATTGCCCACTTAACCTGATTGGATTACAAGTGCGCCTCGTGGAGCTGTTTGGCGCGAAAAAAAGGACTCTGGCGCGAAAAGAACCAGGCGGAGCCATCGCCCAGCCAACAAGGAAGAAGAACGCCACCCTGTCTGGTGGTGAAGGTGCCGCCTACCTGAGTCCCGGAGTTACGAGAGGCCGCGCCCATCTGCTGACGCGGTACGCAGGACGTCCGACACCCGTAGCTGCGCATCTCGCGAGACCTGGAGCGAGCACCACCGGAGTAAGTACAGACTTTAAAAAATTTTGCCGGCTCCTCCGCTTACCTTACCGGAAGCTTCCCGACCCCTGCCAGGCCACCGGAGGGACCCCCGCTAGTAACCAAAGACTTGTCTGAAAAAAAAAAAAAAAAGTTACTGCCACTGCCGCTCCGGTCCACTCCGCTACATTTAAAGGACCATACCCACCTAGCAACGCCATGTCCGCAGCTGAGGAAATCGGACAGGCAGCCCCAGTCGTGCCTGCTGAAGTACCCGCAGCCGACTCTAGGGCCCCTGCCGCCGCGGCACCGCCCAGCCTGATGCCGCTAACCATGCCGTACTATTTCGGGGCCCCCTGGTTCCCACGTTACTCAGGGGAAGCCCACAAGTTAAAAGACTTCAGGGAGCAGATACTGGCCTTGTTCCGGCTTTATCCCATAACTGCTGAACAACAAATGGAGATCCTCCTAGCCCAGTTAGAAGGGGCCGCCCGCAGGGAAGTAATGTCATGGCCCCGTTCTGAGAAGAGTAGCCTGGAACAGATCTTTGAAGGCTTGGGCACCACATTTGAGGCCAGAACAGTGTCAGAAGTTAAAATGCGTTTCTTCAGCAGAAAGCAGCAGCCTGGAGAGTCGCTCCGCGAATTTGCCCTGTCCTTACAAGAGACACTGAGAGCTGTAGTCCAAGTGGATCCTAAAGAAGCTGAGGACCAGGACCGGACTCTTAGAGAGCAATTCATTGCGGGCATCGGTGCTGAACATTTAAAGGGCCAGCTACGCATGTTGTCAGCTCAACACCCCCACTGTACATTTCTGGACTTTAAGGAATTGGCCATCAGTATACTAGGCCAGAACCCTGCTCCAGGGCCAGCGGCCTTCCCTGAACCTCAGGCTTGCCAACCAAAGACTGTTAATGTGGGGCCTGCAGGAGTCAGTCAGGCCACCCAGGCTCCGGTCACAGATGTGGTGGCCGCATTAATGGAGCAAGTGAACCATCTTACTCTAAGCTTGGAGAAGGTGTGTAAGAAAATAGAGGAGTGGGAGAGACCTCTGCTACTGGAAGATGAAGGTCCTTTTCCCCCAAGGCTCCCACCTGCATATGGAGATGTATATCCAAAAGAGCCTGATGGGCGACTGAAGTACCGGCCCAGAAGTAGAAAACAGCCTGTCTGCCACCACTGCAAGAAATATGGACATACTGAATCAATGTGCTGGCAGTTAAACGGGCAACCCCTGAGGCAGAGGACCGCCCCTCGGGAGGTAGAACAGTAGGTCCAAAAGATCCAAGCTGGATGCCTAAGTATGTAGGATCCCGTCCAAAAATTAATATATGTATCAACCGGATACCCTTTGAAGCCCTGTTGGACACTGGGTCACAGGTCACCACCATTCAACGGCCTGCCTTTGACAAGTTCTGGGATCCAAGTCTCCTCACCCAGCCACCAGAGTCCTGGCTAGATATCATCGCTAGCAACGGTAAGCCAGTGAAAGTGCATGGGTATTGGGAACCTACCCTTCAGGTGGGAGAAGCCACCCTGCCACAGCAAGGCGTGATTGTGGTACAAGCGGGAGATAAAGGAGGACACCCTGTGATCTTAGGGACTAATGTTCTTAAAAATTGTTACTCCGAAGTGCTTGAAGCATTGACTCAAACCATATCTTCAGCCTCACCTGCTTCCAGAAGAGTTATTCAAAAGACTATTAGTGTGCTGTGTGCTCAACAAAGGTTCGCCAACAAGAAAGGAGAAATTTGTACTGTCCTGATCCGGGATAACCAGCCGGTAATTTTGCCTCCAAATTCCAAGATCATCCTGTGGTGCCGTGCTGTATTAGGGATCCAGGGCCAGGACTATCAAGCCCTAGTGGAACCTATTCCCATTGAAGATCATCCCTTCGTACGGACAGCCAAGAGCCTGGTGACCGTGTCTCAAGGTAAAGTGCCTGTTCGTTTAATCAACTTTGGTGATCATCCCGTTACTCTCTTTAAACACTGCTCCATTGCTCAGCTTTTCCAGGTGTCTTTCCAGGATGTGATCCGTCTGCCTGCCGCGGGGGCGTTCCAGACCACACAGAGCAGTAGCACCCCAACGGCATCCTGGTGGGAAGAACTACATGTGGGGAACGAATCCACCCCAAAGGAGCAAATAGAGGGAGTCCTGAAGCTGGTGAAGGAGCACCACCAGGCTTTCAGCAAACACTCCACGGACTATGGAGAGGTCAATGTAATCAAACACACTATACCCACTGGCTCTCACCCTCCTATTAAGGAGAGGCACAGACCCATACCACCTACTACCTATCAGTCTGTGAAAGAGATGATACAAGAGATGAAAGACTCTAATATAATCCGGGACAGTCATAGTCCCTGGGCTGCGCCCCTAGTACTTGTTCGGAAAAAAGATGGCAGCATAAGGTTCTGCGTGGATTACAGGAAAATTAATCAAATCACCCACAAAGATGCGTACCCCTTGCCACGCATTGAAGAGTCCTTGACTGCCCTAGGGTCATCAGCCTATTTCTCCACCTTGGACTTAACCAGTGGGTACTGGCAGGTACCCATGGCCCCAGAAGATCGAGAAAAGACTGCTTTCACTACACCTATGGGCCTGTTTGAATTCAATTATATGCCGTTTGGACTGTGTAACACTCCAGGAACGTTCCAGAGGCTGATGGAACGTTGTTTAGGCCATAGGAATTTTGAGACGGTACTATTATACCTGGATGACGTCATTATATACTCCAAGACGTATGAGGACCATCTAAAGCACCTGGGTGAGGTGTTTCAAGTTCTTACCAAATATGGCCTCAAAATCAAGCCATCCAAGTGCCACCTGCTGAAACCAGCCGTCAAATATCTCGGGCACGTTGTCAGTGCCGAAGGAGTACAACCTGATCCCAATAAACTTGCTGCTGTCCGTAACTGGCCTACTCCTACGACCGCGAAAGAGGTGAGAAGCTTTCTCAGTTTTGCAGGGTATTATAGGCGTTTCATCCCGCATTTCACACAAATTGCGGATCCCATCCAGGAACTCTTGAGGGGGGCATCCAAAGAAGAGCCAAAAGACTCCTATTCCTGTTGAATGGAATGAAGAATGGGAAATTGCCTTCCAACTCCTAAAGAAGAAGTTGACGGAACCCCCTGTTCTGGGTTACCCAGATTATCAAAAGCCATTCCACCTCTACCAGTAAAAGAGGCCTGGGGGCCATGTTGGCTCAAGTGCAAGATAACAAAGAAAGGGTAATTGCCTACGCCAGCAGATCCCTGAAGGGAGCTGAGAAGAACGACCAGAATTACAGTTCTTTCAAGCTGGAGTTTCTGGCCTTAGTGTGGGCTGTGACTGAAAAGTTTAAGGACTATCTCGCTGCCACACCATTTGTTGCCTTCACGGATAATAATCCCCTGGCGCATCTGAATACAGCCAAATTAGGGGCACTGGAGCAAAGATGGGCCTCCCGCCTTGCCAACTATGACTTTACTGTGAAATACCGGGCAGGCCGCTCCAATGATAACGCTGATGCTCTGTCACGACTCCCCACTACAGAAGCTCCAGATGAACCAAAAGATGCCTGGGAAGAGGTGGAGATGCCAGCTTTCTACAATAAATTTACCCAGCAGGATAATATCCGTACTGAAGGTTCCCTTGCTACTGATCCTTCCTCATCCTGAGTCCAGAGGCAATCAAGAAAGATGGATTAAGCTCTAGTCCGAAAGTAGAGTCCTCGGTGAACTGCTTGACTTCCTTACCAGTGGGAGAATCCCTGAGAGAATCTGCAGGAAGAGTGCAAACCCAGAACTAGTGAGGCTGTGGAGACATCGCCACCAACTATTCCTTCAAAGGGGCCTGTTGCTCAGAAGGAGTCTGGATCCGGTGTCCTGTGATAGAGTTTATCAAATTCTCCTGCCACGTCGGGATGCCAGCCTGGTACTGAACATGTACCACAACCAGTCCGGACACTTCGGTGTGCAGAAGACTGAGGCCACCATACAGAGGAGATTCTATTGGATTGGGATGAGGGAGGATATCGAAAAATGGTGCCGAGAATGCACTGCCTGTGCTGTGGGGCGGACTGTACGCCATGACCAGAGGGCGCCTCTCCATCCTATTGTAAGTACAGCTCCTTTAGAACTTGTCGCTATTGACCATGTGAAGTTGGAGCCGAGTCGTTCTGGGTATACGTATGCCATGACTATAATTGATCACTTCACCAAGTTTGTCGTAGCAGTGCCTGTGAAAGATCTGACAGCCAAGACCACAGCGGAGGCGTTCTGGAAGCATTTCCTGTTGCCCTTTGGCTGCCCAGAAAGAATCCTCACCGATCAAGGGTCTGCGTTTGAGTCACAGCTGTTCCATGAGATGTGCCTGCTGCACAACTGCCAGAAAGTCCGGACCACCGCCTATCATCCGCAAGGTAACGGACTCTGTGAAAAAATGAATAAGACTCTCATTGAAATGCTGAGAGCAGTACCCCCTGATACGAGGGGTGATTGGCCTACTCTGTTGCCCCAACTTATGTACACTTATAACAACACCATCCATTGTTCCACCGGTTACACCCCATTCTATCTGATGTTTGGGTGACAAGGGAGATTACCTGCGGATCACTCCCTGGGGGTACAAGTGCCGGATGTGATCAACCCACTGCCCAAGACTGATTGGGTAGTGGAGCACCAAAGGCGTCTTCTTAATGCCAAGGAGATCGTGCAAGAACACATGGAAACTGTCCGGGTACGCCAGCAAAATGAATATAACCAGACTGCCCATGCGGAACCCCCGGCCCTTGGAGACAAGGTGTGGTTGAAAAACAACCACCAGACCAGCAAGTTGGACAGCAAATGGGAAAGGATTCCCTACCTTATTACTGCCATACCCAATGCTGCGGCCCACATTTATCAGGTCTCCAGAGAAGGAAAAGGTCCCCAAGTTGTTCACAGGAACCGCCTCAAGCCCTGTATAGAAGGAGAACCAGCGGCAGAGGAGATGGAGCCTGAGCCTTCCGAGGAAGGGTTGCCGGCTCCACCTATGGACCCTATGCAAGCTGTGGAGAACTTGATCCATGATAAAGAGCCGCTCCACTGGGCCCTCACGCCTTGGTTGAATTTATTGGTTCCTGCTCCTGTTCCTGTTAGCCCTCAGCCTCAGGACACCTTACCCCAGAGAGCTCCTGAAGAAGCTCCAGAGGCGATGGACTCCTCTGACATTCCTGAAGCCAAGCAGGAAGAATCCCTGCCAGTAAGGAGGTCCACCCGTTCTACCAGGGGGCATCCACCTGTGAGGTTTGAGGACTACATTACGGGCCCAGGTAGCCCCTCACGGGAAACCCCTGTTTAACCTTTGCAAGCCTGGGTATGGACCCCTGTGATTCTTTGAGCCTCCAAGGACTTAAGTTTATTTACATTTGTATGGACTATCCTGGTTATTTGATATGCTGTGCCAGGTCAGCGCCCCCATTCCCTTATGCTATCCTGAGAGAAGAGAACGACGCCCCTGGTCACCACTTCTTTCAGTGATCCTATTTGTCAACTGTTATATTGTTAATGTGGTGAAATACGGTTATATGCATGTTCTCGCCTGTCTTTCAGGTTGCCGCTTCCAGATGGGCGGACCCTCCATGTTGCGCCGAGGACGGGCAACGTCATAGCGTGGGGGTATGTAGTGTCCCACTAGGTAAAGGTGAGCACTACACAGGTTAATGTGTTTCATTGCATTGAATGTCATGTGCATGGTTTTCCCTGTGTTATCTGGGTGTCAGGCCTGTCAGGGTGTAGTTTAGCCTCCCAGACGTTAGAGGGAGTTAGAGAGCCCTAGATATATATAGAAAGGCCCAGACAGTTGAGAGTTAGTTCATTCCAGGGGACTAGAGGAGTTACCTCGTCAGCCTGAAGCTCCTGAGGCTAAGGATAGCTCAGTTGAGATACCCCAGTAGTAGGACAGCACCTCCTGGGAGAAAACCTGCAGTTACCCTCAAGTCAAGCAGAGACAGTGTCATCAACACAGATAAGTAATCTAATGGGCAGAGGAACTATAAAGTAGTGAAGCAAGAATCCATACGAGAGGAAGATATATTTACCAAGGATTTAAGCCAGCATTTAGGCATCCGGGCCTTGGGATAGAAACCAGACAGGAGTTCTAAAAGAACAGTGTACATTATTTCTGAGGAAAGGTACAACCTGATTCTGAGTGTATTGTGGATTTACCCTCAAGTGTGCCCCAGAGGAACCGTGTCTACCTCTCCTTCACTGCCACATGCCTGCCCAGGGTTCTCCAATACAGTGAGCAACCCTTGTTTGCCCATAACCGTGACCTCACTTCGCTATACCCTGCAGGTCTGGCGTGTTGCATATAGAGAACAATTGGCGCATCATAAAGAGGAAGGTGCAACAAAGAAGGCCCAAGACGATTGAACAGTTAGAGGCCTGTATTAGACAAGAATGGAAGAGCATTCCTATTTCTAAACTTGAGAAACTGGTCTCCTCGGTCCCCGGATGTCGTTGAGTGTTGTAAGAAAAAGGGGAGATGCCACACAGTGGTGAAAATGGCCTTGTCCCAACTTTTTGGGGATTTGTTGACACCATGAAATTCTGATTCAACATATTTTTCCCTTAAAATAGTACATTTTCTCAGTTTAAACTTTTGTTCCGTAATTTATGTTCTATTCTGAATAAAATATTAGAAGTTGGCACCTCCACATCATTGCATTCAGTTTTTATTCACGATTTGTATAGTGTCCCAACTTTTCTGGAATCCGGTTTGTACATGTAATAATGCAATCCTATACCTCAGATCAAAAAGAGGGACATTTAAGAAACAAATAGGGACAGAGGTACTTGGGTCAAAAATAGGGACTGTCCCTCCAAAAAAGGGACACTTGGGTGGTCTGTTTTAACCCCTCCAAATCCCTATCTGTACACGCCCAATCTTGCCCAGTCCCTTTTGTGCTCTTACATCGTAATAGTCCCCTTTTGTGCCCCTATGCAGTAAGAATTACCCCTTAGTGCCCCCATTCACAGCAAGGAAGCCCCCTCTGTGCTTTGCACACTGTAGTGATGCTCCCTTAAATGGCCCAATGCAGCCCTTCAGATTCTAATGGCGTACCCTTAATGTCCCCACATATAATGCCTCTTTAGTGCCTCTGACATAGTATGATGTAATCTTAGTGCCTCTCAGTGCAGTTTGATGCCCCCTTAGTAACTCTGCACAGAATAGTATGGCCCCATAATGCCACCATGCAGTGTTGTGCCATTTAGTGCCTCCATTCAGTATATTGCCCCCTCAGTGCCTCTGAAATTAATACCTAGCTGCGTTCCCTTGCCTCAGTGCAGGCCTCTTCTATTCTTTGCTGTCTGTGGCTCGCAGGAGGTATGATGACACAGGATCTAGCCTGTGCCAAGTCCCCAATAGCAGGGGTCACTGGGTGAATGATGGAGCAGAAAGTTGATCACTCTCTGCTTCACCATCGTATTCATTGTATTTGAATCCTGATTGCTGAGGATACAGATGTGGCAGCTTTCCTGGGACAGTGGGACAGTGCCCCAAATCCAGGGCTTTCCCGCTGGATCCAGGATAGCTACGAATGAACACACAATGTGAAGTAGTAGGAAAGGGTTATTGCACACAGTGATGTCATAGTATGGGAACAATTGTGCACACTGCTTGTTTAGAAGAACTATGGTTCCCTTCCAATCTAAGGGGGCGGTAAAGGGAAGATCCTATTCTTTTAGTAGTCGCCCATCGTGTAACTCATCACTTAGATGTGTTTAAGATTCACAAGTAGTTTAAAATTGGGTAGATTTTTTATATTTCCCACTGGACCTTTCCATGAGGTAAGGAAGTGAAGGAGGGGCTGCTGTCTACAAAACTCTCATATACCCACGTCTGCTTCACGCATCTGAGCCAGCTCCTGAACACACACTGCGGGACCACTCTATCTCAACTCCACGTCTTTCACAGCTCTCATGAACGACACACTGATAAAGGCTTATCTCTTATGAGGATGCACTTGATGTCTGCAAAAACAAAGTAAACTGGCATCACCACAATCAACGGAAATCCACAAGTTACAAAACAGCTTGGCTCTAGGATCATGCCCAGCTGAATAAGCACAAGAATCCAGGGTCAAATCTCAAGCTGTACAGCACGCCAGAGCTGCTGCTGCTGCTGCCAGGGCATGGAGGGTCTCTTTGAACATGTGGGGCATTTTGGAAGGTAAGTCGCCTTTACATTTTCTTTAGTATATGAATGTAAGTTCTGAACAGTTGGAGAAGGACAGACTCCGGCCTCATGCACACGAACGTATATTCTTTCCGTGTCCGTTCCGTTTTTTTTTTTTTGTGGACCGTATACAGAGCCATTTATTTCAATGGGTCCGCAAAAAAACGGAAGTTACTCTGTGTGCATTCTGTTTCCGTATGTCTGTAATTCTGTTCCGCAAAAAAATAGAACATGTCCTATTATTGCCCGCATTATGGACAAAGATAGTGCTGTTCTATTAGGGGCCAGCTGTTCTGTTCCACAAAATACGGAATGCACACGGACCTCATCTGTATTTTTTGCGGACTGCAAAATACATACGGTCGTGTGCATAAGGCCTCAAAGTAAAAATCAGGGACGTGTTTAGAGCAGTAGTGTGTAATCCTTGATACAAAGAGCTGGTTGTGGCAGTAGAAGTCAGGGCTGTATTTTCAGAGGGCTATAGATAGAACATGTATTCAGACTATAACTAGTTGGTGAGAAGAAACAGTAATATAAGAGAACAACCCGAAACCAAGCTGCTGCCAAGATGGATAATTGTATATGTTGCATAAAGGATGATTTCAAAATTATAGAGAAATTCAACTATAATAAGTAGTTCTGTCCAGGCGAGTAACTAATAATAATCTTTACTTATATAGCACCAGCATATTCCGCAGCGCTTTACAATTCAGAGGGTTCATGTACAAATCATAAGACATTACAAAATGACAGGATAATAAACATGAAGGCACTGTTCCCAAGAGCTTACAATCTATGAGGGAATGGGGGTGACACAAAAGGTAAAGTTGATTGTTTTACAAAGCAGTCCAGCCAACTATGTACGAAATAGAGTTGTGCAGGCCAAGCTGTATGAGCTATTGCATTGGGTGTGGGGATTACTATAATAACTATAGTAACTATACTATAATATTATAGAAACTATAATTCATAGCACATAGTGTAAGAAAATTAAAACAGCAGCATAAGCAGCAATAATTACAGGCATGTATATTAACAGAAAACCCACATAATAGCAAATGCTGTGGCTGTCATGGCTATAGTTATTACCATGGTTCTATCTACAACATTTGCATAAAACACCTTTTCTTTTTATATATGCGTTTATGTCACTGTATCTACATGTAGGCATGAAAACTACAAAATATACTTAACTTCAAACGCCATATAAAATATATTACACAGTACATGCTGTTCTAAATATCTGAGGTATGCAATATCTATATATAAGCAGGACATACAAATCTTTCCTAAAGTCTTGATTCCCTGCCAGTTTGTTAAAATATTATTCATGTTGGCAAGCTCTATAGCCAGATGCAGCTAAGGATCATATTACTAAAGTGCAAGGATTTTGAAATCTAAATGCAACTTAAAACTGTCTCAAGCAGACAGGCTGCTTTAGTTTGATGGGTGGATGAATGTATCCAGATGAAGGCATCTATGGTCCAAGGTTAGTGTAACTCAATAGAACAGGATTACCCTATTGGAGCAAATGACACATCAGTATCCTTTGAAACCAGGCCCCAATTTATCATCAGGCCTGGGCCCCTGATTTTTTTGTCCAAGGCCCCGAATGTCCTGCCTACCAGATAGATACAACTGTATTGCCGTCCTTAGGATGGCAATACAATTGAATCTAATGCCCTGCAAGAGCTGAAGGACCTGTGGTGACATCACAGATCATGTGATCAGTTCTAAATGCAGTAGCTGAAAAGGACCTGCGATGATATCAACATCATGTGACCAGTGCAGGAGAGGACGGCTCAGCAGTGAAGAGAAGTCCTGGGAAGAAGCTGTGGTGAGGTCTGCTACATGAGGAGAGGTAAGTGAATGGAGAGGAAGAGCACTGCTGGGAATTGTGGTTATTTAACTGGGACTGTATGTTAGGGCTGAAGTTATTTACATGGGACTGAAAATTGAGGGGGATGTTATTTACATGGGAATGCATGTTGGAGGTTTCTAGGGCAGGGTAATATTATTTATTATTTGGGACTATATGTTGAAGGCGGCTGTGGAAGGGAGTGATATTATTTACACGGGACTGAATGTTGAGGGGTAATGTTATTTACATGGGGCTGTATGTTAAAGGCGGCTGGTGAGGGGGTGATGTTCTTTACATGGGACTGTATGTTGAAGGCGGCTCGGAAGGGGGTGATGCTATTTATGTGGGACTGTATATTGAAGGGGGCAGGAGAGATGGTGTGATGTTATTTACATGGGACTCTATGGTGGAGGGAGGAAAATAATGTTATTTACATGGGACTGTATGGTGGAGGGGCTGAAAAGTTATCATTTCTGAGGACACTAAACAGAGGAATATAACTATAGAGGGCACTGCAGGGGGCATTATTAATACTGGGGTGCTTCAGGGTGAGCATTATAACAGTAGGGGGCAGTATAAATACTGGGGGTACTTTATGGGCATTATAACAGTAGGGGGCGATAAAAATATTGGGGCACATCAGGGTAAGCATTATAACATTGGTGGGCGATATTAATACTGCGGGCACTGTAGGGGCATTATAAAAGTAGGGGGCAATATAAATACTGGGGCACTTCAGGGTGAGCATTATAACAGTAGGGAGGGATATAAATATGGGGCACTGAGGGGGTATTTTAAATCCAGGGGACATTAGTTCTTATTACTACTGGGGGCTCTATAGAAGGGACTTATAGATCCACATTATTTCTACTAAGAGCACTGTGGGGGCCTTATTACTACTGAGTGTTCTGTAGATAGCTTTATTACCACTGAGGGAACATTAGGGGGCCTTATTTCTACTGGGGGGCTCTGTAAGGGCATTATTAATACCGGAGGGCTCTTCTACTAATGGAGGCACTCTTGGGAGAACTATTACTGTTGGGGGCACTGTACGGAGCAGTATTACTAATAAGGGAATTCTAGAAGGGAATTACTATTGGTGGGACTATGAGGATCACTATTACTATGGGGAAGATTATCTGTATGGCACAAATTTTTCTTCAGAATAGTATTTGGGGGTACAGAAAAGTGAGGCACCTAGGATGTCCAAGTGTGACACTCTGCAGAGACGAGGCGGCTGAGAGAAGTTGTCCGGACCAAATGGAGAAGACGATGACAGAGAAGATCTACATGAGAGGAGACGTCACCTGGGAGTCACTGGATGTGAGAGGTATAGCTGAATAGCAAGTACAGTAAAATGTCTTCAGTGCTAGTGTTTGCAGTGGTGGGAGGGTTGGGGTCGGTTGGTCGACTTAGAGAATTGGTCAATATGCATTGGGGCTTGGGCCCCAGATCTTTTGAGACCCTAGCAACGCCCCTGGCTCAGGCATAGGTATATGGAGGACTAACAGGAACTCATAACTTCATTCCTTAGTACTCACAATTAGGGTTGAGCGAACTTCAATTTTCAAGTTTGGCGTACAAGGTTCATGTTATCTAAGAATTCTGTAATTGATTCTGCTACCACAGACCATAACTAATGGTCTGTGGTAGCGGAATCTATAACGGAATTATTAGATAACTCAAACCTTGACCGTCAAACTTGAAAACACAAGTTGGCTCAACACTACTCACAATGAACTCTGATATCTTAGTGACTGTTATATTGTGTATATTCAAGCAGTTTCCAATACATACAGATAATGTATACCATCAGTGGAAGCCAGGGCTGGACTGGGAACTTCAAGTGGCACTGGAAAATTACTAAAAGTGGCCCTGCTTTTTAGTCGGGTTCAAATTGATAGAATGCAGGGCCAACACAAGTAGGGGCTATCAATACCATATTGCGACACATTATACCACCCCAACAAAGCCAAATACCACAGTCCATCAGAAAATACTGCTGGCAACAGCGTAAAATACATCCCCAAAAACTTCCACTGGCCAACCAAGAGGAGGGCTCAGCTCACCGGGAAATTTCCCTGTAAGGTCTATGGCCAATCTGCCCTTGTGTCTCACTGCCTGAAAACTGTTAAAATAATGGTTATTTTAACCGTTTTCAGGCAATGAGATATTAGAATAATAAGACTGTAAACCTGTATATATCTTTCTGTAAATCAATCCGCCCTTGTGGCAACACTGTAAGTAAATTCATTATTGGGCAAGGGGCAGCAGGGAATCCAATACACAGCAAGAAACTCTACATGAAACTTTCCCACAGACAGTTTCTATCTTGCAGATCTATCCAGGCTTTCCTTTACTGCAAAAAGATCAATACACTGCCCTATCCCTATATCCAATAACCTGCCAAGTCAGAGTGGCTTGTTGGCATCCCTTGGCACCTAGCATCCATGGCACATGTCCTCCCATCCACAATCAGCCACACAACTGCTGGTGGATCTGCTACTCAAATGTGACATCAATAGGTCGGTCATATGTGATATGTGGCATTGTTCATCTATGCCTACTTTGTTGCCGGTATCATTTTTGGCATCATGTTAACCTGTTAGCTTTGAGGTTAAAATCTTAATTTTGGACATGTTTTAAAACAAGCTATGTGACAGATTTACTGACACTAAACAATACATGATGCATTGTGATTTCTTCCTTCAGGACATTTGAATACCGTCTTCTATAGTACTCATTTTTACCTAGCATTACTTTGAAAGCTACAGTAAAATCCTTTTAATCTGGAACCTTTTAAAAATTTAACATACTTTATTATTAAATCCATAAAAAATTGTCTAAAATCTAAAGGAAACAAAAATAATTTTGTGCTTATTTCCATTTTAATTGCTCTTTGATAGTACTCATTTTGACCTAGATTTAGTACTTTGAAAGCTACAGTAAAATCCTGTTAATCTGGATCCTGGCTTTTAAAAATTCCACATATTATTAAATCTATAAAAAAAAGTCTTAAATCTAAATGAAATGAAAACCATTTTGTGCACACTTCCATTTGAATTGGTCCCTACATATGTTTTCCACGTTTACAGCATTTTTTATAATGATCTGGAAAATAATCAGGGATGCACAACCTTCTCTGGTCTGAGGGCCACAGTCTAAAGGCTCATGTACATGACCGTATGTATTTTGTGGTTTGCAAAAAAGGATCTGCAAAAAGGACAGATGACGTCTGTGTGCATTCCGTATTTTGCAGAAGGGAACAGCTGGCACCTAATAGAACAGTACTATCCTTGTCCGTAATGCGGACAATAGGACAAGTTCTATTTTTTTGCAGAACGGACACACGGACATATGGAAATGGTAAGCACACGGAGTAACTTCCGTTTTTTTTTTGCGGACCAATTGAAATGAATGGTTCCGCATATGGTCCGCAAAAAAAAATGGAACAGACACGGAAAGAAAATACGTTTGTGTGCATGAGCCCTTAGATTGGACCAGTCCAAAAGGTCGCAACAAAACATTTGGATCTGAAGTATCTGCCATAAATGTCTGATAGAAGCCAGTTCTACTTCCCCTTCTCATTCAGTTCACCCACCAGAATGTAAGGCACCATGCATGAAACCCTCTCCATTGTAGTTTTAGTTACTAAAACAGTTGAGTCTTTTGCTACTGCCGTAACCTTCGATGAAGATAGCCTTACTCAAGTATAACCACCTTTCCATCACATCTTCTTTCTGAGACCCCCATTCTGCTGATCTATGGTAGACCCAAAGACATGTACTTAGTGCTGCATTAGGTCTTCCCTGTCCCTACCACTACATGCCACTCCTCTTCTGTCTAACATAGGAAATACATTTGAGCAACACCAAGACACAGATAAGCAAATCTATAACCAGGTGGCTGAGGACCAACCAGAATGGCATCGCGGGCCGCATGTGGCCCCTGGGCCGCAGGCTGTGCACCACTGATCTAGATGTTATTGAACTAATATTATGTGTTTTAATTGTCAACACATTAATGTGCTGGAAGGATGAACAGATGGTATCGTAAGTAGGCTGGATATCTCATAGCATCTATGGACTATTGCCTTTATGAAGCAACAAGGAACCATGCAAAGTGTTTTCTGGACAGATCCCTGAACACTTTTGGCTTTCATCAACACCTCAGTACCTTGTATGGAGATGAGTATGTCATACTGCTTCTCTCTATATAACATTTCTGAGAAATGAGACGCTGCATATCAGTCATTAACTACTGTAAAGTATGAGTCTAAAAATGTCTTGCAGTAGAATACATGCTAAAAGCTTTATAGAGAATTGGTTTTCTATATTCAGTAAATATTCATGTGTGCCACATGTTTTATGGACATACAAGTGGTAGAGTATTCACATATAAGTTGCTCTTAACAAATAGAATATTTAAAATGCAATTGAACCGAGAGCTGTGTAAATCTGGAAGGTACAAAGGTTTCAAGCCATAGCTAATTCAACATTTTGTAGGTAGCCTGTACTTTGATATGGAGGAGGGTAATTTTATACAGCCTGCTATCCATGGCAAGTCCAGTAGCACATTCTAGATCCAGAACTGTTTTGTTGTCTTCTGCAGAGCTAATTGTAGTGGTCGCTGACTCAGGACATGTTTCCAGTACTGTGGACTGAACTGTTTTGCCATTAGTCTATCTAGCTCTCCCAATATGTTCATCCCAGGAATCACTGGAACACTAGAGACCATCTTCAATACAACTTGCATCACTCTTACAATTGGGGTGGGTAGGTGGTTGGCTGTCATGGAGTGCACCCGGGTTGCAGTCCCCCTTGACAACAAGGAGTAGAAATGGATCTCAAAGTCTGTCAGTTGGGATCCCATGTCCTCTAAACAGGACAGTTGAATGCCATTAAACTTAGCTATAACTACAGTTAATTCTACCATCAACTATTTTGTTTCTAACAGGGGACATAAGTTGGCACCTACATCTGTGGTTTGCCAGTCCAGGGCTGTCTAGATTAAATTATTCTGTCTGGCAGTAACAGAGAAGCATAAGCATTACCAGGCATGTGAGGACCTGATGAGGACTGAACCTTATGACAGTTGAAGAAATTGTGATTGGCTGCAGCAGTAACAAGCTGTTGTTATTGGCTGAAGTGGTTGCAAGCTGTTGTGATTGGCTGCAGTGGTTGAAAGCTGTTGGTGTGACAGCATCACTGTGTCCATGCACACCAGAGCAGTGGTGCTGAAGCAAATAGGGAGTAATGCTGAATTTATTATACATATTTTTTTATGATATTTATTATTTATGGCTTTCCCCAAAGTTACTTGTTTTTTTTAAACCACACAACCCCTTTAATTGCATAGAGCAGGCATGCTCAACCTGCGGCCCTCCAGCTGTTGGAAAACTACAACTCCCATCATTCCCTGGCAGCCTACAGCTATCATCCTACAGAAGGGCATCATGGGAGTTGTAATTTTACAACAGCTGGAGGGCCGCAGGTTGAGCACCCCTGGCATAGAGCATCAAAGTCTGTCGCCTGTCTACCGGCATCTTACAAGACAACCCCTTTACGGAAGGTATTGCAGGGATGTTATTTTTTGGGTGCAGTCCATTCTGTGAATATTCGGGCTATTCGGTAAACTTCAGCCATCAGAAGCATCTCTTGTAAAAAGAAATGGATTAAAATACATTTGTTAATGCAGTCACACAACAAAGTTCACTTATGACTCTGGGATGAAGACCATCTGGACCAGTTGCTATATTTGGTTTTAGCTAACTTAGATCTCCTTGAAGTTCTTCCAATAAAAACACTGAAATGGAACTTAACTAAATGTGATGCAATCCCAAGACCTGTGCTTATGGTAAAAGAGTAACAGTTACCCTCTCTTCCCCCCCCCCCACGCACACACCTTGCATCCATAGAGAAGACCATAAAGAAAAGTTTAGCCTGTAAAATAATAACCTTTTTTGTTGACTCAAAAGTTCTAACCATGATTTTAATGTTTTAAGAAATTATACTTTGCAGGTTGATGGCTGTTCAAATATATCTGAAGTACCTAATATACATAAAATGAAACATTAGATTGATATTATCAATCACCTGATCCCAAAATCTATAATGTTTAGAGCAGCAACAGAGTAGATGTATTCAGTGTAGTTTCTAGGTAAAATTTCTCTCAGGGCGAGTGTCAACTCCTTATATTGTGCAAAACATACCCCCTTGTAATGCCCCAGTTGAGAGTTGAGCTAATGTTCCCATAATGTGCCAATATAAAATACCCCTTCTCAGTGTCCCTGTAGATGACCCCATAGTGCTCCTCTCCCCCTTTCCCCATAGTACCCACCATAATGTTTCCAAGTATAAAAAGCCCCTATACAGAGCCCCCAATATAAAATACCCCTCCTTTTTAGCCTCAGTAGATGTCCCTATAGTGCCACCCAATAATGTGCCAGTAATAAGTGCCCCAATAGATGCCCCCCAATCATGTGCCAGTAAGATGTGCCCCCATAGATGCCCCCTAATCATGTGCCAGTAAGATGTGCCCCATAGATGCCCCCAATCATGTGCCAGTAATAAGAGCCCCCATAGATTCCCCCAATCATGTGCCAGTAGCCCCCCTTATGTGCCAGTAGCCCACCTTATGTGCCAGTAGTCCCCTTTATGTGCCAGTAGTCCCCCTTTATGTGCCAGTAGTTCCCCTTATGTCCCAGTAGCCCCCCTTATGTGCCAGCAGCCCCCCTTATGTGCCAGTATTTATATATATATATAAAAAAAAATTATACTTACCTCCTCCATCGATGCGATGCAGGCCTCTCCTGGCCTGTGTCCCTCGCTGGCTCAGGCGGCGCGATGACGTCATTGCGCCGCCTGCACCGGCCTCTGATAGGTTGCCGGTCTAGTGCTGGCAGCCTATTAGAGGAACAGGGAGGGGACACACCTCTCCCTCCCCTGCCGCAGAACAGACATTTGTATCGCCGTCCTAGGACAGCGATACAAATGACTACGGAGATGAGTAAGCTCTTCCACAATGGAAGCGCAGCGCTCATCTCCTGCTGTGCCCTGCTGGTGCCCCCCCTTCTGACAGCGCCCCCAGTCCAAAGATCCCCGCAGGCCACCCGGTCCAAAGATCCTCATAACATGGAAGCAGGATCCCCATAACAGAACAGGTTCTGTAGACATCTATGTGGAATCAGCTGACAATGGTGTAAAAGAAGTGCGCTCTTTCACGTTATAGTAGGATCTTGGGCCTCTGCACGGTTCTTTATACCTGATGCTTCAACCTGTAAGGCTGAGTTCACACTTGAGTTATTTGGTCAGTTTTGGCCCGTAACTTCCCAAAGAAGTGAAGTGTGCGATGATTCTGAGAGCGACACCTGTCATCTACATGTCATACTGACTCACAGTATTGTTTCACTACCACAGCAGACTCCCTATGCATGTTACTGCAATGCACAGTGTTCTACACCACAATACAGACTCTCTGCAGTATTGAATGTGATTCGCCACAAATTAATTAGGGTAGAATCAAATCTTTTCGGAAAACTCGGCGAAACGACCGGATCGAATTTGTTAGAAATTCCCTCATGTCTAGTGTCCATACTAGTAATCATGTTCCCCATAGTACCCCCAGTAGTAATAATTATCTTTATAATCTGTGCCAGTGGAAAAATGCCCCCTAATGTATGCCAGTACAAAAATACCCCTTTATAATGTGTGCCAGTACAAAAAGTACCCCCTTTTAATGTGGACCAGTATAAAAAAATACCCCTTATAATGTGTGCCAGTATAAAATAATACCCCTTACAATGTTACCAGTACAAAAAATTACCCCCATTGTGTGCGCCAGTACAATAAATTCTCCCTAACCCTTGAAGACGCCAGCAAAACATGTCGGCGTTGCTCAAATGTTTTAATACAGCAAGGCTCTACCAACACCATACAGAATAGCAAGTCAAAGATACATTGTACCCATACGTGAACTGGCAGCGCGCAGCCAGTAGGGCAACAATGTATCAATCCTAGCTATGAAGGAATAGCAGGAAATTGTAGAATACATAAAGTAGTGAGAGCTGAACGGTCAGCTGGTAATTTTTAAAATCACCTATTTTTAGCAACATTATATATTAGTCGGACATCAATAAAAGTTGCGTCTTAGTGAACATTAAGGTGTAGGAACAAGAAGTGTAATTTAGTCCAAAGGACATTAGTAGGATTAGTATATCCAGTACAAAAAATACCCCTCTTATAATGTGCGCCAGTACAAAAAAATACCCCCTTATAATGTCTGCCAGTGCATAAAATGCCCCTTTGTGTGCCAGTACAAAAAATATCCCCTCTTAGTGCCCCCAGAAGACCCAATATCCCCAAAGTGCCCCCATAATGTGTTTTAGTACAAAAATAAGCCCCCTTATGTGCGCCAGTACAAAATGCCCCTACTTAGTTCCACTACTAGCTTATATCTGCCCCCACCATAGTGGTCCAACAGTCCAACACAAAGCTGTCAAATAAAAAAATAAACTCAAATACTTACCTCCATGCGGCTGTCAGCGATGCTGTGCAGGCCTCTTCCGGCCATGTGTCCGGTGCTATATGCTGCCTGGCGTAGGTAGTGCGATGATGACATCATTGCGCCACCTGCATCGGCCTACAATAAGCTACAGGCACTAGGAATCAAGCCTATCAGAGAGAACGGCAGCAGTCAACTTTATTGCTGTCCTGAGGATGGAGATATAGTTAAATATATAGAGAAATAAGTGCTTCCACAATGGAACAGCTCATTTCCTATGGCCCTGCTGCCACCCCCACTTATCTCTGGGCCTGGGTAGTCACCTCACCATGCCAAATTGGCAGTGCACCCCTGCCTAGACAAAGCCCAGACCTCAATCTAATTGAGAATCAGTAGCATGACTTGAAGACTGCTGTGCACAAATGCAATTAATCTAACTAGGAGGTGTTGGAACAGTTTGCCTGGGAAAATGGGCAAAAATCCCAGTGTCTAGATGTGCTAAGCTAATAGACCCATAACCCAAGACTTGCATCTGTAATTGCAGCAAAATATGGCTCCAAAAAGTATTGACCTTCAGAGGGTGAATACAAGTTCTCAGTTTTTTTTTTGGCACAGTAAAAACATATTTTGCACCTTCAAAGTGGAAGGCATCTTGTCTATATCAAATGTTACAAACCCCCCAGAAATCAATTTTAATTCCAGGTTGCAATGCAACAAGACAGGAAAACCACCAAGGTGTGGGGTGGTACTTTTGCAAGGCACTATGGTTGGTTTAAAGAGGAGCTGCCCATGATAAGCCATGATACTCCAGGCATACTATCTGGCAGGGTTGATTCAGATGAATAAAATCATACCTGTCTTGTAAAAATTGTCAGTGTTGTCCTATAGAAAAAAATACTTTTAGGCTACATGCACACGAACACTTTTTGTTTCCGTGTCCGTTCCGGTTTTTTTTTTGGATAGGATGCGGACCCAATTATTTCAATGGGTCCTCCAAAAATGCAGACAGCACACCGTGTGCTATCCGCATCAGTATGTCCAAATGGGTCCTCAAAAAATGCGGACAGCACACTGTGTGCTATCCTCATCAGTATGTTCGTTCCGTAGCCCTGAAAAAAAATATAGAACATGTCCTATTCTTGTCTGTTTTAGGCATTGTTATAATGGATCCGCAAAAAAAAAAAAATGGATGGTCAGCATCCATTTTTTTTTGATGACCGCAATTTGCTGATGGTCGTGTGCATGTAGCCTTATTCTTTATACCAGGCATGTCCAAACTGCGGCCCTCCAGCTGTTGCAAAACTACAACTCCCAGCATGCCTGGATAGCTTACAGGCATTAGGGCATGCTGGGAGTTGTAGTTTTGCAACAGCTGGAGGGCCGCAGTTTGGACATGCCTGCTTTATACAAATGGTTTCATTGCACTGAGGGTCGTAGCCAGCATTGAGGAGCTGAGGTGCACTGAAGACTTCATTTGTATTAAAAAATACTTTTTTTTTCCCTCTGGAACATTGCAACCGATTTCCACAAGACAGGTAATCAGCAGTATCTACCCTAACAGCAGTATGTTGGGTTTAATAAGATTGATCCTGCTGACAGATACTCTTTAAGGAGAAAAGAAAATTAAGATTTTTTTCCAGTTCTTTTATTCCTGAGTGATTACTGACTTCCAACTGATGGATAATTTTTGAAAGAGAGACAGAGAACAATGAGATTTTGTGTCCATAACCGGAAACAATGATTACAGATTCTCATGATGCCTATGGCCAAAAACCAGTGGAGATTTTTCATCCTAATTACTTAGGGTCCTATTGCACGGGTCAATGCTGGGCCAATCAACACTCTTTTAAAGTGCCTTTCAAATGCCATGAAGCAAAGTGAAAGGGTATGAACAATGGCAATTTAGATTACTTGCCCCCATTTACTTTGCATATTATTGGATTGGGCACCATATCTGTACACATGTGCTGCCGACAAATGCTGATTTTAGAGATTGCATGAAAGATGTGATCACCCAGCATACATACATTACTATGGATGCTTCTGTTGCTGAAGTCTAAATTGTGCAACCATTCAACTAATATTGGATACATACTAGTGCTGGATTTACATCGCAGGAGGCTCATTTTTCTAAATTGTATAAGAGAAACTTGTCTTGGTTGGCCATTGAAAAATGTACCCCAGAATTCCTGTTGCCCTAGACACTGAGATCAATACAGCCCTTTCTGCAAATAAAACAAAGTTGAAAAAAAGAATAAAAATAACATTTTCTCTTTAATGTAACAGGTTGTTACTAAGAGTATAATGTTTTAAAGCTAGTGGGGCTTCCCTAACGCTACCAGATGCTGGATGAGAAATTGTCAACTCAGTTAAAGGGGTTTTCCAGAAATGTTTAACTGATCTATCCTCTGGATAGGTTATCAATATCTGATTGGTGGGGGGTCCAACACCCTGGCAATCAGCTGTTTGAGAAGGCAACGATGCTTGCAGTAGCCCCTCAGCCCTCTGATAGCTTTGCCTAGACAATCCGACACACATTCATCGGTCACATGGCCTAGGCCTCTGATGGCTAACCTCCGGCACTCCAGCTGTGGTAAAACTACAACTCCCAAGATGTACACTTGCTTGGCTGCTCTCAGAACTCCATAGAAATGAATGGAGCATGCTGGGAGTCGTAGTTTCACCACAGCTGGAGTGCCGGAGGTTAGCCATCACTGGCTTAGGTGTTGCTCAGCCCCATTGAAATAAATGGGGCTGAGCTGCGACACCAAGCACAGTCGCTGTATGGCATTGTGCTTAGTGAGTTGAAAGAAGGCTGCAGTTCTACAGTGAGCACCAGTTCCTTCTTAAACAGCTGATCTGCAGGGGTCCCAGGTATAAAACCCCACTAGTCAGATAATGATGATCTATCCAGAGGATAGGTGATCAGTTGAAAAATCTTGGAAAACCCCTTTATCCCCAACTCCCTGTTTGGAAGGGTTCTTTGAGAATAAGCTGACCGTGATGAGTCCCCCTAATAGGCCCTCAAACAGCCAGCTTTAATCTGTGGGGAAACCTGGCAGTAAGTGTTTGATTTTCCTAAAAGCCATCATTAAGAATGACACAGTTCCCATTCATAATACTTAGTTGTCTGTGTAATACAAGGCAGGGCAGGTCCTCCAAAGAGAATACCTTGTAAGTGCTCTCCACTATGGTAAAGAGATAAGGGTTCTGAACAAAGGAACCCCTTTATTAAAGGGAACCTGTCATGTGGATATTTGATTATAATCTAACTAATTATATACAATCATTAACTACTGAAAAAAGTACCTTAGATGTATTCACTTACTGGTGTGACAGATGGTTGACTCATAATATACACACAAAAATGCCACATGCCGCATGCCAAAGAGCTGATTTGAGTCCAGATGATCCAATTCATCTGATTTGAGTAATCAGATGAATTGCATAGTCCTTCTTTGCCATGAAAATTAACTTAATCCCCCAAAAAACTTTCCACTGCATTTCATTGCTGTCATTAAAGGACCTGCTGAGATCATTTCAGTAATAGTCTTGTTAACTCAGGTGAGAATGTTGACGAGCACAAGGCTGGATATCATTAACGCGTGCAGCCATCATTGCGTTGCATAAAAATGGCTTCACAGGCAAGGATATTGTGGCTACTAAGATTGCACCTCAATCAACAATTTATAGGATCATCAAGAACTTCAAGGAAAAATGTTCAATTCTTGTTAAGAAGGCTTCAGGGAGTCCAAGAAAGTCCAGCAAGCGCCAGGATCGTCTCCTAAAGAGGATTTAGCTGCGGGATCAGAGTGCCACCAGTGCAGAGCTTGCTCAGGAATGGCAGCAGGCAGGTGTAAGCGCATCTGCACGCACAGTGAGGCGAAGACTTTTGGAAGATGGCCTGGTGTCAAGAAGGGCAGCAAAGAAGCCACTTCTCTCCAAAAAAAACATCAGGGACAGATTGATCTTCTGCAGAAAATATGGTGAATGGACTGCTGATGACTGGGGCAAAGTCACATTCTCCGATGAAGCCTCTTTCCAATTGTTTGGGGCATCAGGAAAAAGTCTTGTCAGGAGAAGAAAAGGTGAGTGCTACCATCAGTCATGTGTCATGCCAACAGTAAAGCATCCTGAGACCATTCATGTGTGGGGTTGCTTTTCATCCAAGGGAGTGGGCTCACTCACAATTTTGCCCAAAAACACAGCCATGAATAAAGAATGGTACCAAAGCACCCTCCAACAGCAACTTCTTCCAACAATCCAACAACAGTTTGGTGAAGAACAATGAACTTTCCAGCACGATGGAGCACCATGCCATAAGGCAAAAGTGATAACTTAAGTAGCTCGGGGACCAAAACGTTGACATTTTGGGTCCATGGCCTGGAAACTCCCCAGATCTTAATCCCATTGAGAACTTGTGGTCAATCCTCAAGAGGCGGGTGACAAACAAAAACCCACTAATTCTGACAAACTCCAAGAAGTGATTATGAAAGAATGGGTTGCTATCAGTCAGGAATTGGCCCAGAAGTTGATTGAGAGCATGCCCAGTCGAATTGCAGAGGTACTGAAAAAGAAGGGCCAACACTGCAAATACTGACTCTTTGCATAAATGTCATGTAATTGTCTATAAAAGCCTTTGAAATGTATGAAGTGCGTGTAATTATATTTCACTACATCACAGAAACAACTGAAACAAAGATCTAAAAGCAGTTTAGCAGCAAACTTTGTGAAAACTAATATTTGTGTCATTCTCAAAACTTTTGGCCACGACTGTATAGTAGCAGACCCGCAGAATTTAAGCAGTCTGTTACTTCTGCGATGGCAGCCAGTACTGACTTGCCAAAGCCCACAGCATGCACCAGCGCTGCGAGAGAGATGAGTCGGATGCTGCTTGTTGCCCTCAATCTAGAAAAGAAACTTGTCAAATCATCATCTGGGGGGGGTGGGGGATGGGGTCGGTGACAGAGAACCTCATCGGACTCATGTCCCTCGCCGTGCTGGCGCATGCTGTTGGCTTTGGCAGGTCAGTACTCTATAAGTACAGACTGCCAGCCCAAAAGTGACAGACTACTGAAGTCACCAGGTCTGTCACTACACTATGGTGCCCTTAGTGAGGTCACATAGTGCAGGTTCCTGCTAACATCGATCTTCATAAGTTTATAAGAAATCATGTGAACAGTGGCATATGCTAAGTTGGCAATATAAGGCCTCATGCACACGACCGTTGTGTGCATCCGTGGCCGTTGTGCCGTTTTCCGTTTTTTTTTCGTGGACCCATTGACTTTCAATGGGTCCGTGGAAAAATCGGAAAATGCACCGTTTTGCAGCCGAGACCGTGATCCGTGTATCCTGTCCATCAAAAAAATAAGACCTGTCCTATTTTTTTGACGGACAACGGTTCATGGACCCATTCAAGTCAATGGGTCCGTGAAAGAACACGGATGCACACAAGATTGGCATCCGTGTCCGTGATCCGTGGCCATAGGTTACTTTCATACAGATGGATCCAAAGATCCGTCTGCATAAAAGCTTTTTCAGATCTAAGTTTTCACTTCGTGAAAACTCATATCCGACAGTATATTCTAACACAGAGGCGTTCCCATGGTGATGGGGACGCTTCTAGTTAGAATACACTACAAACTGTGTACAAGACTGCCCCCTCCCCAGTTTGAATATCATTGGTGGCCAGTCCGGCCCCCCCCCCTCCCTCCCTCTATTGTAATAATTCGTTGGTGGCACAGTGTGCACCCCCCATCGGCCCCCCCTTCCTCCCTGTATTGTAATAATTATTCGTTGGTGGCACAGTGTGCGCCCCCCATCGCCCCCCCTTCTTCCCTGTATTGTAATAATTATTCGTTGGTGGCACAGTGTGCGCCCCCTATCGCTCCCCCTTCCTCCCTGTATTGTAATAATTATTCGTTGGTGGCACAGTGTGCGCCCCCCATCGCCCCCCCGATCATTGGTGGCAGCGGAGTTCCGATCGGAGTCCCAGTTTAATCGCTGGGGCTCCGATCGGTAACCATGGCAACCAGGACACTACTGCAGCCCTGGTTGCCATGGTTACTTAGCAATAGTACAATAGTAAAAGATTAATACTTACCTGGGAGCTGCGATGTCTGTGTCCGGCCGGGAGCTCCACCTACTGGTAAGTGACAGCAATGCGCCGCACAGACCTGTCACTTACCAGTAGGAGGAGCTCCCGGCCGGGCACAGACATCGCAGCTCCCAGGTAAGTATGAATCTTTTACTATTGTACTATTGCTAAGTAACCATGGCAACCAGGGCTGCAGTAGCGTCCTGGTTGCCATGGTTACCGATCAGAGCCCCAGTGATTAAACTGGGACTCCGATCGGAACTCCGCTGCCACCAATGATGGGGGGGGAGATGGGAGGCCGCACACTAGCCACCAATGTTGTTACTGCTATAGAGGGTGGGGGGGCTGATGGGGGGCGCACACTGTGCCACCAACAAATAATTATTACAATACAGGGAGGAAGGGGGGGCCAATGGGGGGCGCACACTGTGCCACCAACGAATAATTATTACAATACAGGGAGGGGGGTGCGATGGGGGGCGCACACTGTGCCACCAACAAATAATTATTACAATACAGGGAGGAAGGGGGGGGCGCACACTGTGCCACCAACGAATTATTACAATAGAGGGAGGGGGGGGCGCACTGGCCACCAATGATATTCAAACTGGGGAGGGGGGAGTCTGCCCCCTGCTGCCTGGCAGCCCTGATCTCTTACAGGGGGATATGATAGTACAATTAACCCCTTCAGGTGCGGCACCTGAGGGGTTAATTGTGCTGATCACGGCCCCCTGTAAGAGATCGGGTGCTGCCAGGCAGCAGGGGGCAGTCATGTACACAGTTTGTAGTATATTCTAACTAGAAGCGTCCCCATCACCATGGGAACGCCTCTGTGTTAGAATATACTGTCGGAAATGAGTTTTCACGATCTAACTCATATCCGACAGTATATTCTAACATAGAGGCGTTCCCATGGTGATGGGGACGCTTCTAGTTAAAATATACCATCGGATTGGAGAAAACTCCGATCAGATCGTATAAAAGGGACTCCAGACTTTACATTGAAAGTCAATGGGGATGGATCTGTTTGAAATGGCACCATATTGTGTCAACGTCAAACGGATCCGTCCCCATTGACTTGCATTGTAATTCATGACGGATCCGTTTGGCTCCGCACGGCCAGGCGGACACCAAAACGACTTTTTTTTTCATGTCCGTGGATCCTCCAAAAATCAAGGAAGACCCACGGACGAAAAAACGGTCATGGATCACGGACTTCCGGACCCCGTTTTTGCAGACCGTGAAAAAATACTGTCGTGTGCATGAGGCCTAACTGAATATGTGAAAAAGCATAGGCCTCTGATGTGGTTATTTAGAACTTACTGGGTGTTAAAGAAGAAAAATGTTATTCTCTGATCTGCTAGAAAGGTACATGATGTACCTTTCACTACAGATTACATCATGTACCTTTCCAGCAAGTCAGAGAATAAAAATTTTGCGGGAGTCCTACTTTAATGTGGGAAGCGCTCATGCCCACTTTTTCAAGGAAATGACTTCTAAATTCTTTTGGTTTCCTCCTACTTCCTTTTGGATTCTTACAGCAGTGCTACAAAAAGTATGGGTCCACAATTGTTATAGGAAAGGCCTATAAATAGCAGTTGCCTAATGCAAACTATGTCATAAGTTGAAAAACTTGAAGACGATCCATCATAGTGAAAATGAGTTGGGAAAACATGCAAGAAAAGATATTTATAAAGTCCTAACTACCCGTTGTACATTTTAGGCACATCATTTTTGTGTCTATTTTTTAAAATATGATGCACTTGTTACCATTATTTCCTCCTTTTTTAAATGTATGTATAGAACAGGTGCTTTATCAGCCATTTTTCAACTCCCATAGAAACTCCCTGAAAAAAACTAAACACCATACTTACAAAATGCTGTGTTTTGACAAAAACTGAAGACATAAAAAACTTAAAAACACGGTACAGAATCGATTATTGGCTCACAGACCCTCAGTTGTTGACCAGGGTGCAGGAGGTAGCAATTGGGGATCTGCTCCCTGCTGCTCTGTTCAGGCTCCATGGCTCCTGGGCTGGTCCCCACACTTAACAAAGACAAGGTTATGCTCATAATTACATCCAATGACTGACCTCAGCGGTGAAGAGTCCCCAAGTGGAACATCACTGATGGGTCACATGCTGCTTGAGGACACGTCATTGCTGAGGCCTGCCATTGGCTGCACGGACGGATGTGACCCTGTCCGTGCAGAAAGTTTACTTGCGGAAACTGAACGTGAGGTAAAGACAGTCCAAGAGCCATGGAGCATGTATGGAGCTGGTGACAGCAGGTGGGTGTAGCTCATTTTACATGTCTTAGGGTACTTTCACACTGGCGTTTTTGTTTTCCGGTATTGAGTTCCATCACAGGAGCTCAATACCGGAAAATAACTGATCAGTTTTATCCTAATGCTTTCTAAATGGAGAGCAATCCATTCAGTATGCATCCCGATGCATCAATTCAGTCCCTCTAACGTTTTTTTGGCTGGAGAAAATGCTGCAGTTTTCTCTCCGGCCAAAAATCCTGTACACTTGCTGGAATGCTGGATCCAGCATTAATTTCCATTGAAATGCATTAATGCCCGATCCAGACCCAAGTGTCCCGGCAAAATGGACCCGGTTTTGTGGTCTGCGCATGCGCAGACCTTTAAAAATGAGAAAAAAATTAATACTGGATCCTTTTATCCGGATGGCAACCAGAAAGATGGATTCAGTATTGCAATGCATTTGTGAGATGGATCCGGATCCGTCTCACAAATGCATCCGTTTGCGTCCGGATTGCCAGATCGGAACTGACTGCCGGAATCCTCTGCCGCAAATGTAAAAGTACCCTTACTGTTGAAGGCTTGTGTGATGGAGCTATGGACAAATGTTTTTAGGCACGAATAAACTGCAACTCAACAGAGAAATACACTTGATGTGGCAAGCTAAGCTAATAAACGGATTCAACTGATTATTCTTTTCAGCAAATAATGACCAGAGTCGCTTGGTGTACTATGATGTACAACAAAGTTGAATCATTTTAATATCTTTCACATTTACCTCTTTACAAAATAAAAAAGGGTTACTGCACTCTCCAGGCCACGTGCAACCTAATAAATTCAGTTTTTATGTTTTCAAAGCAGAACCAAAAAAATGTAAGCAGTCCAGAAAGGTTGCTGTAGGCAGCAGTTCTTGTCTGCTCTAGGTATCATCCTTGAGGCCCCATATTGTTGTATTGTTTCAAAATTTTAATCTGTCATGTGAGCTGAGGAAAGGAATGGTTCTAGTAGTAGTAGTAATATTGGACTTTTTAAAACGTACTTATGATGTTTTTAAAATGTAATTACTGGTACTTGAGGAAAATAGATAGATACTTTATTTCTAGTGCAGACAGTTTTCTAGCTCTAGTGCAAATTATCCTCACTACCAAATAGACAGTTTATTTCAATCTGTCACATGACCAGCGCTGTGACGCAGAAGACATGCAGCATCATGGTATTCCGTGTGCTGACTCTACTGGATATTTGTGAGGCATGGAGAAAGGTTGAGAAAATGAGTGTTTGACCTTCGTCCCCTCATACTTCCTTATCATATATTTATTATAAAAATGTCTTCATTTCCATGGTCCACTCAATAGGCACATTTTACACAAAGGTAGAGCTTCACTTTATAGAGAATTTCACATTGTACACATATGGATAAGATATGGCATATGGATAAGAGTCAGACAAGTGTGACACGACCAATCCTAAGCAGTTTCATTATTTTTCATTCACCATGAAAGGTAATCATATATGATCGGCCACCTCTCTCTAGGGAACGTGGACCAGGTACCCTCATTTTCAGAATTTCTGGAAGTCCTAGTGGCACATATATGTGTTCATTATACTTATCATGGTTTGCATTTTTTTGTAACCTAATGTCATGTTTTGTGTTTTTTTTACAGATTCCAAGCATATGCATACTTCACATCTGCCTTTCAAGCTATTTCTTGTGGCATCCACTACTTGGCCTCTGTGTTCATTGCCGTTACGCCAAACTATGTATGCAGACCTCCAGGAAATGTGAGCCTGGTACTGCTCCATAATAATACGTTTTCCCAGATTAATGAAGTTTGGGATATATGGACATCCTCAAAAGATTATCTTGCTGTTCAACAGGAAAATGGGGACATTTGGGAACTACATCGCTGCAGTCGCTTTAAACGTGAAGGTTCATTTACTCCAACATATACATATGATGGAAATAAGACAGTATTTGCTTGCTCTGATGGATATCAATATGATCACAGTCATCTGGAAAGCAGCATAGTAACAGACTGGGATCTGGTGTGTGACCATGAATGGCTTGCTAAATTGACTCAACCAACATTCATGCTTGGAGTACTTATTGGTGCAGTAGTTTTTGGTGATATCGCAGACAGGTAATTTATTTAAATAAGACTTTGATTTAAAACCATGATTAAAATTGGCTAAACTGGCCCCAGAGCATAAGGTAGCAGTGTAACATTAGTATCGGTATATTATTAATGTAATTGTTAAGGGGGCTATTCCACTAAGTTAAAACTCGTGCACATTCAATAGCTGTCGGACGAAGACAGCTATTTTTCCGGACTTTCTCCTGGCTTCCCCATTCACATTTGGCTTGGCCTAAAATGTATGTGCATTCTAATAAAAGAGCTAAGAAAGCCGCTGCCAGACACTTCTGGCGGTAGCTCATTACCCGAACAAAAAGGACTGTGCAGAAATATTAACTCACTTATCTGGAGAACTTGCTTGTCTTTCTGTGGGTGAGCAGTAGCTCATCAAGCACCTGCATCTCCCAGGGAGCATTGCAATTAGCTCTAACTGCTAACCCATGCTATGCTAGATAATGCCCCACAATTTCATTCTCCACTGTATAGCGAGAGATAAAGCTGGATGAATGAAAGGTATATGGGTTGCTTTACTTTAAAATCACCATGCTAGCATTAACAGGAAGGGATGAAGGAAGGCTACTGAGCATGTTAGTCCACTATGCAGGAGAAGGTGGACCTGAAAGATCAACTGTGGGGGGCTTTACCAGAGAATAAAATGTAATGTACATAAAAAAAATGTATATATATATATATATATATATATATATACAGTGCTGCCCATAATTATTCCTACCCCTGGCAAATTTTGACTTAAAGTTACTTTTATTCAACCAGCAAGTAATTTTTTGATGGGAAATGACATAGGTGTCTCCCAAAAGATAATAAGACGATGTACAAGGGCATTATTGTGGAAAAAAAAAAACATTTCTCAGCTTTTATTTACATTTTCCGCACTGTGGAAAATCTCAGAGGACGTGGTCGGAAGCCAAAAGTGACACCTGTGCTGGCCAGGAGGATAGTTAGAGAGGTGAAAAAGAATCCAAGGATCACCACCAAGGCCATCCTGGTGAATCTGGGCTCTGCTGGTGGCAATGTCTCAAGGCAGACAATCCAACGGACACTGCACACTGCTGGGTTCTACTTCTCCAGATAAGGCACACAAAAGCTTGCTTGGCCTTTGCAAAAGCTCATCTGGACAAAGAAGAAGACTTCTGGGCTTCTGTGTTATGGTCAGATGAATCAAAAATGTAATTGTTTGGTCACAATGATGTTTCCTTCATTTGGCGTAAAAAAGGAGAAGCCTTCAACCCAAAGAACACCATCCCCACTGTCAAACATGGTGGTGGGAACCTAATGCTTTGGGGGTGTTTTTCAGCCAATGGACCAGGGAACCTAATCACAGTAAAAAAACAAAACAAAAAAACAATACATGAGGATTCTCAACGACAACATCAGGCAGTCTGCAGAGAAACTTGGCCTTGGGCACCAGTGGACATTTCAGCATGACAATGACCCAAAACACACAGCAAAATTGGTGAAGAAATGGTTAGCAGACAAAAGCATACATTTTTGGAGTGGCCCAGCCAGAGCCCAGACTTGAATCCAATTGAGAATCTGTGGAGGAAGCTAAAGATCAGGGTAATGGCAAGAAGACCCTCCAACCTGAAAGATTTGGAGCTCATTGCTAAAGATGAATGGGCAAAAATACCTGTGAAGACATGCAAAAAGCTGGTCTGCAATTATAAGAAGCGTTTGATTGCTGTAATAGCCAATAAAGGCTTTTCTATTGATTATTGAGAAGGGTATAAATAATTTTGGACTGGACACTTTTTGCTTAAATGTAAATAAAAGCTGAGAAATGTTTTTTTCCCCACAATATTGCCTCTTGTACATCGTCTTATTATCTTTTTGGAGACACCTATGTCATTTCCCATCCAAAAATTACTTGCTGGTTGAATAAAAGTAACTTTAAGCAAAAATTTGCCAGGGTATGAATAATTATGGGCAGCACTGTATATATATATATATATATATATATATATATAATTTTTTTATTTATTGCATATATTATTGTAATAATAATACTTATCGCACTAATACTTCATTTAAAATGCCCTACTCATTGCATAGTAATACTTTGCATGGGATAACTCCTTTAACAAAGAAATGACAACTTCAACACAATTCAAAAAACACATCAGGCAGTCGACATTAGATTACATTAGTGTATAAATATAGTAAAAGGAAGGACAGAGGTGTTTACCATTCAGAAAGTTCCCTTTCATAACCCCATGCAGTCTTTTGCATAGTCAGTCAGCTTTTGGAAGCTTGGGATTATGTGTTCTTTTGTTTTGTTTGGATTGCACTGAAAATCATTGCTCTGGAAAGATGATCAGAGCCAGTGGAGCATTGAACTTTATTTATATCAGGACAGACTACAAAACGATCCAAACAAATCAACCTGACAAATACTATTTAACTACACATTCACAAATGCTCAACATTATGATCCTCTATAATCTGTCACCCCTCCCCTTTCTTAAAGGGCTTATCCCATGACTAATGTAAAAAAATGAAAATCAGACCCCATATAGTACTTGACAAGATCCAGAGATCTCCCTATTCATTGCTCCGCTAGATTTATATCAAACTGGCAGCTCAAGGGGAGTGTCTTTTCTGCTGCTGCTCAGGAGGCGTGTCCATGCTCTCCCTATCACAGCTCAGGAGGCAGTAGAAGGATGGAACTGAGCATGTGCGACCATCCCAGTGAGCCGGACAAAGAAATAAGAAGCAAACAAACAAGGTCCTAACCATTTTTCTGTATAAGGGTCCAATACTACTGATGGCACTAGTTACAGTGGCTTTGGGAAGAGACTGTGCTATAATTTGCAGACCCTGTGAGAAAAGAGGAAGTGGAAAACCTGAACTGGGCGGCCAATTACTGTGCTAAATAGGAGTAACATGGGTTGCCTCAATGGAACAAATGCCCTTTAAGGGGTTCTCCAGGACAGATATCCTCAAGATAGGTCATCAATATCAGATCAGTGGGGGTCTGACACCCAGAACCCTCACTGTTCAGCTGCTCCGACAGGCTCAGCAACCTTTCACAGCCACTACACTGTGTACATAGCTGTCTGCCTCTTGCTCTGTACACTGTATAGTTTCTGCCACTGTGGACAAAACAGCTAATCGGTGGGGGTACGACACCCGGAACTCCCTCGGATCTGATGCTGATTACCTATCCAGAGGACAGGCCATCAATATCTGTAGCCCAGAGAACTCCTTTAATATCAGCACTACATGATAATTGACACAGTTATTGCACTGCACAGGAATAATACACACAGGGGGAGATTTATCAAAACTGGTATAAAGGAAAACTGACTTAGTTGCCCATAGCAACCAATGAGATTCCACCTTTCATTTTCCAAAGGAGCCCTGAAATAAAAGGTGGAATCTGATTGGTTTTGCAATACATTGATAATAAACAGCGATACCTCAGTATAGAGATAATAGACAGAGTGACAACGCAACCACGGTGATGTCACCCAGCTCCCAATCTAGTAAACCACTCTATACACAAGAAAAAAGTCATCCAAAATAGCTTCGGTTGGCCAACCAGCGATCATTAGACACTTCACACAAGCTCACTGCACAATTATTTTTTAATTATATACTTAACATGGTTATCCCCTGATAAAAAATGAAAATCAGACATCATATAGCACATGCCAGTCCCTTTCTAACCAAGCTACAACCAGCCTGTACCGCACATGAATCCGGAGATTCATTGCTCCAATTAAGCCTCATGCAGACGTCCGTGGAACATGGTCCGTGAGATACCGGACTGGCATTGCAGGAGCGCAAGGCGTCATAACAACCAATGGCGCCGTGCGCTCCTGCAATGCCAGTCCGGTATCTCACGGACTGTGTTCCACGGACGTCTGCATGAGGCTTTACTCTGCTAGATTTATTTCAAAATGACAGATGAGCGGGGCATGTCCTTTCTACTGCAGCTCTCTCCCTATCACAGCTCAGGGGCTTTGTCCTTTCTCAGAGGGTGTGTCCTTTCTGCTACAGCTTTCTTTCTGTACCTGTCACAGGTTGTAACAGAAGATAGGGGCAGTTGAAAGATAGGCCTAGACATGTTACTGGTGTTATGTGGTGGCCGATCATATGTGTATGGCCAGTGTTACATTTATTAGTAATTTAACAAGATTTATCAATGCAATTCCGAGTCTTCTCTTGTAATTGCATTGTAAAAATAATGGGGCTTGCCACATGACCCATGTATTAACATTAAGCAATACATTTTCTACATAAGCCCTGGCCACCAACACAAGGCTATGCACCAATAACCATCAGAGTACCCCATAAGGATACAAAGTAGCCTGGGATGCAGTTGCCTGTGGTCAAGCGCCAGGCATCTGTATGAGCAAATACTGCAGACTATGAACTTCTGCCTTCTTCGGTAACGGCTGCACAGTAACCTGCCATTACTAATAGACAGGAGTAGTGTGGTTGTATTCAGTTAATATGATGCAGCTGTGCTCGTATGGTCGCGCGTCACTTGGCCGCAGGCAGTCGCATCCCAAGTGTTGTTCCGTGTGGTCATACCCTAAATACTGCACAACCTGAAAACAGCTGCATCCATATGTTACATAAATGTGAATACTGCTTTTGTATTTTCGTAGTAAGAGAAACAGATCTATGGTTATAATATTTAGTAAGATTATATAGGGCAGTGATGGCTAACCTCCGGCACTCCAGCTGTGGTGAAACTACGACTCCCAAGATGTACACTTGCTTGGCAGTTCTCCATACAATTCTGTGGACTTCTGAGAACAGCCAAACAAGTGTGCACCTTGGGAGTTGTAGTTTTACCACAGCTGGAGTGCCGGAGATTAATAATCTTACAAAAAAAAAAAAGTAGAAAAAAAAAAAAGTACATTATTCATTAGAGTGTTTTTCGGATTTCAGGAAGGTTAATAAATCACACATGTATCACTATAGTGTAGCGGAGGAGCACCAGCACTTCAGCCTTCTGCATTTCTAAGGTGACAATGACTATGCTCTGCTAATATTTTACTTTTGATGGCAGAATTAAAGGGGCTGATATTTAAGGGGAAAAAAAACATGCTCCTGCTGTTACTTACTCGTTATGGGGGTTCCCTTTTGTTCTATTGATTCCCTCTGACAACGTTCACCTCAGGGGCGTAGCTAGAAATGCATGGGCCCCATAGCAAAATAATTTCATGGGCCCCCCCTCATCTCCCACACCCACATACCTATCGGGCCTCCCACCACCTCTTCCAGAGCTCCCACCCAAACGCCCATCCTAGATCTCCCACCGCCATGAGCTGCGCCGGAGCTCCGCCCCCATCCCCATTTTAGTCAATGGGGACGGAGCAGCGGTCCAGCGAAATAGCGGCAGGACGGATCCGACAGGCTGAACAGCCTGCTGGATTCATCCTGCCGCAAGTGTAAAAGTACCCTTATTCTGTCATATAAGAAGGGGGGAAGAAACCCTAGAACTAGAGTGTGCCCCCCAAAAGAAGGAAGGGGCGCCCTCCTTATCACTGCTGGCATCTCTTTTTAACTTCAGATCATCAGACTCTCACTTACTAATTACAGCACACACCCCTGTAGTGTCCACCATGAGACAGGGGAGGGAAGAAACCCCAGTTGGGGGGCACACTCTAGTTCTGGGGTTTCTTCCCTCCCCTGTCTGATGGTGGACACTACAGGGGTGTGTGTGCTGTAAATCTGTAATTAGTGAGAGTCTGATGATCTGAATTCTGAAGTTAAAAAGAGCTGCCTGCATACCTGCAATGATAAGGAGGGTGCGGGGGCCCCAAGAGAAGGAAGGGGGCAGGGGCCCCCACACCCTCCTTCACTTCAGGTCTGCAGGCTGCTCTTTTTAACTTCAGAATTCAGATCATTATCAAGTTCAACATCATCACAATACTGTACTGATCATCATAATCTTCTGAACCTTAGTTCTAAGTTCTCACAATTATTTTTCACTTAATCACTTACTTTTAGACTGAGGCACACTGGCACAGTCAGAACAGAAGCAGGGCAGCTGTTACAGCAGGCACTTGGCAGCCGCAGGCACAGGCACAGAGGCAGGACTGGAGACAGTGGAGTGGACGCCGGAGTGAAGTGGAGACCACTGACCAGTTGAGGAGGAGGGAGCAGACTGGAGAAGGGTCAGACTCGGACCGGCCACCGGTACCACCACAGCGAAGGCAGGCTGAGCTGAGGCACAGGCTGGCAGCAGTGAGACTGACACTCTCAGTCAGTCTCAGACACTGCTGCGGCGGGAATCGAGGCCACTCCCTCCTAGACTCCAGGACCAGGTATAGTACCAACCCCCGTGACCCCGGCCCGACCCCCTCCACCGCGGCCTCTCTCATCTGCTGCCTGGCCCCTTCGTGCCCTCACTGCCCTGCTCTCTCCTGACTCCTTCTCCCCGTCCCCAGCCAGGCCCGAGCTGGCCCAGGCCACGGACCGCCCACAGACGGGCCGGCAAGTGGATGTAAAAAAATCAAATAAAAAAATCAACAGGCCCGGGCGGGCCCCCAGTGGCGTAGGGCCCCATAGCCACTGCTATGGTTGCTATGGCAATCCCTACGCCACTGGTTCACCTACAGTTCAAAAGTAACAGTCACTTCACCTACCGTGTAAAAGAAGATCCTAATGGTAGGACTGAGCTACTGGACACGTAGGGGGCGTCTTAACAAGTATGTAACAGCAATATTTACACACAAGAGCTTAAAAAACATTATACTTGAAAGGTTATGTATTATATAATCCAAAAGAGTACTGTTTAATTGTGAGACTACTGAATCAAAGGATCACGAAATTATAGGATCACGAAAATATATGTTTGCATCCAAGAGAGTCAGGCCTATGTGTAATTAGCACAGCAATTCAGGTAAAGATCATTCAGTATATGGCAAAACAATGACTACAATGTACTTGATTTGAAGAATTCTTTAAAAAAAAAAAATCTAAGAATTTAGAATGCCATCAGGAAACATTAAAATCCATACTAATAGTAAAAACATGTTTATATATAAATACAAATCACCCTTGATGTATTTGCCAAAACTTAATGAGGCCACCTCTGGTACAGGAGTCCACCAAATGGAGCCAACATTGAATAATTCCAATTAGGCAGGAGTACAAAAGTGCAAAGATCATCAGGTTTTTTTCATCTAAAATTGACAATTTAAAAACGTTATAATTAATTTACAGGGGGCATTTTGGGTTATGCAAGTTCTACTGGATACTGATTTATTAATGGAAATTTCCACCGTCACATTTTATATATGAGCATTAGCATTAGAAATTTTCACAGTTACTCCTAAACAGGACCACTCATTAAAAAATATCGACCCCCCACATCCCACGCCCACCCTTTATGCCCTGTCAAATTTCTCATTTCTTTTTAGCATATAGATCAGTGGTAGAGGCCAACTGTGATTAATCAAAAAACCGTGCTAGCATAAAGCTTGGCACCGTTTTAAAATACTGCAGCAAAAAGCAC
This sequence comes from Bufo gargarizans, assembly GCF_014858855.1. Classification (NCBI taxonomy): domain Eukaryota; kingdom Metazoa; phylum Chordata; class Amphibia; order Anura; family Bufonidae; genus Bufo; species Bufo gargarizans. The sequence goes on along the minus strand of NC_058083.1, from coordinate 289,958,185 downwards.
TTTTATTTTTAAAGGGTTTTCGAGTCTCCTGATACTGATGACCTATCCTCACTTCAGCAGGTGGCATTTATCATGTAGAGAAAGTTAACCCAAGGCACTTACTTATGTATTGTGATTGTCTATATTGCTTTCTTTGCTGGCTGGATTCATTTTTCCATCACATTATGCACTGCTCATTTCCATGGCTACGACCATCCTGCAATCCATTAGTGGTGGTCATGCTTACACATTATAGGAAAAAGCACCAGCCTCTCTGGCGGCCGGAAACGTGGGAGCACACATAGGCTAGTGCTTTTTCCTATAGTGTGCAAGCACGACCACCACTGATGGATTGCAGGGTGGTCTGTAACCATGGAAGCAAGCAGTGTATAATGTGATGGAAAAATGAATCAAGCCAGCAAAGGAAGCAATATGGATAAAAAAAAATATGTGTAGATTTTATTATTTTCCCTTATAACATGGTTATAAGGGAAAATAATAGCATTCTTAATACAGAATGCTAAGTAAATTAGGGATGGAAGGGTTAAAAAAAAAAAAATGGACCATGTGATGGACCATGCGATGAGCGCAGTGACATCACCAAAGGTCCTTTTCTCCAAGGTTCTCAAAGAAGAAGAAAGGAGACAAGCCGGGCTGCGCGAACAAGTGGATATGATGAGTTTAATATAATTTTTTTTAACCCCTCCATCCCTAATTTACTTAGCATTCTGTATTAAGAATGCTATTATTTTCCCTTATAACCATGTTATAAGGGAAAATAATAAAGATCGGATCCCCATCCCGATTGTTACCTAGAAACCATGCTTGAAAATCGCACCGCATCCGCACTTGCTTGAGGATGCTTGTTATTTTCACGCAGCCCTATTCACTTCTATGAGGCCTGCGTCAATATCGAGCTTGCTGCGATTTTCATGCAACGCACAAGTGATGCGTGAAAATCACTGCTCATGTGCACAGCCCCATTGAAGTGAATGGCTCCGGATTCAGTGCGGGTGCAATGCGTTCACCTCACGCATTGCAGACGCGCGGAATTCTTGCCCGTGTGAAAGGGGCCTTAGAATTGAGGCCAAAAAGTTAAATCTTGGTTTCATCGGACCAGAGAATCTTGTTTCTCACAGTCTGAAATAGTTATGTAGGTGTCTTTTTTGCAAACTTTCATGTGTGTTTTACATTGGAGAGGCTTCTTTCTGGCCACTCTGCCATAAAGTCCAAATTAGGGGAGTGCTGCAGTAATGATTGATCTTCTGGAAGATTCTCTAGTCTGCACATCTTTGGAGTTCAGACAGTGTGATCATTGGGTTCTTGGTCACCTCTGTTACCAAGGCCCTTCCCCCCCCCCCCCCCCCCCCCGATTACTACTAGTTTGGTGGGGCAGCCAGCTCTTGGAAGAGTCCTGCTTGTTTCAAACTTCCATTTAAGAAATATGGAGGCCACTGTGCTCTTGGGAACTTTCAGTGCAGCAGAAAATAAACTTTTTGTACCCTTGTCCAGATCTGTCTGTGGTTGTCTGCCATTCTTCTATGAAGATCCTCTGAAGCTCTATCAGCTCCACACAATCCTGTCTCTTAACTCTACAGGCAGCATTTTCCTCTTCATGGCTCAATTTTTGCTCTGATATGCATTGTCAGCTGTGAGACCTTACACAGAGGTGTTTCTTTCCAAATCATGTCCAATCAACTGAATTTACCACAAGTGAACTCCAATCACGTTGTAGGAACATATCACAGATGATCAAGAGAAATAGGGGGCCTCCAGAACTAAATTTCAAGTGTTCTAAAATTCTGTTTTCACTTTATCATTGTGGTTTAATAAGTGCAGATTCATGGGGGAAAACTTGCTTGTTTTTTTAGAACAAGGCCTCAACAAAATGTAAAAGAAGTGTGAAGACATAGAACTATTTTTCCATGATACACTTGAATAAGAAATGAGCTGCAATATGCCAGCAAAGACACTACAGAGTGGAAATAGAAATTCTGAGTTGAGTGGCCAAATAATGTGTCCTCTAGAAGGTACATGGGTTGCCTCTATGGTATATATGCCCTTTGAGGGCTTATCCGGGCTATGGATATTGATGACGTATCAGACCAACCATCCACCGAAAAAAGTGTTATTATCTGATGTAGAATTTTTGTTTTGCTGAACTTTTTGTTTTTCTCGTTATCTCCAGAGTGGGAAGACGACCAATAATGTGGATCACAAGCTCATGCCAGTTTATATTCGGTGTTGCAGTGGCATTTACTTTCAACTACTACAGCTTTGTCATTACTCGTTTTATCCTGGCTATGGTGTGTTTGTTTTATTATATGTTACAATATACCAAACTCTACAAATAAAAACCTAGTTAATTAGAATCCAAAACATTAAAGGGTTCAGATTTATTAGTACTGGCTAATTTTCAGACAGTGCAAGCTTAGACTAGACAGTCTAAATATTCTGCAGATCTATCAAAGCTGGTGATGCTGGATGATAAACCTGGTGTACTTTTAGACTATCTAGTTTAATGTTCCACACTAATTGTCTGGCAAAGAAAAATTGTAAACTTTGGTGCAAGTCCCATTTTGCACAAAAATTTGCAACCTGACATATTTAATAATTCTTGTTGTAAGTTAAACAAAAATTCTTTGTGAGCTCCTTGACAGCATAGATTTCATTTTCTGGTGTACAGACCTCTGAGATACATGCTCCTCTTATTAATCTTGTTGCATTTTAAACAAAGATTAGACCAATTATTTAGGCTGGGGCTACACAGCGATCTTGCACAATCAAAGATCGCAGTGTAGCAGGGCAGCCATAGAAATTAATGGGGGTCGCAGTGGGACTTGCATGTTTACCATGACCTCAGAATCACATAAAAACTGGTTGGATCTTTTGTTATTCTAGGATCCCGAGTCTATGGCTGCCCTTCTACACTGTGATCCTTGGTCATGTCATTTAGCCCCAGCCTTATTAGGATTGGCGTAAGAAGCACTTGTCACCATGAAAATGCAGTGTAATCTATCAGCAATATGTCATAGAGGAGTAGGATAGGAGCAGATTGATATATAGTTTTGTGGGAAATAATTTAGTATAACTTGTATTTCATTTATTTAAATTCCTGCTCATTCTGGGTTTTAAGGTCAAGGAAGCGGTCCTATCAGTGACAGCTATCAGTATATACTATTTGATACAGGAAAGGTTGTCAGTGACAGGACCACCTCTTTGACTTCAAAGCCCACAAACTATATATCAATTCCCTCAGCTCCTCCTGCTCTATAACTTGCTTCTTACAGCTATGACACCATATTTAAAGTGACAGATTCATTTTAAGAAAATTCGATTGTGTTCCGATATTCCGTTTTTATTGCGTGGGTGCAATGCGTTTTGCACGCGCATGATAAAAAACTGACTGTGGTACCCAGACACAAACCAGACTTCTTCACTGAAGTTCGGGTTAGGTGTTCTGTATATTTTATTATTTTCCCTTATAACATGGTTCTAAGGGAAAATAATAGCATTCTTAATACAGAATGCTTACTAAAATGTGGCTTTAGGGGCTTAAAAAAATAAAAATTAACTCACCTCATCCTGTTGTTCGCGCAGTCGGCATCATCTTCTTTCTTCTTGTTTCAGGACCTGCCAAAGGACCTTTGATGACATCATCGCACTCATTACGTGGGGAGCGCGGTGATATCAGTGCAGGTCCTGCTGATTGAAGATAGAAATTACGTCATCAAAGGTCCTTTGGCAGGTCCTGAAGGAAGAAGAAAGAAGACGATGCCAGCTGCGCGAACAAGAGGATGAGGTGAGTTAATTATTTTTTTATTTTTTAACCCCTAACGCCACATTTTAGTAAGCATTCTGTATTAAGAATGCTATTATTTTCCCTTACACCCATGTTATAAGACTAAAAATAACACAGTAAATTGACTTTTATCATTTTACTTACATCATCTCCTAGTAACCATGCGTGAAAATCGCACTGCTTCCGCACTTGCTTGCAGATGCTTGCGATTTTCACCCAGACCTATTCATTTCGATGGGGCCTGCGTTGCGTGAAAAATGCTGAATATTGAACATGCTGCGATTTTAATGCAACGCACAAGTGATGCGTGAAAATCAATGCTCATCTGAACAGCCCCATTGAAGTGAATGGGTCCGGATTCAGTGCGGGTTCAATGCGTTCACCTCACACATTGCACCCGCACGGAATTCTCGCTCGTCTGAAAGGGGCCTTAGAGAATTCCAGCAGGCAGTTCTGTTGCCGGAACTGCCTGCCGAATCCGGAAAAACGTGTGCAAACTGAAACCATTTGTTTCCGGATCTAGATGCAGATCCGTTTGAAAAATGCATTGAAATTCCGGATCCGTCTCTCCAGTGTCATCTGGAAAAATGGATCTGGTATTTATTATTTTCACATTCTTAAAGTCTTGGGCATGTGCAGACCGGAAGACCGGATCCATCAATGCAGAAATTTTAATGCCGGATCTGGCACTAATACATTTCAATAGGAATTAATGCCAGATCCGGCATTCCGGCAAGTGTTCCGGAATTTTGACCGGAGAAAATACTGCAGCATGCTGCAGTATTTTCTCCGGCCAAATACTGTAAAAGTGACTGAACTGAAGACATCTTGATGCATACCCAACGGATTGCTTTCTATTCAGAATGCATTAGGATAAAAGTTTTCCTCTGGTATTGAGCCCCTAGGATGGAACTCAATATCGGAAAACTTTAATGCTAGTGTGAAAGTACCATAAATCTTCTCCTTTATGTTTTGCTAAAAAAGTATTTTAATACAAATTATGCAAGTCATAGTCAGCAATGGTATCTTTTTTATTGAGGGCAATGGGTGACAAATTGGAAGACAGGTGCAAATGGATCTCAATTTATCTCCACTGTTTTAATCCACATAGGTCATGATAGGTTGGGCACAGCCTACAGGAAACAAGGACCTTGATGGGTTGGTTGATGGGTACCAGTCATTTCTATGAAACATGACAACTGATCATGGCAAACTGTAAAGCTCATGTGTACCTACTTTTATTTCATTTAGCATTAGTCTTTTCAGCAGTTGCAGAGTAAAGACAGTTTCAGAAGAAACTGAAATGTCAACTTTAGCCCATATACAGAGACATAACTTGAAGATCCTGGGCTCCAGGGCAAAATCGGTAGCACAGCCCCCACCTTTCATGTACTTTCTATTATACTGGTGACGTCTTCTGTGGCAGAGAGGTCTTTGGGCCCCCTCCAGCTACTGGGCCTGGTAGCAACTGCTATCTGTGAACCACCTATAAATATGCCCCCGTGTATACACACAGCAGAGGCGTGTGCACAGAGGCGGTACAGAGGCAGAGGCAGCAAGCAACTTTGCCTATTTGGTGCCATATAAAAAATGTAATGATGGAGTATGCCATAATTTGAAATTGAAGCATATAGAGTACAGTATAGTCCCATAAATGTCATGCAACTTGGAAACTGCGATGAGTTGTAATATACTTATAAGTACTTAATCTAAAAAATACCTTTCTTTGGTATGTGCAGGCACTTAACATTTTTTTATGTGCAGTATAAGGACTGGTTGTACAGTAATGATCGTGTTCTCTATCTTTTCAGGTGTCGAGTGGCTACCTAGTTGTGGTGTTTGTTTATGTGACAGAATATGTAGGAAGCAAATTTCGCACTTGGGCCTCAATACACATTCATACTTTCTTTGCTGTTGGAGTTATGATTGTGGCTCTAGTTGGTTATTTGGTGCGTACTTGGTGGATATATCAATTAATACTGTCTGTCATCACCCTACCATTCATAATGTGCTGCTGGATGCTCCCTGAGACTCCATTCTGGCTGCAGTCCCAACGAAAATGCAAAGAAGTAGAAAGGGTCATTGCAACAATGGAAAAATGGAACAAAGTGAGCACTCAATTCAAGTTATCAGAATTATGCCCGGTGGAGGAGGGCAGGGAGCCTAGTGAAACTGATGCCCAGCCTGCCAAAAAACACAACCTATTTGATCTATTTCACAGCTGGACATTTGCCAGAAGGACCATATCTGTGTGGCTTATTTGGTTTACTGGAAGCTTTGGCTATTATGTATTTGCTTTAAACTCTGTCAACTTGGGAGGAAATGAATATTTCAACTTATTTCTTGCAGGTATTAATATTGTCAGTATACTCAAGTGTACAAACAGACAGATTATACAGTGCTGTATATTGCATAAACACTATATGAATTTTTAATTTATGCAACCCTGTTCATGGAGTTTTCCATATATTGCATCCACAGTGGTATTTGCATGGTATAGAAAAGATGTTATAGAAAAGATAGAAAAGATGGGTTTCCCAAATCTCCATACTCCATGCAGAACCACATTGAATACGTTTTTAGAGCTATCACTATATATCTTGACCTCACTAAGTTCTAGGATTCTAGGCCTGAGCAGGCTCAAACTGGTGGGTAAATGCCCAAATGGGCCCTAGAGCAAGGTCCCTAGTCCCCCCTGCACAATTGGCACATGATTCAGTAGACAGCGCTACATATGGATAGGCAGTATACAACACCCCAACCGGCCTAAATTCATATAAAAACTGAAAAGATTATTTAGCAAACAAGCCAGATTATTATTATAGATACATCGGGGGGCTGAGATGACTTCTTTGTATAGAGGAAGGCCAGGCAGCATCCTCTTTCCCCAGGGACCTGCCTTCTCCAAGTTGCTGCAGGGACCCCCCATAATCAATCATCCTGTAGTATCTTTTCTTCACTGTGTGAGTAGGTAATATTTGCATGTAGCTGTACAGTAGGCCTCCAAAATGAATGACTCTGGAGTGCCCTTGGCACCCCAGTCCGACACTGGGACTGAGCAACATCCTAAAATAATAGCATAGCTTTTACCTACTAATAAATCTTAGCACATGTCAAAGAGAGAACAATAGGGCCCTATTTTTACAAAGCATCCTAATTCCTTATATGTTATTATCTAGGCATATTCAACGAAAAATGAAATAATTGCTGAAAATGATTTTATACTGTAGGTGCTGTGGAGATTCCATCATATATCGTCTGCTGTTTCTGTATGGACAAACTTGGAAGAAGGAATACATTGGCTCCGTTCCTTTTACTCAGTACTGTCATCTGTATTGTAATTATGGTCATTCCAGAGGTATCCGTGCTATTCCTTTCCCTCCAAGTAAAAGATACTGTTGTATTATTTTGCCACTATTGGAAGGTATTTCTGATTTATATGTTAAACTACCACTTATTACATGGTATAATTTACCTTCATCACCACCTGTGTCCCTCAGAGTTGCTCCTCAGCACCACCTGTATATACTCTTTGCCGTCTTGACCCAGGTCCCCAGAACATAGATTAATAGATTATGTAGGGGGGAGGGGGGAGGGGGGGGGAGCCAATTCACTAGACTAGGATATTTTAGAAAATATTGTTGCATACTGAAAAGTTGTTGTATACTGCAGATCAGAGAGGAAGGAAAGAAAGATCTCAGGGACGGAAGAATTCTTGTGCCAGGACAGTAGGACTGCACTATTGAATTACACCTGGAAGGCACACCACACTTTATCAATAACTGGTTTGAGAAGCATGAACAAGGTCCTTATTATACATTCTGCACAACACTACGGCCCTGATATTTCATACCTTCACTCCAGAATTCTGGCATCAAAAAGTCACAAAATAGGGCTTTTGCGACTTTTTTGCACTTGCAAAATGTATGTGATTGCGCAAAAATATGCTACTTATTACATTCGCATTAAATTTTGCACCTTTTTGCATGTGTACACCAATCACTCCAGTTTTGTAATATGGATGGAAAAGTGGGTGTGGTGAGCTATGTTAATGAGTTTCACTCCAGATTTATCATTGAGACTTTTTTAGAAAAAGTGTTAGGCTAGGTTCACACGGGCGAGATTTTCGTGCGGGTGCAATGCATGAGGTGAACGCATTGCACCCGCACTGAATCCGGACCCATTCATTTCTATGGGGCTGTGCACATGAGCGGTGATTTTCACGCATCACTTGTGCGTTGCGTGAAAATCGCAGCATGCTCTATTTTGTGCGTTTTTCACGCAACGCAGGCCCCATAGAAGTGAATGGGGCTGCGTGAAAATCGTAAGCATCCGCAAGCAAGTGCGGATGCCGTGCGATTTTCACGCATGGTTGCTAGGAGATGATCGGGATGGGGACCCGATCATTATTATTTTCCCTTATAACATGGTTATAAGGAAAAATAATAGCATTCTTAATACAGAATGCATAGTAAAATAGGGCTTGAGGGGTTAAAAAATAAAATTAAAATTTAACTCGCCTCATCCACTTGTTCTCTTCTGTCTTTTTCTTTGCTGTCCAGGAGGACAAGGACCTGTGGTGATGTCACTGCGCTCATCACATGGTCCATCACATGATCCATCATCATGGTGATGGATTATTTGATGAACCATGTGATGAGAACAGTGACGTCACCACAGGTCCTTTTCCTCAAAGAAGAAGAAAGAAGAGAAGCCGGGCTGCGAACAAGTGGATTAAGGTGAGTTAAAAAAAAAATTTAACCCCTCCATCACTATTTTACTAAGCATTCTGTATGAAGAATTCTGATATTTTCCCTCATAACCATGTTGTAAGGGAAAATAATAAAATCTACAGAACACCTAACCCAAACCCGAACTTCTGTGAAGAAATCCGGGTTCAGGTCTAGGTACCAAACATGGCGATTTTTCTCATGGGCGTGCAAAACACATTAAAGCGCTTTGCACTCATGGGGAAAAATCATGCATGTTCCCGCAACGCACCCGCATCTTTTCTCGCAACGCACCCGCAACACCCATGTGAACCCAGCCTCAGGTTTAAGGACAAGCCAAATTTATCAAACAACATGCACCATTTGACAAATGTGGCACAAAGTACTCCAACATAGACTGAAGCAAAACTGACTTCAAATATTCTCCTAATAATAAATTCCCCCCTACTTTTTTTGCACAAAGTTGTGAGGCTAACCCATTTGTTTGCATTACAGGACTACAATACAATAACCATTGTTATGAGCATGGCAGGGAAGTTTTCAGTAGGTACTGCATTTGGATTAATTTACCTATACACAGCTGAACTATACCCAACACCCATACGGTAAGAGGATTTGATTTGAAGTGTTGACGTAACTTATAAAGTATAATTCTTACATAGGACATTTTCAGGTCCTAATATGAGTTCATTTTCTTGCAATTTTAGATCCTTGGCTGTTGGTAGTGGGAGCATGATATGCCGGGTTGGTAGTGTGGTTGCGCCATTCTGTGTATACCTGACAGATGTATGGATATTCATGCCACAGGTACAGACTCTTCGACTTCTATAACTCAGGTTACCCAAATATCATTTTAACTCTGGAAATCACATTCAAATAACATTAGAAAATTTAATCTTTCTATTTTCTTTAACATAGTCCACAGTCTATATCAGGGATGGCCAACCTGCGGCTTTCCAGCTGTAGGCTGATAGCTCTAGACATTCTGGGAATGCTGGGAGTTGTAGTTTTGCAACAGCTGGAGAGCCGAGGGTTGGCCATCCCTGGTCTACATCTTTATGGTGGTTTTGCATGCTCTTTTAAAGTATACCTAAACCATGCTCCAGATTAGGTACACTAATAACATAATTTACAATGTGAGCATGTGTTCTATTTCACTTGACTCTGTATACAAGGTTGCTAGATAAGATTCCGAACTGTATTGCAGATTGCAATGTATTATTTATTCTCTTCAGTATTAATTCCATTTGAAAAATTAATACAAAAATTCTATGTCTCGCAAATCAACTTAATTGAAACCTACTCTAAATGTAACTAAATGAATTTTTTTAATATGCTTTAATTATTGTTTTAAAAAATGTCTTCAGAATTTGTACTCCTGTACACTGCTGTGTATGGGAGTACAGATTCACTGAGACCGCACTGAGCACTGAACAGGTAGGAGCTTGCATAGTACATAGCTGCTTGTGCCTGTACCAGTGCTGCTCTCCTAAAGCTTGGCATTTAGCAGAGCGGGCACAGGCAGAGGAGCAATGTCCTATGGAGCTCCTGCCCTGTACTCATTCCACTAACAGCCTGCATACCACAGCACTGTACGGGAGTACAAATTCTAAAACGCAATAGGCACCTGAACTTCAGACGCGTATTTCGCTGAGAAAAGTAGAAAAAAATTTAAAGCATACTACAAAAAAGTATTTAATCTCATTTAGAGCACGTTTTAATAAAGTTAATTTATAAGTTTAGGCACAACTTTAAGCAAAAAATTAGTAACATTTAATTTGTATTCTCTCAGGTTCTTGTCGGGACCCTGACCTTAGTTACTGGTATTTTAACTCTTATGCTGCCAGAAACACTTGGAAAGCCACTTCTGAACACTATGGAAGAAGCTGCAGACACAGAGGAACAGGAAAAAATGAAAAAGAAGCCAATAGAAGCCAATGGTGTTGTAATGGAAAAACTAGAATCCTCTAATGCAGATAACTCCAGTGAATCTCTGATGCATAGATTATAAATCCTCTCCCTATGTGATATACATTCTGATAAACCCAATAATCCACCTGCACGCTAATGATATTTGTAGTCAATGAAATGTGTGCAGCTATGGTGGAACAGATTGGAACTATTCATATGACAGATAAAATCAAAGTCACTAACATTAATTTCTGGAAAGAGGTACTCATGTTGTAGTTGCAAAATCAGATCATAACTTAATGCAGAGATGCGCCATTTCAGATAAAAAAAAGGCAAGAATAGCAATAATAGACAAAGTAGCAATCATGTATGAAACAGTATTGGGACACACATCTTAATTAGAGATGAGTGAATCGAAGTTGATGAAGTGGAATTCGATCCGAATTTCAGGAAAAATTTGATTCGCACCAAATACCAATTTCCTCTTGCTTCGTCATAACGATTTTTTTCCTAAAATGGCTGCTGCACGTGTGAGGACATGGAGCAAGGAACTCTAGGAAGGCGGGATCACCCATAATTACATGCATGCAGCCAATTAGCATCCAGCCAGCCGTGTGATGTCACAGCCCTATAAACAGCCTCAGCCATCTTGGATTCTGCCATTTTCCAGTGCACTTAGTGCAGGGAGAGACATCAGCAGGCTTTAGGGACAGTGCTAGGAAAGACTTCATTTTGCTGAAAAAACAATTTACAAGTGCAGCATTTATGTAGAACAGGGTTCAGTAGGGGAGGTCACAGCCTGGGTAATAGGAACAATTCTATTACACCTTGCTGCACTGACTGGGAATCTAAATTGTCATTATACAGCTCTGTAATTCCAGCAAACCATTCTTGTTATTGGGGCGCAAGTGCTGTTTGATACAGCCATTAACAGGGTTTAGTGGGGAAAAAAGGGCTTATTAGCCGTTGTGTGGTGAAGTCCGAAAATTACAGCCCAAAAAAGAAAAAAGAGGAAAAAAGAAAAATATATTTGCCGTTCAGCGGTGCAGTTATATGTTCTAAAGCCCTTTTTGTCATGTATTAGTGGCGAAAGAAAAATATATTTGCCATTCAGCGGTGCAGTTATATGTTCTAAAGCAGGGATCTCAAACTGCGGCCCTCCAACTGTTGCAAAACTACAACTCCCAGCATGCCCGGACAGCCTACAGGTATCAGCCTACAGCAGGGCATTGTGGGAGTTGTAGTTTTGCAACAGCTGGAGGGCCGCAGTTTGAGATGCCTGTTCTAAAGCCTTTTGTAAAGTGTATAAGTGGAAAAAATAAAAATATTTTTGCCGTTCAGCGGTGGAGTGTATAAGTGGAAAAAAGAAAAATATATTTGCCATTCAGCGGTGCAGTTATATATTCTACAGCCTTTTGTGGAGTGTATTAGTGGCAAAAGAAAAATATATTTGCCGTTCAGCGGTGCAGTTTTATGTTCTAAAGCCTTTTGTGGAGTGTATAAGAGGAAAAAAGAAAAATATATTTGCAGTTTAGCGGTGCAGTTACATGTTCTACAGCCTTTTGTGGAGTGTATAAGTGGAAAAAATATAAATATATTTCATGTTCAGCGGTGCAGTTAAGTGTTCTAAAGCCTTTTGTGTCGTGTATAAGTGGAAAAAAATAAGGACTTATTTGCCGCTCAGCGGTGCAGTTATATTTTCTACATCCTTTTGTGGAGTGTATAAGTGGAAAAAAATAAGGACCTATTTGCCGCTCAGCAGTGCAGTTATTTGTTCTAAAGCCCCTTTGTGGAGTGTATAAGTGGAAAAAAGAAAAATATATTTGCCATTCAGCGGTACAGTTATATGTTCTAAAGCCATTTGTCATTTGTGTCGTGTATAAGTGGAAAAAAATAAGGACCTATTTGCCGCTCAGCGGTGCAGTTATATATTCTAAAGCCTTTTGTGGAGTGTACAAGTGGGAAAAATAGGGGCCTATTTGCCGTTCAGCGGTGCAGTTATATAATTTTCCAGTTATACACTCCACAAAAGGCTTTGGAACATATAACTGCACCGCTGAACGGCAAATATAATTTTAGTTTTTCCTCTTATATACTCCACAAAAGGCTTTAGAACATATAACTGCACCGCTTAACAGCAAATATATATATTTCTTTTTCCACTTATACATTCCACAAAAGGGCTTTAGAACATATAACAGCACCGCTGAGCGGCAAATAGGTCCTTATTTTTTTCCACTTATACACGACACAAATGACAAATGGCTTTAGAACATATAACTGCACTGCTGAACGGCAAATCTATTTTTCTTTTTTCCACTTACATACACTCCACAAAAGGCTTTAGAACATATAACTGTACCGCTGAATGGCAAATATATTTTTTCTTTTTTCCACTTATACATCGGCTCCGATGTGGTGGTCCAGCCTGCCGCAGCAACCGCTGCATTACCCAGTGGCACGCACCCGGTTTCAGGCAGTCAAGGCTCCACCACCTCAGCCGTAGGGAGCTGTCTGTCCTTCCCATCATCTGCTGGTCCTGATGCTCCTGCTACTCCTCCTCCTAGTCAGTCATTACATCCGCAATCGATCACCGAAGCGATTGCCAAGAGACAACAGTATGCGTGAACTCATCCAACGGCGCAAAAGCTGTATGCGCTCCTGTCCAAGTTGCTGGTGCTGCAGTCCCTCCCTTTCCAAGTGGTGGACTCTGCACCTTTCAGAGAACTGATGGCTTGTGCCGAGCTGAGGTGGAGAGTCCCAAGCCATCATTTCTTTGCCAAAAAGGCAGTACCAGCCCTGCACACACATGTAGAACAGAAGGTGGGCCTGTACTTGGTGTCTGCCAAAGTGCACAGCAGCGCCAACGTGTGGAGCTGTAACTACGGTCAGGGACAATACATGTCCTTTACAGCCCACTGCGTGAATGTGGTTCGGGCACAGCCACACCAGCAACTTGGCCAGGTGACGCCTCTTCCGCCTCCACATCCTTACGCAGTTGGTCCTGCGACAAAGTCCGCCTCTGCCTCCTCATCCACCACCGTGTTCTCAGCCTCCACTGCAGGGAAAATTCACAGTGCCCCTCAAGCATACAACATGTGCTGGGCACGGCGGTGTCACGCTGTTCTGCACCTCATTTGCCTGGACGAACGAAGTAACACAGGGGAGGTACTGCTCCGTGTCCTTCATCAAGAAATCGAATCCTGGCTTTCTCTGCGACAACTCAAGATCGGAACCATGGTGACCGACAATGGGAAGAACATGGTGCCGGCGCTGCGTCAAGGAGGGCTGAGCCAAGCGACCTGCATGGCACACGTTTTCAATCTGGTTGTCAAGCGGTTCCTGAAGTCTTCCACTCATTTGCAAGAAATACTAAAAATTGCCAGGAAACTTTGCATCCACTTCAGCCACTCGTACACTGCAAAGCACACCCTCCTTGAGCTGCAGCGGCAGAATGGCATCCCCCAACATAGGCTGAATGTTTCCACCCGTTGGAATTCCACCCTCCATACAGACGTGGACAAAATTGTTGGTACCCTTTGGTCAATGAAAGAAAAAGTCACAATGGTCACAGAAATAACTTTAATCTGACAAAAGTAATAATAAATTAAAATTCTATAAATGTTAACCAATGAAAGTCAGACATTGTTTTTCAACCATGCTTCAACAGAATTATGTAAAAAAATAAACTCATGAAACAGGCATGGACAAAAATGATGGTACCCCTAGAAAACACAGAACATAATGTGACCAAAGGGACATGTTAATTCAAGGTGTGTCCACTAATTAGCATCACAGGTGTCTACAACCTTGTAATCAGCCATTGGGCCTATATATATGGCTCCAGGTAATCACTGTGTTGTTTGGTGATATGGTGTGTACCACACTCGACATGGACCAGAGGAAGCAAAGGAAAGAGCTGTCTCAAGAGATCAGAAAGAAAATTATAGACAAGCATGTTAAAGGTAAAGGCTATAAGACCATCTCCAAGCAACTAGATGTTCCTGTGAGTACAGTTGCACATATTATTCATAAGTTTAAGATCCATGGGACTGTAGCCAACCTCCCTGGACGTGGCCGCAGGAGGAAAATTGATGACAAATCTAAGAGACGGATAATCCGAATGGTAACAAAAGAGCCTAGAAAGACTTCTAAAGAGATTCAAGGTGAACTTCATGCTCAAGGAACATCAGTGTCAGATCGCACCATCCGTCGTTGTTTGAGCCAAAGTGGACTACATGGGAGACGACCAAGGAGGACACCATTGTTGAAAACGAATCATAAAAAAGCAAGACTGGAATATGCCAAACTACATGTTGACAAGCCACAAAGCTTCTGGGAGAATGTCCTGTGGACAGATGAGACAAAAATCGAAGTTTTTGCCAAGGCACATCAGCTGTATGTTCACAGACGAAAAAATGAAGCATATCAAGAAAAGAACACTGTCCCTACTGTGAAACATGGAGGAGGCTCTGTTATGTTCTGGGGCTGCTTTGCTGCGTCTGGCACAGGGTGTCTTGAATCTGTGCAGGGTACAATGAAATCTCAAGACTATCAAGGAATTCTAGAGAGAAATGTACTAGCCAGTGTCAGAAAGCTTGGTCTCAGTCGCAGGTCATGGGTCTTGCAACAGGACAATGACCCAAAACACACCGCTAAAAACACCCAAGAATGGCTAAGAGGAAAAAATTGGACTATTCTAAAGTGGCCTTCTATGAGCCCTGACCTCAATCCTATTGAGCATCTTTGGAAGGAGCTGAAACATGCAGTCTGGAAAAGGCACCCTTCAAACCGGACACAACTGGAGCAGTTTGCTCATGAGGAGTGGGCCAAAATACCTGCTGAGAGGTGCAGATGTCTCATTGACAGTTACAGGAAGCGTTTGATTGCAGTGATTGCCTCAAAAGGTTGCGCAACAAAATATTAAGTTAGGGGTACCATCATTTTTGTCCATGCCTGTTTCATGAGTTTATTTTTTTACATAATTCTGTTGAAGCATGGTTGAAAAACAATGTCTGACTTTCATTGGTTAACATTTATAGAATTTTAATTTATTATTACTTTTGTCAGATTAAAGTTATTTCTGTGACCATTGTGACTTTTTCTTTCATTGACCAAAGGGTACCAACAATTTTGTCCACGTCTGTATGTTGGACCGACTATACGAACAGAGAAAGCCCATAAACAATTTATTGATGATCCAAGTGGACAGGAGTACTCCTCTGTGTAACTTTAATGTCAGCCAGTGGCAGCTCATGCGTGACACCTGCCGTTTGCTCAGGCCTTTTGAGGAGCCCACGTTATTTATCAGTCGCCAGGACTACGGGATGAACAACGTCATTCCACTGCTTCATGTCCTGGGACAGATGCTGGTAAATCTGGTTGGTCAGGGTACTGGAGACGTGGCACCTAGATCTCATGGCCACATGAGCCCTGTGGGGGCTGAACTAGAGGAGGAGGACATTGGAGCACAAGCAATGTGAAGCAAAATGGGTGTTTTTTACAAACAGGGGACAGGAGAGGAGGAGCAGGAGCAGCCAGAGGAGCTACATGGTGATGAGGAAGACGAGGCAGAGGACCCAGACACACCTTGGCAGTATGCAGTGGAGATGGAGGCAGGGAGTGCCTACGAACACAGGGAGTGCCTACGAGCACAAATGGCCTGATGGATGCTCACTTGCTTGCGTAGTGACAGCCAAATTGTCACCATTCGGCAGAGGGATGACTTCTGGCTCTACACCTTGTTAGACCCTCGCTACCAGTCCAAAATGGGGGCCTTTTTTACACCCGCTTAGAGGGGGGACAAACTGAATGACTATAGAGACATTCTATGTAGTCATTTGGCCACTGTTTATCTGTGCCATCGTCCATCCTCTCGCAGGTCTGACCGGGGGGGGGGGGGGGGGGGGGGGCCCTCTGCGCTCACTTTCCTCTGCCATGGATGCTGTGGCAGGGTGAGCGGGCAGGAACTGTTCCAGCTCCATCAGTAGCAACTTGAGTCTAGAGTCACTGATGAGCAGCTTTCTTCACCTGCCTAGTGAAGAAACTACTTACCAGCAGCAGCTACTGTAGACCTGGAGCAGGACCTGAACCAGTAGGTGGTGGCATACTTGGACTGTACCCTGCCACCCCACATTGAAGATACGCTGGACTACTGGGCAGCCAAACTGGATTTGTGGCTGCAACTAGCAGAGTTTGCCCTGGAAAAGCTGTCCTGCACGGCCATTAGTGTGGCATCAGAGCGGGTGTTTAGTGCGACGGGGGCCATAGTTACCCCAAGAAGAACTCGTCTGTCCACCCAAAATGTGGAGAGACTGACCTTTGTCAAGATGAATCAGGCGTAGATCAGCCAGGATTTCCACCCACCAATGCCTGATGCATCAGACTAGATCAACCATGGTGCCACACCAACACTTTGACAAAAGAGACCATTTTTTTCTGGCAACCTGCCTCAGCTGCTATTCTGATGCTGCCACCCACCTGATGCCACACATCTGATGCCAAGTGCTCCTTCTTTCACCCACCATCTTCAGCTGGTACTTATATTGCCACCCACCTCCCCACTCTGTCATTGGGTCACTCTGTGGTCTCCCGATGCTGTTGCCACCTCCTCACTATATCACCTTGCCACTCTGTGGTCTCCTGATGCTGCTGCTACCTCCCCACTCTGTCACCGGGTCACTCTGTGGTCTCCTGATGCTGCTGCCACCTCCACACTATGTCACCTTTCCACTCTGTGGTCTCCTGTTGCTGCTGCCACCTCCCCACTCTGTCACTGGGTCACTCTGTGGTCTGCAGATACTGCTGCCACCTCCACACTATGTCCCCTTGCCACTCTGTGGTCCCCTGATGCTGCTGTCACCTCCACACTATGTCACCTTGCCACTCTGTAGTCTTGTGATGCTGCTGCTGCCACCTCCACACTGTCATTGTGCCACTCTGTGGCATCCTCCTGATGCTGCTACTGGCGCCACCTCCACACTGTCATTGTGCCACTCTGTGGCCTCCTGATGTTGCTGCCACCTCCACACTCTGTCATTGTGCCACTCTGTGGCCTCTTGATGCTGCCACCACCTGCACACTCTGTTATATGTGCCACTCTGTGGCCTCCTGATGCTGCCGCTACCTGCACAGTCTGTCATTGTGCCACTCTGTGGTTTCCTGATGCTGCCGCCAACTCCACACTCTTATTGTGCCACTCTGTGGCCTCCTGATGCTGCCGCCACCTCCACACTCTGTCACTGTGCCACTCTGTGGCCTCCTGATGCTGCTGCCACCTCCACACTCTGTCATTGTGCCACTCTGTGGCCTCCTGATGCTGCTGCTACCTCCACACTCTGTCATTGTGCCACTCTCTGGCCTCCTGATGCTGCCAACACCTGCACACTCTGTAATTGTGCCACTCCGTGGCCTCTTGATACTGCTGCCACCTCCACACTCTGTCATTGTGCTACTGTGTGGCCTCCTGATGCTGCCGCCACCTCCACACTGTCATTGAGCCACTCTGTGGTCTCCTCATGCTGCTTCCACCTTACCTCTATGTCATGGGGCTACTCTGTGTGTCAGGAATCATCCTGCTATGTCTGTTTAGTTCAGATTGTCTTGCCCTCAAGTTCTCCCTCCGTTAAGATGGTGGATTGTGTCTCAGCTGGGTGCCATCTTACTTCCTGTTTCACATTTAAACCTCTCAAGCCTGTTACTAATTGCTTGAGTATTGTGTTTTAGCTTCTGCTTGTTCCTCCTCCTTGCGGTTTACCTTGCTACTCTTTGACATCCTGCTACCTCCTGTGGCTTGTGATTTGGTAGCAGGAGTGGGTACAAATCACAGAAAACATGCAAATATTCCATTTACGTCTCATCTCTGTTTTGGATCCACTCCTGATCCAATACTGATGGATTGCTGACCAAGTGAAGGCAAATGCTCAACAGACAGGATCCGTTTTTTGGGGGTTATTGTTCTGATGGATCAGAGGAAGGGCAAAATAATCAGTGACGTCAACACAAACTTACTACTGACACCCTCTCCACTCTGTTGGGGGGGCTCTACTTGTATAAGCGTTTAATAGAACAGGTTCTGTAGACATCTATATGGAATCAGTTGACGACAGTGTAAAAGGAGTGCGCTCCTCCTTGGCACTAACATCGACCTGTAAGGCTGAGTTCATACTTGAGTTATTTTGGCCCCGTGACTGCCCAAATAAGTAAAGTGCAGTGATTCTAAGAGCGAAGCCTGTAATCTGCATGTCATACGGACTCAGGCCTCTTTCACATGACCGTATGTCTTTTTCAGAGTTTTGCGGGCCGTTTTTCAGGGGTTTTTTCAGTAGTGTTTCCGGTTTCGTTTTTCAATTCCGTTTTTCCATATGGCATATACAGTATACAGTAATTACATTACAATTTTCAATAGATGGTTCTGCAAAAACTGAACGGATACAGAAGACATACGGAGTATAGTCCATATGTGTTCAGTTTTTTTTGCGGACCCATTGACTTGAATGGAGCCACTGAACGTGACTTGCGGGCAATAATAGGACATGTTCTATCTATCAACGGAACGGAAATACGGAAACGGAATGAATACAGAGTACATTCAGTTTTTTTTTTTTGCGAAACCATTGAAATGAATGGTTCCGTATACGGATCGTATACGGAATGCAAAAAAGGCCCATATACAAAACGCAAAATACGTTCATGTGACCGAGCCCTCACAGTATTATTTCACTACCACAGCAGACTCCCTATGCGTGTTACTGCAAGGTACAGTGTTCTACACCACTATAAAGGCTCTCTGCAGCCAGGAAATAGACGTTTTTTAACAAGATCCGCCACAAATTAATTCGGATCAAACAGAATATTTTTGAAAAATGTGGCGAACCGGGCTGAATCGAATTTTTAAAAAATGTGCTCTTATCTGTAATCTTAGGCTCCATTCACCCGTCCGCAATTCTGTTCCGAATTTTGCGGAACGGAATTGTGGACCCATTCATTTCT
The DNA here is from genome assembly GCF_014858855.1 of Bufo gargarizans. Classification (NCBI taxonomy): domain Eukaryota; kingdom Metazoa; phylum Chordata; class Amphibia; order Anura; family Bufonidae; genus Bufo; species Bufo gargarizans. Next base: position 289,938,772 of record NC_058083.1, on the reverse strand, counting down.
ATGGGGCCACACAATGTGCTGTCCGGATCCGGAAAAGCGGATCCGCACTTCCAGGTCCGCAATTCCGTTCCCGAAAAAAATAGAACATGTCCTATTCTTGTCCGCAACTGCGGGCATTTTCTATTATAGTGGCAGCGATATGCAGTCCGCAAAATGCGGAACGCACATTGCTGGTGTCCGTGTTTTGTGGATCCGCAAAACACATAGGGATGTGTGAATGGACCCATAATCATTGAATTCAGGTGTATAATGCAGTCCCAATGCCAGAGGTATAAAAAAAAAGCAAGCTCCAAATCAGCTAGGAAGTGATCACATAGTGTTACAGAGCAGGGTCCCTGAGTGCCAAGGTATATAGTTCATATATGTCACCAACGCTCTGCTGATCAATAAATGCCGGGTTCCGAACCTCCTCTGGAGTTAACATCAGCACAAAAACTGTACAGCACCAGTTTCATGGCATACTGTAGGTTTTCATGGCCAAGCAGCTGCAAGTAATGTAAGTAAGCTGCTACTGGACTTTGGAGCAGTGGAAACATGTTGTGGAGTGACAAATCACACTTCTGTACCGGGCAGTCTGATGGACAAGTCTGGGTTTGGTAAATGCTTGACTGCATTGTAACAACTATAAAGTGTGCTGGAGGAGGGATAATGCTATTGTTTTTTTTTTTTCAGCGGTTGACCTGGGCCTTTTAGTTCCAGTGAAGGGAAATCTTAATGCTTTAGCATACCAAGACATTTTGGATAATTGTATGCCTCCAAATTTATGGGAACAGTTTGGGGAAGGCCCTTTCCTGTTCCAGCATGACTTTGGGTTGGGTGAGTTTGGTATTGAAGAACTTGACTGGCCGCACAGAGGCGCACATTTGAACTACAACAGAAATTGTGAGCCAGGCCCTCTCATCCAACATCAGTGTCTGACCTCATAAATGCTCTTCTGAATGAATGGGCAAAAATTCCTACAGACACAAACCAAAATCGTGTAGAAAGCCTTCCCAAAAAGAGTGGAAACTGTTTTACCCACAAAGGGATTGGGGGGGGGGGGGGGGGGGGGGGGGCAGGGAGCAACTCCATATTTATGTCTATGGATAGAATAGATCATAAAAGGTCCTGTAGATGTAATGTGTTAGTGCCCCCCCAATAGCTATATATATAACACAATATACAAAAGAGCATCACCATAACCATGGTAATAGCAAAGGACATAAAACATTATTGCATAATGTATGCCCCGTCATAATAATATGTATAATGAATAGATCCAAATGTACCAATGAAACATGCAAGAATGTGAACCCAACAATAAGTATTGTATATTCAAAAGAAGAATGACAGCTAATGGTGCCTAATGGTGCCAGTCAGATGCTGATCTATCCAGAGGATAGATCATCAGTTAAAACAAACTGTAGAACCCCTTTAATTTACATCTCCTGCTCCACTGCCACTATGCAGATCCGGTGGTCTCTCCTGTACTCACCGCTCCCTGGTCTTCTCCGTGCCAGCCATACACTGTGACCTGACTGCGTACAACGTCGGGCCATAGTATGCCTCCTATGTCCTGACACTGTATGCAGTCGGGAGTGGAAGCGGTGCGTACAGGCGACGTGTCTCTTATAAAGCAGAAAATACAGTAAGTGTAAAATTGCAGATGGATTTGTATAGTAAATGTACGGGATGCAATTGCCACTAATTATGGTATGTACAGAATCATACTCCAGGGCAGTCATACCTAGGTAAACATAAATATTACCTGCAAAAGCAAGTAACTATGGTGGTATTAATCACAATATACAGCATGTACTCTTTATATCTCAGCCCCTAGGTAGAAATAAACTAACTAGGTGTACAAGTGCATCATGACAGCATTATGGTGACTTACAAAACTGTAGAATATATAGGGTAGCTGAGGATATAATTTACTTGACACCTGATACTATAGTAAGAAAAAAATGTATAGCAGTACTATGCAACAACATTTGCATAATTACAATGGGTGAAATTAAACTGATAAAAGGTAGTAAAAAAGTCAATGCTCACCCCTCTGGGAACAAGAATATCAAAATTATTTTGTCTGAGGATTGTTTGTCTGATTCTTCTCTTGAGGTACATGATGAATTATCCGAAACCTTATAACTCATAATGTTATGGTAGGATTCCAAGAAATGTTTGGGATTGGCAGCACAGTCAGACTTCAGGCCGGGTTAACATCACCGTTTTATTTTCCATTCTTAAGATCAGTCAGAAGAACAGAAAAAAAACAAAAAAAACTTCCTTTATTTTGAGCATCTGTATGTCCATTTTGCATCCGTTTTTGTCAGTTCTGTCAGAGATCCGTTATTTTAGACAGGAGAAAAAGTTCTGCATGCATACTTTCTAATGGAACCATTTATTGTTGCATATAATATTCTACCACAGTTTTAAGGGGTTTGTATTGATGACGTTTCCTATTCGGTAAAACTGACCTGTGCCCTTCATTACTTGTCAGTACGATAACACCGATGCCACATTTGTATATTTTTTTTGTGTTTTGGTACAAAAATCATTTTTAATTACCATAGATTGAGATTTATGTCTACAAAGCTGAGGGCTCATTTTTTTGCAAGACGATTTGGAGTTTTTACAGATTTTGGACTGAGTATAACTTTTGGATCACTTTTAATAAAAAAAATAAAATTTGGGAAGTAAAATGACAGCCATTTAGATTTTTTTTTTCAGTTATGCTACCTAAATATTTTTATATTTGAAAAGTATGGGTGTTTTTGTACGGGGCAGTTGCTTATTTATTTTAATTTTGGGAAAATGTGAGCGATTTCAAATTTGATATTCGTTTTCATTTTTTAATATTAAAAAAAACTTTTTTTAAACTTTTTGTTAGGCCCTAAAGGTCCTAAAAACATGCAATCATCAGATTGCCATTTCGATTCAGTAATAGAATTAATTTCATCACTGAATAGAAAAATTCAGTATATTCCTTTGCAGTGCTGCCACCTGCAGGCTTGCATTGGAATATACCAGTAATAGGCCTGGAAGCCTTGTACAGGTCTCAGCGAAGGGAAGGTATTCCACCTTGGGAGCATGTAATTGTTTTTTTTGGCTCTCAGATGCCATGGTCACACCTGACCACAGGATCAGAGGGGTTAACTCGCTGTGATTGGCGTTATTGCTGATCAGAGATTAACCCCAGACATAAAAGCAGATACGGTGCCCACGGCAATTGCGAGTGGACGCCATATTTAAACTGATGACATCTGCCATACATGTACAACTCTGGTCTATGTTGAGTTAAAGGGAAAATCCCATTTGAAAATATATGGCATATTTCCAGGATATGCCATGCATGTCCGGTAGGAGAGGGTACCAAAGGTGGGACTCACGTCTATCTAAAGACTGGGGCCCTGTCTCACACTGTTGTAAGGAACAAGGTGGCCATGCATGTGTGTTATGTATGCACCTGCAGTGAGGGCTCATGTCATGCACGAGGCCATGTCCGTATTTTGGTCTGCAAAAAAAATCTGCAAAATACAGATAACTTCCATGTGCATTCCGGATTTTTCTCACTCCCATCAATAGAGGGTGCTATTCTCATCCACTAATACAGACAGACCTGTTATATAATTTGTGGAATATCTACACGGATCCGCGACAATTATGGATGTGTGCATGACCCAGTAGAAATGAAAGGGTCAGTGAGTGTCGACAAATAGATACAGATTTGCACCTTAGCTGTGTTTGCTATGCTTGATAAAGGCTTTGCCTCTCTGAAATGCTGCATCTCTGGACTCATTTCTGATTTTGTATCTACCATGCAAGTACTGCTCCCTATCCTGTGCCTTTATACTGTATGGAAGGGTGAGATGGACCAAGCCCACAAGAAGCCGCACACTACTTTACTTATTTACTTGAAGTTTAGTGAGGTTAGAAGCATCAGTTTCTGTGAAGGAACTCGAGAGCTCATGGTTTCAACTTAAAGTGGATTTAGACGGGCCGACTGAGTGGACGAGTGTCGGGAAGGAAGCTTTGCTTCCCAACAGTTGGCTGCTCGCTCAGTGAAGGAGACCGCGCATTTACATGCAGCCATCTCCTTCTCTGTATGAGGACGGGGGATCGCTATAGTGAATCATGGTTCTGGGCAGCAGATCGCTGTTTAGATCACACGATCTGCTGCTCAGAAGCCATGATCGGTGGTGCCTGCATGAGCGACAGTATCACCCGATGAACAAGCGTTTCGCTTGTTCGTTGGGTGATCGGCAGTACATTTAAACGGCCAGATGATCAGGAACGACCATTCGCAGAAACAGTCGTTCCTGATGTCTGGACCATTATTGGTGTATCTAAATGCACTTTTACAGTAATGCCTGAAATATTTGCTAACTACATTTACTTTAAATACCCGAAAATTGATTACTAATGGGATCATTATATGTGTGATTGAAATAATGTTCTAAGCAAATCTATACCACAATGATATCTGAGCTGCTATAATGAATACAGACATTTTTTTGTTTTATAATTTAAAATCTAGTTGAAATTACTTTTGATGTTAACAATTCAAATACTGGGAAACAATCAGATTTAGCAGTTTACCCCATTTATTTAAAACAGATTTATCATAGTTTTCATGCTTCTAATGACTGCTAAACCTGTGCCTATATAAACTGGATGCTGTCCATGGTAATAAAATATTATAACATTATTTCTTTATAAAAAGTCCTCTGACTCTTCAAGCACCACAACTTTCTTATGCTCTGCTCACGTGTTTGGGGCATATGTTGACATACAGTACAGACCAAAAGTTTGGACACACCTTCTCATTCAAAGAGTTTTCTTTATTTTCATGACTATGAAAATTGTAGATTCACACTGAAGGCATCAAAACTATGAATTAACACATGTGGAATTATATACATAACAAAAAAGTGTGAAACAACTGAAAATATGTTATATTCTAGGTTCTTCAAAGTAGCCACCTTTTGCTTTGATTACTGCTTTGCACACTCTTGGCATTCTCTTGATGAGCTTCAAGAGGTAGTCACCTGAAATGGTCTTCCAACAATCTTGAAGGAGTTCCCAGAGATGCTTAGCACTTGTTGGCCCTTTTGCCTTCACTCTGTGGTCCAGCTCACCCCAAACCATCTTGATTGGGTTCAGGTCCGGTGACTGTGGAGGCCAGGTCATCTGGCGCAGCACCCCATCACTCTCCTTCATGGTCAGCAGTAATCAAAGCAAAAGGTGGCTACTTTGAAGAACCTAGAATATGACATATTTTCAGTTGTTTCACACTTTTTTGTTATGTATATAATTCCACATGTGTTAATTCATAGTTTTGATGCCTTCAGTGTGAATCTACAATTTTCATAATCATTCCAACTAAAGATAACTCTTTGAATGAGAAGGTGTGTCCAAACTTTTGGTCTGTACTGTATATTTCTGCTAATTCGATTGTATACAATTATTTTTTTTAAAAAGTATAAAGAAGTATACACTCATTTGGCATACATTTGGATACTTAAGTCTGGCATAGGCATAATATTTTAAAAAATTACAATTAAAGGGTTTTTCACACTATTAATATTAATTTCCTATTCACAAGATAAGGTAATAAATATCTGATTGCTGGAGGCCCCACTGCTGTGAACCCCTAGTTTTTCTTCATTGATGACCACATCAGAAGGAATTATAATACAGCAGCAGTTGAGTATCTGTCCATGTGCTCCATAAAATATCTATGGCAAAGATCAACAGTGTCCAGCATTCCTGGGGCAGATTTACTAACTGTGTAGAATGCTTAACCGTAAGGTGGATTTACACAGCATGTGCAGGCACCATAATTTACGCGCCTGCAGGAATGACAGGATCACCGGATGAGCTAAAATTTTGTTCATCGGGTGATCCTGTTGTTCGTGCAATCTGCTGCCCAGCGTTCATATTTTTTCCATATGTGAAACAAGCAGAACTAATAACTAAATTATTGTGTAATACTTTATATACTAAGATTTGTAGATCTAGATGAGGCATCAGCTCCCAAATTAAACCGTCCGCAATCAGGGTAGGGAGAGAGTTGGCCATAACCTGCAACAATTTTTTTGACATCTTAGTTAGAGAGAGATTGCAGGTATAATAATACAAATTATAATAACAATGTACTAGACCTAGGATGCAAGCATTTACTTGTAATGATTCTGATATACACCTACATTTGGAACATGTGTTATTGGAAAACTCAATAAAAACTGTTATTATTATTAATAATAATATATGTATATATATTTTCCTCCTCCTCATGTATATATGCCCCTTCTTAGATGTACAGCACCATGGAAAGAATGGTGAATTCAAATAATATTATAATTAAATAATTTACACATTGGAGTATGTTTGGAGTATAAATACAGTGAGGAACAGAAGTATTTGAACACCTTGCGATTGTGCAAGTTCTCCCACTTGGAGAGGGGTCTGAAATTCACATTGTAGGTGCATTCCCACTCTGAGAGACAGAATAAAAAAATAAAAAATAAAATCAGGAAATCACATTGTATGATTTTTAAAGAATGTATTTGTCTTGCACTGCTGAACATAAGTATTTGAACACCTGAGAAAATAAGTGTTAATATTTGGTACAGAAGCCTTTGTTTGCAATTACAGAGGTCAAACGTTTCCTGTAGTTCTTGACCAGATTTGCATACACTGCAACAGGGATTTTGGCCCACTCCTCCACACAGATGTCCTCTAGATCTGTCAGGTTTCGGGGCTGTCGCTGAGCAACACAGAGTTTTAGCTCCCTCCAAAGATGTTCTATTGGATTTACTGGAGACTGGCTAGGCCACTCCAGAACCTTGATGTGCTTCTTACGGAGCCACTCCTTGGTTAGACAGTCTGTGTGCTTCAGGTCGTTGTCATGTTGGAAGACCCAGCCACGACCCATCTTCAATGCTCTGACTGAGGCAAGGAGGTTGTTGCTCAAAATCTCACAATAAATGGCCCCATTCAACCTCTTCTTAATACAGTGCAGTCATCCTGTCCCCTTCGCAGAAAATCACCCCCAAAGCATGATGTTACCACCCCCATGCTTCACAGTAGGGATGGTGTTCTTGGGATGCAACTCATCCTTCTTTTTCCTCCAAACACGACGAGTGAAGTTTAGACCAAAAAGTTCTACTTTGGTCTCATATGACCACATGACTTTCTCCCATGCCTCCACTGGATCATCCAGATGGTCATTGGTAAACTTCAGACAGGCCTGGACATGTGATGACTTGAGCAGGAGAACCTTCCATGCAATCCATGATTTGAAACCATGACGGCGTAGTCTTCTACCAACAGTGACCTTTGAAACTGTGGTCCCAGCTCTCTTCATGACATTGACCAGCTCCTCCCTTTTAGTTCTGGGTTGAGTCCTCACCTTTCTTATCATCAGTAATACCCCACGAGTTGAGATCTTACATGGCCTCAGTCCGAGGGAGACTGACAGTCGTCTTTAGCCTCTTTACCCTAATAATTGCTCCAACAGTTGATCTATTTTCACCAAAATGCTTGGCAATTGCCCTGTAGCCTTTTCTAGCCTTGTGGAGGTCCACAATTTTGTCTCTGGTGTCTTTTGACAGCTCTTTGGTCTTGCCCATGGTAGTAGTTGTCATCTGACTGACTGTGGGGTTGACAGGGGTCTTTAAAGAGCTCAGACAGGTGCTACTAAGTTAGATTAATTAGTGGAGTGGAGTAGAGGTGGACTTTTTAAAGGCACAGTAACAGGTCTTTGTGAGCCAGAATTCTTGCTGTTTATCAGGTGTCCAAATACTTATGTTCAGCAGTGCAAGACAAATAAATTCTTTAAAAATCATACAAAGTGATTTTCTTATTTATTTATTTTTGTCTCTCAGAGTGGGAATGCACCTACAATGTGAATTTCAGACCCCCCCCCACCCCCACTCAGGCTCCAAATATTGATGACCAATCCCAGGACAGTTCATTAACCTCTTAAGGCATAATGCTGTACATGTACGGCATTAGCATGCAGTGGTTGTATGGAGCACGCTCCATATGAGGTACGAGCTGGCTAAATAATACAGCAGGCACCCAACTGCAATTACTGGGATCGGTGTAGACCCCAAACCTGGTCATTTAACCCCCTCATATGCTGCATTCAATAGCAATTGTGACATCTGTGAGGTTAGGCAAAGGGAGAGGGCACCCTCTTCCTTCCGATTGGAGCCTCTGCAGCAAAAGGCTGAAGGTTCTCAAGCCTGTCATGGTTAACTGCTTGTAAAGCCATGGACAGTGGGCAGACAGTATCTCAGAATACCATAGACTGCAATAGTATTGTGCTGTAGACAAGCGATCAAAAATTCAAATCACCCCCCCCTTACCAATTTTACATATGAAATAAACAATAAAAAAAATAACAGGTATTGCCTTGTCCAAATATTTCTGAACTATTAAAATATAAAAATAAAAGCAATTTGCCAATTTTTGGTTACCTTGTCTCCCCCCCCAAAAAAAAATTGGAATGGCAGTGATAAAAAAGTCATACATACCCCCAAAATGGTAACAATAAAGACAGTAATACAGTTTGTCCCGCAAAAATCAAGCCCTCATACAGCTCTGTAGACATACAAAAAAGAAATATAAAAAGTTATGGCTGTTGGAAAATGGCGATGCAAAGAACATTTTTATTTTTTCAAATGTTTTTATTTTAAAGTAGTAAAACTAAATATAATTTTTTTTCCCCATTTTTCAATACAAGACATAGTAAATTAAATGGTTCCATTAAAAATACAACTTGTCCCGTAAAAAAAGAATCCCTCATATGGCTATATGAACAGAAATGGCTCTTGGAATGTTGGGAGGATAAAAAGAAAATGCAAAAATGAAAATGGACCTGGTCGATAAGGGGTTAATATCCAATCTGTGAGGGTCTGACGCCCCCACCGATCAGCTGTTCTCTGCAGCCTCTGGAACCAGAACTAGCTCTTGAATTGGGCAGGAAACAAAGCCCTGTGAAAAGTGCCAGGTTAATGCAGCTCAACTCATTCACTTCAACCTGGATGTCATAAAGGAGTTAAATTACCGTAAATTCAATTCCATTAGCTCATGTAACTTATGCGCGCAGAATATTAGTGGGTCTAAGTACAGAAACAAGATTTTAGATATCTGACACTTATCTTACTCAGCATGCAATAACTGGAAATGGTAAGCATGTTGTAATGTGTAAAGTTCAAGTGGTTTTGGCTTGTTAGTTTTTGTTATTTAGTAGAAAACATTGGTTTATTTTTAATCATGGTTAAACATTGATTATTTATATTTCTTGCAACCATTATACCAAAAATATAATGGTTTTTGTAAGATGTAAAAGTCATAGTTGACGCACATAGTAACCTTTGAACACGATTTTACACTTTACTGCTCAATAGACTGAATTAATTGCCACACAGGGCAACTTTTGGGGAGTGGGATGAAGTTAATGGGATTAATAAAACTTTGTTCAGGCAACTGAATGCAATGTCTGAGTTGTAACCCATAGTGCATAAATGAGGACATGGCTTTTATTTGTCGATTTCACCGTGTGACAGACCCCCCTGTAACCCATCAGACCACTTCTGTAGAGCTGAGTGACACAGCCAGGATACGAGCTGCCGAATTTAGCAGGCATTACTAAGGATATGTGATAGCGTGGCCAACCAACCTGCATAACAGTAAGGGCTGATTCACATTTGCATTTAACTTATCCGAAGGCAGAGGAACAGCCTGCCGGAGTTCACCGAATCCAGCATAACTGGACACAGCCGAGCACTCTGCCAGACCAAATTGTCTATAATGGGATCTGGCGGTGATCTGGCCATTTTCCGGCATAGGTGCCGACTTCAGCCAGACAAAAAGCTGTGTATGCAGGATTTTTTGTCCGATCAAAGCCGGCACTTATGCCAGAAAGCACCTAGAACCCATTGTGGTCAATGCCGGATGCGTTAAACTCCGGATCCTCTGCGGAACAGCCTACCTGATCAGTTAACCACTTCCAGACCTGGCCATTTGCCCCCTTCCTGACCAGGCCTAATTGTGCAAATCTGACCTGTGTCACTTTATGTGGTAATAACTTTGGAACGCTTTTACTTATCCAAGCCATTCAGAGATTGCTTTTTTGTGGCACATTGTACCTCATGTTAACGGTAATGTTAAGTCAATATGTTTTATCTTTATTTATTAAAAAAAATCCAAAGGAAAAATAAAAAAGTTCACTGCTTTCTAAATTTGAATTTCTCTGCTTTTAAGATAGATAGTGATACCTCATAAAATACTCATTAATACGCATAAATGAGGACATGGCTTTTATTTGTCGATTTCACCGTGTGACAGACATCCCTGTAACCCATCAGACCACTTCTGTAGAGCTGAGTGACACAGCCAGGAGACGAGCTGCCGAATTTAGCAGGCATTACTAAGGATATGTGATAGCGTGGCAAACCAACCTGCATAACAGTAAGGGCTGATTCACATTTGCATTTAACTTATCCGAAGGCAGAGGAACAGCCTGACGGAGTTCACCGAATCCAGCATAACTGGACACAGCCGAGCACTCTGCCAGACCAAATTGTCTATAATGGAATCTGGCGGTGATCTGGCCATTTTCCGGCATAGGTGCCGACTTCAACCAGACAAAAAGCTGTGTATGCAGGATTTTTTGTCCGATCAAAGCCGGCACTTATGCCAGAAAGCACCTAGAACCCATTGTGGTCAATGCCGGATGCGTTAAACTCTGGATCCTCTGCGGAACAGCCTACCTGATCAGTTAACCACTTCCAGACCTGGCCATTTGCCCCCTTCCTGACTAGGCCTAATTGTGCAAATCTGACCTGTGTCACTTTATGTGGTAATAACTTTGGAACGCTTTTACTTATCCAAGCCATTCAGAGATTGCTTTTTCGTGACACATTGTACCTCATGTTAACGGTAATGTTAAGTCAATATGTTTTATCTTTATTTATTTAAAAAAATCCAAAGGAAAAATAAAAAAGTTCACTGCTTTCTAAATTTGAATTTCTCTGCTTTTAAGATAGATAGTGATACCTCATAAAATACTCATTAACATTCACCATATGTCTACTTTATGTTGGCATCATTTTGGTAATGTTGTTTTTTTTTTTTTAGGGTGTAAAGTTTACAATTTTAAAAGCAATTTGACTCTGAGGAGCTCATATAATAGAAAACACCCATAAATTACCCCATTTTAGAAACTACACCCCTCAAACTATTCAAATCTGGTTTTAGAACTGTTGTTAACCCTTTAAGCATTCCACACAGGCTCAGACTGGCCCACCCGGGAGGCGGGGGATTCCTCGTTAGGCCCCCAGTCTTCTGCGCCTGGAGATAAGACGGAGGAGTAATTATTTCTCTTGTTTCTCAGGAGAGATAATACAGTCTCCTACTGGTGTAAATTGTACAGGAGGCCCCGCAGTATCTTCTAAACTTCCTAGGCTGCTGGGAGTGAAGGAGGAGAGAACATGTCTGGCCATCCTCCTGCCCTCCCTGCTGTCAAAAAACTGTGGCTGCTAGAGAGAAGGACTCCTCTGCGGTGCTGGGCTGATTTCTCAGGTGTGTGACAATAGTGAGCTGTAGGAGACTGTAAGGCGGAAATAGGGGATTTGTTTATAGTAGACTCAGATCTGTGTATGTGTGCTGCTCTCTGCAGAGTTCAGAGTGACATTGGGGGGACTCTGCCCTGGGACCCCCCAAAGATTCTGCTTTAGGTGCATCCTCATAAATGCCCCAGCTCCAGATGTCCCCCAATGCTCCCACTCTAAATGCACCCCTAATATTGCCTCGTCTCCAGTTGCCCCCCTAATACCTCTGCTCCAGGATCACCACTATTAGGCCTCTTGCACACAGCCATTGTGGTTCCGTGTATTGGGGACCGCAATTTTCACTCCGTAGTGCTTCCGTGGGGTTCTGTGCTTCTGTTCCACACCGCATCTCTGGATTTGCGGACCCATTCAAGTCAATGGGTGTCACAGTAGGTGAGGGAAGGAAAGCAAACCAAATACAGCAAAAGCAGCAAAACAAGAAAACAGGGTAAAGTCACCACCTGACAATCCCTGAGCCTTTCCCTGACTGCTGACAACATAAGTAAATCCTAAAGGATGGAAGTGCTCATGTGCTGGAACTGTAACAAACCCTCAGCTAGGAAGCTGGAGAGAAGACGACTGATTCCTAGCGCTAGGTGCAGGAACCAGCGTCTTCCTGAGGCCTAGCCAGAACACACAACAAAAGAGAAGGAGTAGGACTTAGCTTAAGATGGACTGGGAGCAGGAGATCCACCAAACACCAGCTGAGAACTCCATAAGAAAATATAAACCGTAAATGCTATAGTGAGAGGCGGGTATAAATAGCACCACTAAATAGCTAATGAGGTACAACAAAGAGAAACAGAACAATCTGTCAGATATATTCACGTGCAGCAAGTCTGTCAGATCTTCTCAGGCCTCTCACAGGGCAGGGCGTGACAGTTAGTGATGTCCTGAACTATTCGCCGGCGAATAGTTCCTGGCGAACATAGCTTGTTTGCGTTCGCCGCTGCGGGTGAACATATGCGATTTTCGGTCCGCCCCCTATACATCATCATTGAGTAAACTTTCACCCTCTACCTCACAGTCAGCAGACACATTCCAGCCAATCAGCAGCAGACCCTCCCTCCCAGACCCTCCCATCTTCAGGACAGCATTCATTTTAGATTCATTCGGAATCTGCATTCACAGAGAGAGGAAGGAGAGTGTAGCTGCTGCTGATTCAATAGGTAAAGCGTTAGCTAGGGCATTGTTCTGTGTCCACAGACTCATCTGCTGTAAGGACAGCATCCAGACAGCACCCCGTGTGTGAGCGGCTGCAGGCTCAGTCATAGACAGCACTGTGCACACCATTCATACAGGGTGTGACAGAAAATACCTTGCAGATTAAAAAAAAAATCTATTTAATATTTTTCTGTGAATTTGCAAGCCCGTGTGTGTCAGGCGCCCACACATACTGTATTGTGGCCACTGGTTAGGCCTGCACTCATACCGTTACAGGGTGTCATTGACCCAAATACCTTTCAGAAAAAAAAAAATATTTTTAAAATCTAACTGTGATCTAATCACATTAGCAAGCCTGTGTGTGTCAGGCGCCCACACATATTCTATTGTGTCCACTGGCTAGTGGCTGGTTCGGCCTGCACTCATACCGTTACAGGGTGTCATTCGCCCAAATACCTTTCAGAAAAAAAATTATATTTAAAATTTTACTGTGATCTAATCACATTAGCAAGCCCGTGTGTGTCAGGCGCTCACACATACTCTATTGTGTCCACTGGCTAGTGGCTGGTTTGGCCTGCACTCATACCGTTGCAGGGTGTCATTCGCCCAAATACCTTTCAGAAAAATAAATTCTATTTAAAATTTAACTGTGATCTAATCACATTAGCAAGCCCATGTGTGTCAGGTGCCCACACATACTCTATTGTGTCCACTGGTTAGGCCTGCACTCATACCGTTACAGGGTGTCATTCACCCAAATACCTTTCAGATTTTTTTAAATCTATTTTAAATAATTAAATTTCTAATCACATTTGCAAGCCCGTGTGTGTCAGCCAGGCCCACACAGACTGTACTGTGCCCACTGCCCACCACTTATATAGAGTGGCACAGTACCTTGCACGCATAGTAACACTTATCTAATAAAAAATGACAGGCAGAGGCAGGCCACGCCGCAGGGGCCGTCGTGTTCGTGGTGCTGTGATTTCCACTGGCCCTGGAATAATGCCCAGTGTTCAGAGGCCACGTACCCTGAACCCAAAAAATTCTGAGAAAATAGTTGACTGGCTTACAAAGGACACCCAATCTTCAACAGCTTCCGCTAAGAACCTTGACGCACCATCCTCCTCCAGCTCAGCTTTGGTCACCACTCTCCCACTCGCCGCCACCACCACCACTACCACCACAGCCACCACAGCCGCTTCACTTGATCCCTCAGAGGAGTTATTTACACATCAGTTGGATGAAATTAGTGATGCGCAACCATTATTGCCAGGGGATGTAGATAACAGGGATATGTCTCAGTCAGGCAGCATTACACACATGGACGTACAGTGTGATGATGATGATGATGTTGTACCCGCTGCTGCTTCCTTTGCTGAGGTGTCAGATACAAGTGAAGCGGTTGATGATGACGATGTGTCCGTGGATGCCACGTGGGTGGCTGCTCGAAGAGAAGAAGAATAGGGGGAAAGTTCAGAAGGGGAGACAGAGAGAAGGAGGAGACGAGTTGGAAGCAGGGGGAGGTCGTCGCAAGGAGCTAGTGGCACAGTCAGACAGCATGTATCGGCACCCGGGGTCAGCCAGACAGCACGCCAATCAACGCCTGCTGTTGCCACCACCAGAATGCCGTCATTGCAAAGCTCAGCAGTGTGGCATTTTTTGTGTGTGTCTGCCTCTGACAACAGCGATGCCATTTGCAACCTGTGCCAAAAGAACTGAGTCGTGGGAAATCCAACACCCACCTAGGTACAACTGCTTTGCGAAAGCACATGATCGCACATCACAAACGCCTATGGGATCAACACATGATGACGAGTAGAAGCAGCACACAAGCTCAAAGCCACCATCCTCCTCCTGGTCCAGCATCTTCAGCCACGTCAACCACTGCTGTCCTCCTTGCCCCCTCTCAACCACCCGCCACTCCGCCTCTCACCTTGAGCAGTTCCATCTCATCTGCCCACAGTCAGGTGTCTGTTAAGGAAATGTTTGAGCGTAAGAAGCCAATGTCACAGAGTCACCCCCTTGCCCGGCGTCTGACAGCTGGCTTGACGGAACTCTTAGCCCGCCAGCTTTTACCATACCAGCTGGTGGAGTCTTAGGCCTTCAAAAAATTTGTCGCTATTGGGACACCACAGTGGAAGGTACCCGGATGATTTTTTTTTCTAATAAGGCAATCCCAAACCTCTACTCGGTGATTGAAAAGGAAGTCATGGCATCTCTGGCATACAGTGTTGGGGCAAGGGTCCATCTGACCACTGATACCTGGTCTGCAAAGCACGGTCAGGGAAGGTATATCACCTACACTGCGCATTGGGTCAACCTGCTGACGGCTGCCAAGCATGGAATGCGTGGCTCTGCAGCGGAGTTGGTGACACCGCCACGACTTGCAGACAGGCCTACTGCCACCTCCTCTACTCCTCCTACTTCATCCTCTTCCATAACCTCCTCGGCTGAGTCCTCTTCTGCTGCGGCGTCTGGCTGCACATCAACTGAACCCCCCCAGCTCCCCAGGGGCTATTCCACATCCCGGATACGACAGTGTCACGCTGTCTTGGAGTTGACTTGCCTGAAAGCAGAGAGCCACACCGGACCAGCACTCCTGTCCGCCCTGAACGCACAGGTGGATCAGTGGCTGACCCCGCACCAACTGGAGATCGGCAAAGTGGTGTGTGACAATGGAAGCAATTTGTTGGCGGCATTGAATTTGGGCAAGTTGCATGGCACATGTGTTGAATCTCATTGTACAACGCTTTGTGTCTAAGTACCCAGGCTTACAGGATATCCTCAAGCAGGCCAGGAAGGTGTGTGGCCACTTCAGGCGTTCCTACACGGCCATGGCGCACTTTGCAGACATTCAGTGCCGAAACAACATGCCAGTGAGGCGCTTGATTTGCGACAGCCCGACACGTTGGAATTCAACACTCCTAATGTTCGACCACCTGCTCCAACAAGAAAAAGCTGTCAACGAGTATTTGTATGACCGGGATGCTAGGATAGCCTCTGAGGAGCTGGGAATTTTTTTGCCACGTTACTGTACGCTCATGCGCAATGCCTGTAGGCTCATGCGTCCTTTTGAGGAGGTGACAAACCTAGTCAGTCGCACCGAAGGCACCATCAGTGACCTCATCCCATTTGTTTTCTTCCTGGAGCGTGCCCTGCGAAGAGTGCTGGATCAGGTTGTAGATGAGCGTGAAGAGGAAGAGTTGTGGTCACCATCACCACCAGAAACAGCCTTGTCATCATCGCTTGTCGGACCATCGCTTGTCGGACGTCTGAATGGAGCCTTACAGGGGGGTGATCACGCCATATAGACTCCCTGATCACCCCCTGTCATTGATCACCCCCCTGTAAGGCTCCATTCAGATGTCTGTATGTGTTCTACGGATCCACGCATCCATGGATCGGATCCGCAAAACACATACGGACATCTGAATGGAGCCTTACAGGGGGGTGATCAATGACAGGGGGGTGATCACCCCATATAGACTCCCTGATCACCCCCCTGTCATTGATCACCCCCCTGTAAGGCTCCATTCAGACGTCCGTATGTGTTTTGCGGATCCGATCCATGGATCCGCAAAACACATACGGATGTCTGAATGGAGCTTGACAGGGGGGTGATCACCCCATATACACTCCCTGATCACCCCCCTGTCATTGATCACCCCCCTGTAAGGCTCCATTCAGACGTCCGTATGCGTTTTACGGTTACACGCATCCAGGAATCGGATCCGCAAAACACATACGGACGTCTAAATGGAGCCTTACAGGGGGTGATCACCCTATATAGACTCCCTGATCACCCCCCTGTCATTAATCACCCCCCTGTAAGGCTCGATTCAGACATTTTTTTGGCACAAGTTAGCAGAAATAGTTTTTTTTTGTTTTTTGTTTTTTCTTACAAAGTCTCATATTCCACTAACTTGTGTCAAAAAATTAAATCTCACATGAACTCACCATACCCCTCACGGAATCCAAATGCGTAAAATTGTTTAGACATTTATATTCCAGACTTCTTCTCACGCTCTAGGGCCCCTAAAATGCCAGGGCAGTATAAATACCCCAAATGTGACCCCATTTCGGAAAGAAGACTCCCCAAGGTATTCTGTGAGGGGCATATTGAGTACATTAAAGATTAAAATTTTTGTCCCAAGTTAGCGGAAATGGAGACTTTGTGAGAAAAAAAACAATAAACAATTTCCGCTAACTTGTGCCCAAAAAAAAAATTCTATTAACTCGCCATGCCCATTATTGAATACCTTGGGGTGTCTTTTTTCCAAAATGGGGTCACATGTGGGGTATTTATACTGCCCTGGCTTTTTAGGGGCCCTAAAGCGTGAGAAGACGTCTGGGATCCAAATGTCTAAAAATGCCCTCCTAAAAGGAATTTGGGCCCCTTTGCGCATCTAGGCTGCAAAAAAGTGTCACACATGTGGTATCTCTGTACTCAGGAGAAGTTGGGGAATGTGTTTTGGGGTGTCATTTTACATATACCCATGCTGGGGGAGATAAATATCTTGGTCAAATGCCAACTTTGTATAAAAAAAATGGGAAAAGTTGTCTTTTGCTGAGATATTTCTCTCATCCAGCATGGGTATATGTAAAAAGACACCCCAAAACACATTCCCCAACTTCTCCTGAGAACGGCGATACCACATGTGTGACACTTTTTTGCAGCCTAGATGGGCAAAGGGGCACACATTCCAAAGAGCACCTTTCGGATTTCACAGGGCATTTTTTACAGATTTTTATTTCAAACTACTTCGCACGCATTTGGGCCCCTAAAATGCCAGGGCAGTATAACTACCCCACAAGTGACCCCATTTTGGAAAGAAGACACCCCAAGGTATTTCGTGATGGGCATAGTGAGTTCATGGAAGTTTTTATTTTTTGTCACAAGTTAGTGGAATATGAGACTTTGTAAGGAAAAAATAAATAAAAAAATTCATAATTTTCCACTAACTTGTGACAAAAAATAAAAAGTTCTATGAACTCACTATGCCCATCAGCGAATACCTTAGGGTGTCTACTTTCCGACATGGGGTTATTTGTGGGGATTTTCTACTGTCTGGGCATTGTAGAACCTCAGGAAACATGACAGGTGCTCAGAAAGTCAGTGCTGCTTCAAAAAGCGGAAATTCACATTTTTGTACCATAGTTTTAAACGCTATAACTTTTACCCAAACAATTTTTTTTTTACCCAAACATTTTTTTTTATCGAAGACATGTAGAGAAAAATTTATATATAGATGTCGTTTTTTTAGAAAAATTTTACAACTGAAAGTGAAAAATGTCATTTTTTTGCAAAAATTTCGTTAAATTTTGATTAATAACAAAAAATGTCAGCAGCAATAAAATACCACCAAATGAAAGCTCTATTAGTGAGAAGAAAATTAGGTAAAATTCATTTGGGTGGTAAGTTGCATGACCGAGCAATAAACTGTGAAATTAGTGTAGTGCAGAATTGTAAAAAGTGGTCTGGTCATTAAGGGTGTTTAAGCTAGGGGGGCTGAAGTGGTTAAGACACCACTCATATAGGGTGTCACAGCACATTGCTCCGTGCACGCGCAGTGCCCCAACTTGGGAGTAAGAGGACCGACCAAGCTGCTTTTCCATCTCCCGGTTCCTAAAATCAATTCAGTTTGGTGTATCAGAGTTTGGTCTGTCACTGTGAAGGCAGTCGAAGATACCCAACCTAAAAATTTTTTCACAAAAGGCAATCCCACCCTGATATGGGACGTAACAGGGATTAAACTGATGAGAATAGTACTACAGAAAATAGCACTCATATCAGGTGTGACAGTTAATTGCACGGCGCAGACGCAGTGACCGTGGTGTGGATTCAAACAAAGGGGAGGGAGCCAGCAATTTTTTAACCATCTCCCCGTTCGAAAAATCTATTTAATAAATGGACCCCAGATTGGGGACGTAACAGGGATTAAACTGATGAGAAGAGAGAACTACAGGAAATACCACTCATATCGGGTGGGACAGTAAATTGCACGGCGCAGACGCAGTGACCGTGGCGTGGATTCAAACAAAGGGGAGGGAGCCAGCTATTTTTTAACCATCTCCTTGTTCGAAAAATCTATTTAATAAATGGACCCCAGATTGGGGACGTAACAGGGATTAAACTGATGAGAAGAGAGAACTATAGAAAATAGCACTCATATCGGGTGGGACAGTAAATTGCACTGCACAGACGCAGTGACCATGGATTCAAACAAAGGGGAGGGAGCCAGCGTTTTTTTAACCATCTCCCCATTCGAAAAATCTATTCAATTTACCTTTCCGGGACCCTTGGTGTTGTACGTGGCTGGGTGGAGGAAGAAACCTTCAATGACATCAACGGGACATGGCTAGCTTGGTATCCAACCTTGTGCAAATGGGAAGTTTGCGGTTGGGCAAATGGACTGTTTGCGGTGCATTAAAAGGGGAGTTTGGTCTGTCAATGTCTGTGAAGCGGGCGTAACCCTTACACTACCTGATCGATACAACATCATACCTGATCGTTTACACACACTGGATGTTTTAAACCACGTTGTTAAAAAAAAAACGGATTGTTAGGTGATTTATGCCCTTTATGGATTAAAATCCAACTCTGCGTCAACTATGTAATTTTCCATGGGAGTTTTGCCATGGATCCCCCTCCAGCATGCCACAGTCCAGGTGTTAGTCCCCTTGAAACAACTTTTCCATCACTATTGTGGCCAGAAAGATTCCCTGTGGGTTTTAAAATTCGCCTGCCCATTGAAGTCAATGGCGGTTAGCCCGGTTCACCCGTTCGCGAACATTTGCAAAAATTTGCGTTCGCTGTACGCGAACGGAAAATTTTATGTTCACGACATCTCTAGTGACAGTACCCCCCCTTCTACGGGTGACCTCCGGGCACCCATGACCAACCTTATCCGGGTGTGCCCTGTGAAAGGCCTTCACAAGGCGACTAGCATTGACATCGGTAGCCGGAACCCACATTCTTTCCTCAGGGCCGTATCCCCTCCAACGCACAAGGTACAGAAGGGAGCCATGAACAACACGCGAGTTGAGTATTCTGGAGATCTGAAACTCCAGATTACCATCTACCAAGACAGGGGGAGGTGGAAAAGGAGATGGTTCAGCAGGTTCAACATACTTCTTCAACAAAGACCTGTGAAACACATTATGGATCTTCCAGGCCTGCGGAAGTTCCAGACGAAACGCAACCGGATTAACAATGGCCAAGATTTTGTAAGGACCAATAAATCTTGGGCCCAACTTCCAAGAAGGTACTTTCAACTTAATGTTATTAGTAGACAACCACACCAAATCACCCACACACAGGTCCGGACCAGTCATACGTCTCTTTTTAAATTAGTTTGAATCTTCCGCCAGATAGAAGACAACGAAGAAGAGAATCTCTCCTCTTCAGGTATACCAGAAGATTTAGTCCCAGAAAAAGTACTAAACTAAGGGTGTAAACCATATGCGCCAAAAAATGGTGACTTATCAGTGGACTCCTGTCTACGGTTATTCAAGGCAAACTCAGCCAAGGACAAAAACAAAGACCACTCTTCCTGATTCTCGGCGACAAAACACCTCAAATAAGTCTCCAGGTTCTGGTTAGTTCACTCAGTTTGTCCATTCGAATGACGATGGAAAGCCGAAGAGAAAGACAACTGAATATCCAGAGGAGTACAAAAACGCCTTTCAAAACCTGGAAACAAATTTTGTCTTCCTATCAGACACAACATCAGAGGGGACGCCGTGTAATTTTACATTGTTATCAACAAACACCTGAGCGACAGTTTTAGCATTGGGCAGACCTGACAATGGTACAAAGTGAGCCATCTTACTAAAGTGGTCTACCACCACCAAAATCACAGTTTTTCCAGAGGAACTCAGTAAATCAGTGATGAAGTCCATGGACAAATGCGTCCAAGGACGAGACGGGATGGACAAAGGAAGAAGAGATCCTGAAGGCCGAGTGTGAGCCACCTTAGCACTTGCACAGTTCTCACAAGCTGCTACATAGCCCTCAACACATTTACGCAAACCTGGCCACCAGAATCTCCAGGAAATAAGATCCACCATGGATCTAATCCCAGAGTGTCCCGCGAAGACAGTATCATGATGTTCCTTAAACACCTTGTGTCGAAGTTCAGAAGGAACAAACAACTTCCCTGAGGGACAGGAATCAGGTGCCTCACCTTGAGCCCCCAACACTTCCACCTCCAGTTCGGGATAAAGAGCGGATACAACCACCCCATCAGCCAAAATCGGAGTGGGATCCTCATAATTCCCCCCCCCCCCCCCAGGAAAGCTACGTGACAAAGCATCCGCTTTGACGTTTGTGACTCCAGGGAGATAGGTGACCACAAAATTTAATCTGGTAAAAAACACTGACCATCTGGCCTGCCTAGGGTTCAAACGCTTTGCTGATTGCAGGTAAGCCAGATTCTTATGGTCAGTAATTACTGTAATCGGATAAATCGCCCTTTTAGCCAATTACGCCATTCCTCAAAGGCCAATTTAATGGCCGGCAACTCTCTATTCCCAACAACATAATTTCTTTTGGCAGCAGAAATTTTATTTGAGAAATTTTTATTTGAGAAAAAAAGCACACGGGCGCCCTTTTGCTAGGAGAGGGATCCTGCGACAAAACTGCTCCGACTCCCACTTCTGACGCGTCAACCTTCACAATGAAGGGTTGAGACACCTCGGGTTGCATCAGAATGGGAGCGGAAGCAAAACATTCCTTTATAGCAGAAAAAGCCTGTAATGCTTCTTCCGACCAGACTGAGAAGTCCACACCCTTCCTAGTCATATCAGGCTTGACAATATAATTCAGGATACATTTTCTGTAGTAATTAGTAAAACCCAAAAACTGCATCAGAGCTTTCTGATTCTCCGGCTGATCCCATTCCAGTCCCGCACGGACCTTTTCAGGATCAATGTGAAAACCTGAGGCAGAAAGTAAGTAACCCAGAAACTGCAGCTCCTGGACAGCAAACACACATTTCTCCAACTTAGCATACAATTTATTCTCCCGAAGGATTGATAATACTTGTCTTAAATGATCGTGATGAGTCTCCATATCGGGTGAGTAAATTAGTATGTCATTGAGGTAAATAACAACCAACCTCCCCACCAAATGATGAAAAATGTCATTGATAAAGTGCTGGAAGACTGCGGGGGTATTAGTCCAACCAAAGGGCATGACCAGGCTCTCGAAGTGGCCCTCATGGGTATTGAAGGCCGTCTTCCATTCATCCCCTTCCCTGATTCATCAGATTATAAGCTCCTCTCAAATCCAACTTAGAAAACACCTTAGCTCCGACAATCTGATCAAATAAATCCAGGATCAAGGGAAGAGGATAAGGATCACAGACAGTAATGAGATTCAGTTCCCGGAAATCTAGACATGGTCTAAGGGTCCCGTCTTTTTTTTTAACCAAAAAGAATCCAGCTGCCATAGGTGACTTAGATGGCCTAATATGCCCTTTTGTCAAACTCTCGGCAATATATTCCCGCATAGCTACTCTTTCGGGTTGGGAAAGATTATATAGCCGAGATTTTGGCAATTTAGCTCCGGGAATAAGATTGATTGGACAATCATACTCTCGGCAACTCCTGATCTCCACCCTCAGCAAAATTAGAAAGAACGAAGGTAACGCCTTAGTGGAAACCGAAATAGATACGCCGAGACAGTTGTCCACACAAAAATCACTCCAATTACTGATTTGTCTAGTTTGCCGATCAATCGTAGGGTTATGTTTGATCAACCATGGTAAACCCAGTACCAAAGGAGTAGGCAAACCTGGACTCAACATAAGAATCACCCACCCTCAAATGAATATCCTGCACAATATGAGTTAGATACTTTTGCGAGAGAGGAGCGGAATTAATAGCAAATACTGATATCCCTTTGCTTATCCCTTTGCTTAATGCGCTTGTTATAAAACCATGACTCTGAACAAATTGATAATCAACAAGGTTAACCCCTGCACCAATGTCCACAAATACTTCTAACTCAATATTTTCAGAGTCTAGCGCCACCATGGCAGGCAGGAGAAATCGGGTACTGCAGGTAGAATACAAATATACCTTTTCTGACTCCCCATTCACGCTACCAAGGGTAATGGAACTCGTTTTATTGGAAATAACCCCCTTTTTTCCCCCCACTTTTAAACTTCCTAAAAGGGCACACATTAATGAAATGTCCTTCTTTACCACAGAAGAAACAGAATCTTCTCTGACCTCTAGAGTTCCTATTACCAGGGCAAGAAGAGACCTGACCTAACTGCATAGGTTCATCCTCAGGCACTGGTTCAAGTGTCACTGTGCACCGAGGGACAGGAGGAAGAGTTTTCCCACATGATAGTGCATCCTGGTTGAGGGGAACCTTGCACCTCTCCCTCAGGCGTCTATCAATCCGTATGGCTAGGGACATGGCCACCTCCATAGCTTTAAAACTAAAGGTTTACAAACAACATCTCTTAGCAACCATCAGTGAAAAACGTATTGCATCCGCACTTGCTTCCGGATGCAATGCATTTTTCACTGAAGCCCCATTCACTTCTATGGGGCCAGGGCTGCGTGAAAAACGCTGAATATAGAACATGCTGTGTTTTTTATGCTATGTCACTATTTGGATGTAACTACGCCCACAGATTTCATACTGCCTGTGCCTGCGCGATGTAAAAGGTCCTGAGGGCAATAGCTTTAAATTTGTCACTGGGCTCGGTGCATGCCCAGTGACACATTTGAAGCTGTTGCCCTCAGGAGCTTCTACATCGCGCAGGCAGTCCACGGTACTGCGCCTGCGTAAGATTTCGCCAAGCGGACGCAAAGAATCTGTGGGCGTAGTTACATCCAAAGAGTTTGGGTGTGGGCAGTTACTTATGCTGGAAGAGGCGTGCTTGGGTTCTAAAGGAAGGCGGGCTGGGCATTGTAGGGGGGAGTTACTGGACACCAGAGAAGGATAATAACGCCCCACTGGGCATCTTCGACACTCATTTGCATAACAGAAAAAGTGTATTTTATCGCTAATGAAACAATGAAACCAAAAATGAAGACTACAGCATGAACGAAGGTATTTTATTGTACATGGCAGTAGTAACACTTTAATATGCTCAAACCAGGTGACAGATTCCCTTTAAAGGGGTTGAAGGGTTTTTCTCACTTCAGTAAATGGCATTTATCATGCAGTTAATACAAGGCACTAAGTAATGTATTGTGATACTCCATATTGTCTCCTTTCCATCACATTATACACAGCACATATCCGTGGTTATTACCACCGTGTAATCCAGCAGTGGTCGCCGTGCTTATACACTATAGGGAAAGGCTTGAAGTGCGAATAGGCCAACACCTTTACCTATAGTGTGCAAGCACAGCCACCGCTGCTGGATTGCAGAGTGGTGAAAACCATGGATACGTGCTGTGTATAATGTGATGGAAAGGAGGCAACATGGACAATCACAATACAATACATTGTAGTAAATGCCTTGTATTAACTTTCTCTACATGATAAATGCCTTAACATGTATAGCTTGGAAGAAAGACGAGACAGAGGGGATATGATAGAAACTTTTAAATACATAAAGGGTAAAAGAGGAGAGAATATTGAAAAGAAGAAAAACTGCTTCAAGAGGACATCATTTTAAATTAGAGGGGCAAAGGTTTAATAGTAATATCAGGAAGTATTACTTTACTGAGAAAGTAGTGGATGCATGGAATAGCCTTCCTGCAGAAGGGGTAGCTGCAAATACAGTGGAGGAGATTAAGCATGCATGGGATAGGCATAAGGCCATCCTTCATATAAGATAGGGCCAGGGGCTATCCATAGTATTTAGTATATTGGGCAGACGAGATGGGCCAAATGGTTCTTATCTGCCGACGCATTCTATGTTTCTAATGCCAATTGCTGAAGTGAGACAACCTCTTTAAGTGTGCTACACTTAATAGGGTTAGGCATAAATGTCTTGGTGTGTGCATTGCGTGTTTCCTTTGTGTGATTGGTGTGTGCTATATATGATCTATATATCAGTGGTGTATGGGCAGTATGTGACATACGCATCAGTGGCATGTGAGCCATGTATAAGTGTCTTGTGTGCCACATCTGTCCAATGAGTGATTGGTGTGCACTGCATGTGTCTTGTTTCTGACTGACTTAAAGGGGTTGTCCCACTTCATTAAATAGGGTTACATTAAATCATTGCCCCCCACTGAACATTTATTCTAATACATATCATTAAAAAAAACATAGCATTCAGCCTAAAAACGCTCCTTTCACTCCCCTTTGTTTGTGCTGGTATCCCATGGATACGGCCGCATCTCGCCGGCCGCATCCATGCCGCACCTGCGCACTGGTAACTATTGCGATCCTACAGCCGGCCTCTCACTCACACTGTGAGCGCACACGTCGCATAGTTCTGCGCATACGCAGGCGCCCGATCATATCAATGTATTACTGTTTTCTTGTAGCAGGAGGGAGCGCACAGCGTCATAGCAACCGAGGACGCTGTGCGCTCCCTCCTGCCGCCGGAATACAGTGATACTCTCTTATAAATCATAGCAGTGTATTACTGTTTTCCGGCAGCAGGAGGAAGCGCACGGCGTCATAGCAACCGTGGAAGCCATGCGCTCCCTCCTGCCGCCGGAATACAGTGATACACTGCTATGATCTATAAGAGATGATGACATGATGTGCTGCTAATAAACATTGAGTGCGCCCCCCCCCAGTATAATAAACATTGAGTGAGGCCCCCCCCAGTATAATAAACATTGAGTGCGCCCCCCCCCAGTATAATAAACATTGAGTGCGGCCCCCCCAGTATAATAAACATTGAGTGCGGCCCCCCCCAGTATAATAAACATTGAGTGCGGCCCCCCCCAGTATAATAAACATTGAGTGCGGCCCCCCCCAGTATAATAAACATTGAGTGCGGCCCCCCCCCCCCAGTATAATAAACATTGGTAGCGCAGTGGGAAGTGCCAATGAGGGTTAAAAATAAAATAAAAAATTAACTCACCTCAACCAATTGATCGCGCAGCTGCCGGTCTCCTGTTCTTGCTTCAGGACCTGTGGTGACGTCACTGAGCTAATCACATGGTCCATTACCATGGTGATGGATCATATGATGTACCATGTGATGACCACAGTGATGTCACCACAGGTCCTTTGACAGGTCCTAAAGAAAGAACAGGAGACCGGCAGCTGCGCGATCAATTGGTGGAGGTGAGTTAATTTTTTATTTTATTTTTTTAACCCTCATTGGCACTTCCCACTGCGCCACCAATCTTTATTCTACTGGGGGGGGCCGCACTCGATGTTTATTCTACTGGGGGGGGGGGCACACTCAATGTTTATTATACTGGGGGGGCCGCACTCAATGTTTATTATACTGGGGGGGCCGCACTCAATGTTTATTATACTGGGGGGGGCCGCACTCAATGTTTATTATACTGGGGGGGGCCTCACTCAATGTTTATTATACTGGGGGGGGGCCTCACTCAATATTTATTATACTGGGGGGGGGGGCCTCACATGTATTGTCGGCTCCAGAAGGATGACTCATCCACATGAACGAGCACGCAAGGACTGAGCTCTCAGGGTGAGTCATGAGGAGGCGTGGCCGGCCTTCACTCAACTGCCGGAGCCAAACCAGGAAGTTATCAGGACATCTACTGCTGGTAAGATTGCAAAAAGCAAAGTGGAACAACCCCTTTAAGTGCAGTATATCTATATATGTGTAAATTCTGCCACATGTATGTTTGTGCATTTTGGAGCCTAAATGTGGGCGCCCAGAATCAGTTACAATGGTAGGACCTAAGTACGCAGTCCGACACTGCTTGGGTCTCTGCACGGTTCTTTATACCTGGCGCTAACATTGTCCTGTAAGGCTGAGTTCATACTTGAGTTATTTGGTCAGTTTTGGCCCCATAACTGCCCAAATAAGTGAAGTGTGCAGTGATTCTAAGTGCGACGCCTGTCATCTGTATGTGATACTAACTCAGAGTATTGTTTCACTACTACAGCAGACTCCCTATGCGTGTTACTGCAAGGCACAGTGTTCTACACCACTATAAAGGCTCTCTGCAACTAGGAAATAGCCGTTTTTTAATGCAATTCGACACAAATAAATTTGGATCGTACCAAATTTTTTCTGAATATCTGGCGAACCGGCTGAATCGAATTTTTGAGAAATACGCTCATCTCTAGTTGTAACATGAAAAAATGTTCAGGGATATGAATATTTTTTCAAGGTACTGTATTTGCCGTTGGGGTGCACCAGACCTTACCATCCCTTCTAGAAAGCAGCAACACATGTTGACAGCTCAACAATTTCCAGAGGACCCAGCTTGCCTTTAGAGCCACCCCAAACTCGGCTATTGCATAAACAGGCTTCTTAAAAGCAAAAGCAGAATGCAAAGCTGTTTCCTATAGTAAATACACACAGAACTCTATCCTGCTTGATGCCCTGTCATTGTCCTGATAGCTGTAGCTGCATGACGTACCAGGCTCTACACACGTTTGATTGGAGGACGCTAGCATTCACCCTCCCATCTCTGTTTCTAACTGTGAAGACTGCACACCTCTTCATTTCCAGAGAAGCCACAGCAAGTAACATGATCCTATAATGTAAGTATACATACATATATATTTCCATACAGATGTAAGCTATCAGCCTCACATGCTGAGATTTACACTTGTTTAACTGGATATGCAGGTAATTCATACACAGAATTGTTCCTGTAGACCAACAGCAGCACAGACTGATGGGGTTAATGAGGACAGATGGTTAGCTTAGCCATTCACATAAATAGCCGACCCTACCCCCATCCCCACTCACCATGTAATCAGAAAGACGTGTTTAAATGTGAACATGTCAGCGATTATTCAGTTTTGCAAACCCATGATGTGTGCAATTTCACACCCTGGTACCGCGTGGCACAAACACAACATCTGTACACACACGGCAAGTAAAGATATCGTAAAGATTCTACTTGTCCTTATTTTAATCCACACTATGCTTTGGCTTCAAAAACTGTATCAAAATAGCACATGTAACAATGCCTTCAACCTACCACCTTCAATTATATGAGAAGATTTACGGTACTACTGTGCTTATGACTATCCTTGCAAGTCGCATAAGAGAGGATTGTTACTCAGTTGTCCCAGATCCAGGTCTGAGCCCGGCCATGCTCCTCTCTTGGCTTCTTCAGAGCCTCTGTCTCCTCTGCGTGTTGGGTTTTCATGGCAACCTGACACATAGCAGTAACATGGGGCCAGTGGTTATTTAAAGGGGTTGTCCTAGTTATGAAAAAAAAAATATACATCACTGTAAATCTGATGGGCAGCAATATATAACTAAGCTAAGCAAGTTTTAGGCAAAAAAAATCTATTTCCTCATTTCCCTGGTTCTCTTCTGGCCCTTTGTTTACCTGCAATAACAACAATCTCTGCCCCTCCCCATGCACTGCTAAGGGAGTGAATACAAGTGCTGCCCTGAGTGACATGTCTACCTGCTGGGAGACTCTGCAGCATGTTGTATGTGTAGGACTACAAGTCCCAGCTGTACAAGGACACTGTTGATACACACAGGATCTTCCCCCCACCTTTTCTTGCGCAATGCTCTGCAGAACTCCTCTGTCAGCTCCTGTGCCCAGCATTTGTCTCCTCACTGCCTGCAGCTATTCAGTAAAGCCTTCAGCCCTGATTCTGTGCGACTGAAGGGGTTAATGTTTTCCCTCAAGAATCCAGGGAGAGAGCAATAAGCAGCAGCCTGCAGTACAGGGGGCGTGGCCAGCACAGTGAGCTCACGTGTACAGGCTCATATCTGCTCTCTCAGGCTTGTGCATGAAGCATCATCAGAGCAGGGAGAGAGGCTGACATGACAGGTCATGTGACCCTCAGTGAAATCTGAGAAAGCAGCAACTGGAGAGTAAGTGAATTGTAAAGTCCTTACATTTGCCTAGTTAGAAACATGCAAAGAACAAAAAAATAACTTAGACCCTTTAAGGCTACTTTCACATCTGCGCTTTTGCTGTCCGGTTTTTAGATCTGGCATGGGATCTTTAAAACCACAGGAAAACGCTTCCGTTATAATAATACCACCAGCTGTATCTTTTCTGAACGAATGCTGTTGTATTTTATCGAAAATAAAAACTGTGTATATTTTTTTATTGAGTTTTTTTACAGAATTTTTTTTAAAAACCATGAAAAAAATATATTTTTTATTTTAGTCTCCATATTCTGACCCTTATAGCTGTTTTGTAGTTATAGGTATGGAGCTTTGTGAGGACTAATTTTTTGCGGGGCAATCTTTACTTTTCACTGATACCATTTTGGGGTGTGTACAACTTTTTGTTTACTTTTCATAAAAATTGTGGGAGGAGAAGCCATTATGACCTTTCTTTCTGTTCCGCCATTTTCATTTTTTGCACGCCGGGATACCTATGATGCATTTTTTTTTATATATATATATATACAGGTCCTTCTAAAATTCTAAAAAAATTTGCATATTGTGATAAAGTTCATTATTTTCTGTAATGTACTGATAACTATTAGACTTTCATATATTTTAGATTCATTACACACCAACTGAAGTAGTTCAAGCCTTTTATTGTTTTAATATTGATGATTTTGGCATACAGCTCATGAAAACCCAAAATTCCTATCTAAAAAAATTAGCATATCATGAAAAGGTTCTCTAAACGAGCTATTAACCTAATCATCTGAATCAACTAATTAACTCTAAACACCTGCAAAAGATTCCTGAGGCTTTTAAAATCTCCCAGCCTGGTTCATTACTCAAAACCGCAATCATGGGTAAGACTGCCGACCTGACTGCTGTCCAGAAGGCCATCATTGACACCCTCAAGCACGAGGGTAAGACACAGAAAGAAATTTCTGAACGAATAGGCTGTTCCCAGAGTGCTGTATCAAGGCACCTCAGTGGGAAGTCTATGGGAAGGAAAAAGTGTGGCAGAAAACGCTGCACAACGAGAAGAGGTGACCGGACCCTGAGGAAGATTGTGGAGAAGGACCGATTCCAGACCTTGGGGGACCTGCGGAAGCAGTGGACTGAGTCTGGAGTAGAAACATCCAGAGCCACCGTGTACAGGCGTGTGCAGGAAATGGGCTACAGGTGCCGCATTCCCCAGGTCAAGCCACTTTTGAACCAGAAACAGCGGCAGAAGCGCCTAACCTGGGCTACAGAGAAGCAGCACTGGACTGTTGCATGTCATTCGGAAATCAAGGTGCCAGAGTCTGGAGGAAGACTGGGGAGAGGGAAATGCCAAAATGCCTAAATGTCCAGTGTCAAGTACCCACAGTCAGTGATGGTCTGGGGTGCCATGTCAGCTGCTGGTGTTGGTCCACTGTGTTTTATCAAGGGCAGGGTCAATGCAGCTAGCTATCAGGAGATTTTGGAGCACTTCATGCTTCCATCTGCTAAAAAGCTTTATGGAGATGAAGATTTCATTTTTCAGCACGACCTGGCACCTATTCACAGTGACAAAACCACTGGTAAATGGTTTACTGACCATGGTATTACTGTGCTCAATTGGCCTGCCAACTCTCCTGACCTGAACCCCATAGAGAATCTGTGGGATATTGGGAAGAGAAAGTTGAGAGACGCAAGACCCAACACTCTGGATGAGCTTAAGGCCGCTATCGAAGCATCCTGGGCCTCCATAACACCTCAGCAGTGCCACAGGCTGATTGCCTCCATGCCATGCCGCATTGAAGCAGTCATTTCTGCAAAAGGATTCCCGACCAAGTATTGAGTGCAGAACTGAACATAATTATTTGAAGGTTGACTTTTTTTGCATTAAAAACACTTTTCTTTTATTGGTCGGATGAAATATGCTAATTTTTTTAGATAGGAAATTTGGGTTTTCATGAGCTGTATGCCAAAATCATCAATATTAAAACAATAAAAGGCTTGAACTACTTCAGTTGGTGTGTAATGAATCTAAAATATATGAAAGTCTAATGTTTATCAGTACATTACAGAAAATAATGAACTTTATCACAATATGCTAATTTTTTTAGAAGGACCTGTATATATATATATATTTATCTGGGTTTTTCATTTTTTTCATTTTGGGGAAATGGGATGATTAGAATTTTTGTATTTTTAACTTTTTTTTATTTATAAAAACATTTTATTTTTACACTTTTCTTTATAGTTCCCATAGGGAACTATATCAAGCAATCATTGTATTGCTTTTATCATAGACTCCAATGCATGAGGATTTTACTTTATTTCTATGGAGCCCTGCTACAGACAAGGGGTCCATAGAAATTACTAAGGCCTCATGTACACAGCCGTTGTGGGTCCGCTCTATGCATTGGGGACCGCAATTTGCCACGAAAGTACTCAAGCGAATGGGTCCACATCCATTATGCGGAGTGCACACCAGTGCGGGCCGCAATATGGCCACGGGCACAGAACGGCCATGTGCAAGAGGCCTAAACAGTAGCCTTCTGTCACACAGGAGGAGAGAGGCTGCAACCGCCAGTTACGGATATTAGCCGCAGTTGCTTGCTGTATGAAACAGCAGACACAAGGCACTATGGTGCCCGCTCCGCTCAGGAGCGTATGCCATCTTTAAAGTCCTTACCATCTACGTAAATAGCCATATGGCGGTTGGGAAGGGGTTAATAAATTTGCCCCAAAGTAAACATGTAGTTAGCTCACTGGCACACTTAGGCTAGTTTCACACTAGCGGCAGCCTTCTCCAGCAGGCTGTTCCAGCGGGGCAACAGCCTGCCGGATCTGTGCTGCCGCTAGTGCACCGTGTCACTAGAGGTCCGACGGCAGCACATAAAACATGCCGAGAGGCAGCCGGAATAAAACTATGACATGTCTTACAGGGAATTTGTCAGTATGACTTTTCTACCTATCGTTTTGCATAGACACACAACTGTAATTCATAGAAAACACCAAACGGTTCCCATCAAGAGTCAATTTGATAACAAATAAAATACATACAGTATGTAAATACAATTTGTAGTGGCTCTCCCTCTTTTTCAAAGTTGGTGAGGGTGCTCTGTATTGTGTGACTCACCCCATCACAAAAATAATGATTATAAATGATAGAGGAAAAAAAAGAGACTCACCATCTGGAACCAATTGAAAATATACAGGAATACTTTATTAGACTTGATACGAATATTTAAAAACAGCCTAAAACTAGCTCTGACTATAACTGTCTATAATACATCAAGGTGGTACTATCAGATTGGAGTGTAAACCTCATTACCTCACAAATAGTGCATACATAAATTGGTGTGATTAATACATATACTGAAATACAAATAATAGGAATAAATAAAATATATAAATGGCTTGAAATGAAAAAAAGGTGTGTACAAAGGAGTGTCTCTTGATTCCACCGACAATTCCAGGAATTATATAATAGAAGAATAAATTATAAACAAATGTCCCAGATATAGGAATCTTGTGCAAATGTGTTACCCCGTGTGGTCACTCAGGGTTAGTGGACAAGGTTAAAGTTAGTATAAATCTTGAGCAAAAGTCAATGGCAGATGTATTATCCCGTGTTTTCATTCAGGGATAGTGAAAAAAGGTTAGAGTTGGTGTATAAATCTTGAGCATAAGTCAATTGTTACTTGTATCCACCTGATAGGAGTTACAATTGATGGGTAGATCAGCAAAATAGTTGTTATGCTGAACGTATTGGTATCGAACGTCTCTACTCACAAGAGACTCTTGTGTTTTTTGGCTGGAGTCAGGGGCGTTCCACCCGCTACACAGCCACTCACCTGTCCTGGTGTGTCTGCGCCGGCACTGTGTGTTTCTGTCTGGTAGTTTTGTGTAGCTGGCCTCGCTACACAAACGGTGTCTCGCGTGATTTGGGGTCGCTCACGTGATGAAACAATAAGGCACGTAGTATTATCAAAAGGGTCCCATCCAATACCACCAGACGCGTTTTGAGGTGTACCACCTCTTCCTCAGTGGCCATGAATAAGACCCGGGTCTTTCCTGCTTTTATATGCCCATCTTCTGGATTTGCCATAAAATGTGGGATGGATTGGTTATAAAATGTGGGATGGATTGGTTATAAAATGTGGGATGGATTAATTATTAATAATTGCTATACAGAGTAATAATTGGTATCTTGTATTCCCATTAATAATCTTTCTTTGCCAAATATTTAAGAAGTAAGAAGCATTTTAAAGAAAAAAGTATAAAATATTATAAAATATTGCATGTGTTTGTATTGCATTTTTGATGCGGTTTTATTTCAGTATGATGCATTTTTTTGTTGCTATTGTTTGCTAGTCTAAAAAGTATTCTAGATGGAAAAGAATTTGTTATTGAAACCCTCATCCTTGTTAAATCCCATTTTTCTTTTTTCTTAAATTCTTTCAAGGTAAAAAGCATTGCTATGTTGATGGATAAACACTCTTGTTCTAACTTGTATTAGTAGTTTTCTTGAGGCTCTAATGCAATCTGTTTTGATGGATATTACTACAATTTTCATATATGCATTACGTATGTAATATTCGTATGTAGTAAAGGGTTGTAGGTCTTACTCCGAGGGGAAATCGTGGTGCCAAGAAATCGGCCAGACACACGATGTCCCATCAGTGAAAGACCCACACCCAATGTTTACAGGAAACCGAAGATCTCAAAAGAGTTGAGGCCTCCAGGCATTAAAGTTTCAAAGTCATAGATACGTCTAGACTCCTGTCTTGACATTTTTGAAATATGATTCACACCTCTTCACTGTACTTCCACTTTCTCAAAAGCTGTGAATATCATTCAACTTGGGTCTTTATTGTGGTGTTGTTTGAAATGAAGGGATAATGCGTGTTTTTCAAATCCTTTTCTAATATTAGTAATGTGCTCTGATACTCTTTTTTTCACATTTTATGTCAAATCCAGAAGATGGGCATATAAAAGCAGGAAAGACCCGGGTCCTATTCATGGCCACTGAGGAAGAGGTGGTACACCTCAAAACACGTCTGGCGGTATTGGATGGGACCCTTTTGATAATACTACGTGCCCATGTCACCTATCCTTAAAGTTGGAACCTGTGTAATTTATGAACAATCCGAATAATACTCCGTTGCAAGTACAACAGAAAATCAGCATCTCGCAAATAGGGAGTAACACATGACTTATCGTGTCATCATGTGAGCAACCCCAAATCACGTGAGACACAGTTTGTGTAGCGAGGCCAGCTACACAAAACTACCAGATGGAAAAATACAGTGCCGGCGCAGACACACCAGGACGGGTGAGTGGCTGTGTAGCGGGTGGGACACCCCCGACTCCAGCTGAAAAACACAAGAGTCTCTTGTGAGTAGAGACGTTCGATACCAATACGTTCAACTATTTTGCTGATCTACCCATCAATTGTAACTCCTATCAGGTGGATACAAGTAACAATTGACTTATGCTCAAGATTTATACACCAACTCTAACCTTTTTTTCACTAACCCTGAATGAAAACACGGGATAATACATCTGCCATTGACTTTTGCTCAAGATTTAAACAAACTTTAACCTTGTCCACTAACCCTGAGTGACCACACGGGGTAACACATTTGCACAAGATTCCTATATCTGGGACATTTGTTTATAATTTATTCTTCTATTATATAATTCCTGGAATTGTCGGTGGAATCAAGAGACACTCCTTTGTACAAACCTTTTTTTCATTTAAATCTTTTATTTATTCCTATTAATTTGTATTTCAGTATATGTATTAATCACACCAACTTATGTATGCACTATTTGTGAGGTAATGAGGTT
Organism: Bufo gargarizans; assembly: GCF_014858855.1. Lineage (NCBI taxonomy): Eukaryota > Metazoa > Chordata > Amphibia > Anura > Bufonidae > Bufo > Bufo gargarizans. Next base: position 289,904,226 of record NC_058083.1, on the reverse strand, counting down.
TACACTCCAATCTGATAGTACCACCTTGATGTATTATAGACGATTATAGTCAGCGCTAGTTTTAGGTATTTTATCTGTTTTTAAATATTCGTATCGAGTCTAATAAAGTATTCCTGTATATTTTCAATAGGTTCCAGATGGCGAGTGCCTGTCTTTTTCTCTATCATTTAAAATACATACAGTGCAAATACAAATACAAAGCTCTGAACCCATTCAGTACCAAGCCACTTCTGGCATCAGAAAAATCGTTATGTAGCTGGCTGACATTAGCGATGTGCTAATGTCAGCAGAACATAACTGTATGACTTATATCTTCCTGCCGCCGTACGCGCTAAATAATGACTTTTATTACATAATATGCAAATGAGCCGCTAGGTGCTAGTGGGGCGTTGCTGCAGCACCTAGAGGCTCCGTCCTCTCATCGTTTGGCACGCCCTTGTAAAGGTGATTGACATCCTCGGTCTCCTCCATGCCCCGCAAATGGACGGCGCAGGCGCAGTGAGTGAAGGACGGCAGCAGGCGAGCGTCCTTCACTCACTGCACCTGCACCTAATACTAAAATGGACGGCGCAGGTGCGGGATTTGCGGGGCACGAAGGAGACCGAGGATGTGACCCCATTTTGGAAACTACAGTATAAGGAGACAGTTTTATTGGTACTATTTTGGGGTACATATCATTTTTGATGGCTTAATAATACTTTTTTTGTGAGGCAAGGTAACCAAAAATGGCTGTTCTGGCACAGTTTTTATTTTTAGTTTTTTTTTTACGATATTCACCTGACAGGATAGATCATGTGCTTTTTTTTTTTTTTTTAGAGAGCAGGTCGTGACAATACCAAATATGTCAATTTTGGGGGTTTTTTTGTTTCAGTTTTACATAATAAATATAATAAAGCACTTTAGAAAAAATATAATTTTTTGTGTCTCCATTTTCTGAAAGCCATATTTTTTTTATTTTTCGGCCGATCATCTTGTCTAAGGGCTCATTTTTTGCAGGAAGAGTAGATTGTTTTTATTGGTACTTTTTTGGGGTATATATATGATAGTTTGATCGTTCAATATTAAATTTTTTTGGGCCATGTGACCAAAAAATGTGGGTTTTGGGATTTTTTTTTTTTTTTACAAAATACACCTGAGGGGATGATATTTTTATAGAGCAGACCATTACGGATGCAGCAATACCAAATTTTTATTCTGTTTTACACAATCATGTTTTTGTTTCTCCGTTTTCTGAAAGCCATATTTTTTTTTTTTATTGACTGTCAGTGTATTACCAGTGTAATAGGGAGCTGGGTCTCACAGGCTTTTGTAGGAGGCAAGCCTCGATGCCTGTGTTAGGCATTGGGCTGCCGTTCCTGCCATTGGCTCCCAGTCACTGCAGCGCAGGGACCGATGGGGACAGGGATGGAGCCAGTACCCTCTTCAAACCCTGTGTATGCCGTGGTCAGTACTGCTGAACAAGTTGGCGGAGGCTCCTGCACCCGATCAGAGCGCCTTACCTGTAAGGCGCCTGGACTCAAGTCACGTCCTGCAGCACCATACATGAACAGCACTGGGATCCTACAGGTTAAAAACCATAGCTTTTCATTCAAATATACAGTATGTCCTGCATTATTAGGAAAAGAACCACAATGGTCCTGTTTTCTAGGTCAGCAGACGTCTAATGTTCAATTAACGTTTTATGACCTATACTTTCTAATCATTTCAATAAGTCTTTAGACCAGTGCTTCTCAACTCCAGTCCTCAGGACCCACCTACTGGTCATGATTTGAGAATATCCCACACAATGAATACCTGTGGTAAGTCCTGATGCACTGACACTAATTATATCACCTGCTCAATGCTAAGGAAATCCTGAAAACATGACTGGCAGGTGGGTCCTAAGGACTGGAGTTGAGAAATACTGCTTTACACGAATCTGACTACTTGTGTTACGTTCCAGTCTTTACTGAATATAGGTATCAAGAAGGTTTCTTTCTGTATTCTCAGAACTGCAACACAATGGACCACATTTAGGCCTAGTTCACTTAGTCAGTGTTGGGTCAGTGATGCCATCAGTGATTTTGAGCCAAAACACAAAACAGGTGTAAATCTTTCCATTACACCTTATTCCTGTGTAGGCTCCACATCTGGTTTTGGCTCACAATAACTGATGGAAATCACTGACCAAATCACTGAAGTGTGAAATAGGCCTTATGATTGTTGGCTGCCCCGAAATTCTGCAGTAATTTAGTACATCTCATATATATGAAGCAAGTAAGCCAGAAGGAATAACCCACTACACCTCGACTCCAGTTGAGGGCCATGGCTTATTGTTTAAGATGTGCCATTCTTCCACAAAATGGCCCCTGTGATAAAGTTGGGGGATTTTTGGACTGCCTGTCTACATTTTAGACAAGATTAATAAATCCGCCCCTATGTTTAGTATAAAGTGTGGGCACATTATATGTTGCAACCTTGTAACATGCATTTATAGTAGTACAGAACTTTTTTCCTATTCTAGATTTACATTGCTCTTTTATTTGCATCTCTCTATATATTCTGTACCATTTTATTTTTCTTTTATTAAAGGGACTTTTCAAGACTTTAATACTGATGACCTATCCTCTGAGTACGTCATCAGTATCTGATCGTTAGGGGTCCGACACCCGGGACCCCTGCTTATCAGCTGTATGAGAAAAAACGGCACTCACAGTAAAGCTGTAGCCTTTTCGCAGCTTAGCCTAGGCAATGTGACGTCACGTTCATCGTTCTCATAGCCTTAGCACAGCTCAGCCCCATTGAAGTGAATGGGGCTGAGCTGTGATAACAAGCACAGCCACTATACAATGTATGCTTATTGTCAATGGTTTCGGAAAACCCCTTCAATAATAAGGCTAATACATAATGTTTCACCACAGGTCAGTGCAAAAGATACAAGTGGCGGTAATTGGAGGAGGACTGGTTGGTCTCTCAACAGCACTTTGCATTACAGAAAGTCTTCCGCAGTGCTCAGTCACTGTCATTTCTGAGAAGTTCTCCCCAAACACCACAGGGGATGTTGCAGCAGGATGCCTTATCCCTCACACCTATCCTGGTTAGTGTGACCCAGCTAATAATGCTTCTACAATGTACAAAAGCTAATACGTTAATCAGGAGACTGTAGATACCAAACCCTGAAACCTTTTTAGAATATAGTACATGTATGAAAAATCCTAGTAACATAATAATCTCCTTTTCATCCCTTCTCATATTGGGAAACAAATCTACGTGTCCCTGGAGGTATATATTACGTCGGCAACTCTGCAAGGGTACTGCAAGGGTTAATACTTTTGTTGGCTCTGCTGCTGCTGCTAGGCTGTTTCCAATTTGCTAATCAGCTTATGCTAGAAGGGCTCATTCACATGTCCATTGCCGTATTACGGCCCGTATACTGCGGGTCCGCAATACACAGGGCACCGGCGTGGTAGATTCACGAGGTGGACCTACGACAGTTGTCCCATGAATATGAGAACAGCTGTAGGGTCTGTTCCTCACTTTGGAAGAGGGTTGTGTGCCAGATGGTATACACTCCCGTGTCCCTTTGGATCCCTTTTCGCCATAAGCTCTTATTTGGACTCTATGAGTCTATATATGTATACGGGTGTTGGATTGTCTGACCAGTGATTGAAATGGCACGGTATGTCACTTCTACTCATACTGCGCTTGCGCCTATATATCCTTATAGTTTGCCATTTCCAATATGTCCATCGCAACCTCGGCGCGCTTGTGCGCAAGCTCCAACAGCGGCGTCATTGCAATTAAGGGCGGAACCCAAGCATGTGCTGTTGTGTTCTCTACACGCCAAGTTTGGCGAGGTCTGCGCACTGGTTGGTGTATTTTTAATCCTCCCCCCATCTTATTTTAACACATCATGATTATTGCACACGTCACTTTATTTTCACATATGTTATGAATTGGTGTTCATTTTCAATTATATGAAATATTGCTCTTTTTATTCTATTTATTATTTCACTTTTTAATGAATTGTTGTAATCACGTATGTTTGATTCTTATCCACTATTTTTATTTCACTGTATGATTATTGTACACTATGTAAGCATTTTCTTTTTATTTATTGAATAATTAATCAGTATTCATGTATGCAATCCACCATTCACATGGGTGAAAACTGTTTTTTTCAATTTTATTTTTTGGAGTGCAGCCCTTTTTTCTATTTTTATCTATCTATTGTAACTGCCACATCCTCTCCATTTTGATTGACAGGGCCAGGCAGTTGCAAACAGAGTAGTGCCTCTAGGTGTAACGCCAATGCCCCCTTTGCCCCTAGGGGCTTATTTGCATATATTTAAACATAATTTTTCTCAGCAATGCGGGACATATGAACATGGGACCAACTCAGATAACTTCAGCTGCCAAGCACACATGCAAAAGGTCAGGGGATTTCATAGGTGCAAATCTGCTGACCGATGCCCTTTAATACCCCATAATGACAAAATGAGAACAGAATTTTCTATTTGAAAAGGAAAAACTAAAGTATTGAATTGACATAAGACCATTTATTTTGTACTTAGTTGAAGCACCTTTACACTACAGCCTCCAGTTTTCTTGGGTATGATGCCACAAGGTTTGCACACCTGGATTTGGGGATTTTCTGCCATTCTTCTCTGCAGATCCTCTTTGTCAGCATGGAGAACATCAGTGGGCAGCCATTTTTAGGTCTCTCCGAGAAGTTCAATTGGGTTCAAGTCAGGGCTCTAGAGGGCCACTCAAGGACATTCACAGAGTTGTCCCTAAGCCACTCCTGTGTTGTCATGGCTGGGTTCTTAGGGTCATAGTCTCTATGAAATGTGAATCTTTGACCCAGTCTGAATGAAGAACACTCTGGATGAGGTTTTCATTAAGCGTCTCTCTGTAGTTTGTTCCTTTAGGTTTTAACCCAATCCTGTAAAAGCTGCTGAAAAACACCCCACAGCATGATGCTGCAACCACCATGCTTCACTATAGGCATGTTATTTGACAGGTGATGGGCAGTGGCTGGTTTCATGATTCTTAGAATTCCGGCCAAAAAGTTCAGTCTTGGTTTTATCAGATTAGAGAATCTTGTTTTTCACAGTCTGAGAGTTCTTTAGTTGCTTCTTGTTGATTTTTTTTGGTTTTTGCTCTGATATACATAGTCAGCTGTGAGACATTATGTAGACAGGGGTGTATCTTTCCAAATCATGTCCAATCAACTGAATTTCTCATAATCCGATCAAATTGTAAATTATCAAGAAAACGGAAGGCCCCAGAGTTAAATTTCCAGTGTCATAGCAAATGGTCCGAATACTTATGCCCATGAAAAATTTTACCTTTCCTTTTTAATACATTTGTAACAATTGCTATTCTTTCACTTTCTCATTATGGTGTAACCGTGTATTGAGTGCAGATTGAGGGGAAAAACTTTTTTTTATCTATCTATCTATCTATCTATCTATCTATCTATCTATCTATCTCCAGTAATGTATCCCCCCATTGTTTCCTGTGAGCATAGAGGCTGTTGGGGAACCTCCATACATACCTGCTCTAGCCTTTGACTGTGCAGGTCACCCTCTTGCAAAGAAATGCACAGCTCCAATAGTGTTTGGTGTTTTTGTGCAAAGGCCATCATTGTGATGTCATGGAAGGACATGATGTCATGTGCTAATATGCATCTGCAAATCTTTTTTTGCCTCGCAGATTAAAAACTTCAAACCTGTGGATGCAATAAGAAATGGGGCCAATATCCGCTATTAGCTGCTAGATGGGTGTCTGTAATATACTAACCGTACAGTGCATTTCATATCTATCATCTATCTATCTCATATCCAGTGTTGAAGTGGCTCACCAGATTACCAGATGATCTTCTAGTGGGCGCAGACATTGATACAATATTGGGCCCCAAAGGTCCAGGAGAAAAGGAACCTCAGTCCAATCCTGAAGAGGAAGTTGTATTTTTACTACATTGCCGCTACAATGTAAATAGGTACCACTTGGAACCAAAGTTCGGGAAATGTTTTTTTACAGTAGAAATCAATTTCTGAAGTTATTATGCGAAGTTTTGCGAGACTTCGCAAAGTAATAACTTCGGCTCATCGGAGCCAATGCATTCTTATACTGTATGGAGCACTCGCCCTGTACAGTATTGAAACTAAGTTTTATGCAAATCGACTTCAGATGTTTAATCCAAAGTCGATTCGCCCATCCCTACTTACAGTCTTGGCAACTACAGCGACCCCTCAGGGGAAATGAAGATGGGAGGAGTATTTTGCGAGGTGTACAGTAAAAGTCCTGAAATGGGTGTATATCTCACCCAGGTTCCTCAGCTGGGTAAGATAAGTAAAATCCAGGAGGATGGCGCTGGCTTCAGCAAACATAGTTGCTGGAGATATTTGTTTTGTTGGAGTACAAGGGCTGGATTTTATTTGGATTGGACAGGTAGGTTTGGTAGTGGGACCTTCCCAGTACACCCCCATTCCACGGCAGGTTTTTCCCTAGCCTGAGGTCATCAATCAAGGAGGCATAAAACCAACCCTCTGTGTGTCAGTCTGTGAAAAGAGAGGACTTGGAAGCAGAGGCCTAGTGAGGCTCTGGGTGGTCTCAGCCAGAAGGGCTGAGGAGCCACAAGGCTACGCAAAGCCAAACCTCTTCCCCATATGGACTTGTGTTTGATGACCGGATCTCCTAAGGCTTGGAGCCTGTGACCCTGTGTGTAAACCTGTGCTTAGAGGGGAGTCAGGGAAAACTACTGTGTATTAGTTAGAGCCCAGATGGGCAGGTGTTTATTTCATTTTGATGCCTATGTTTGTGTGGGTGCTGAAGTGTCACAATAAAGCAACAGTTTGGACATTAAATCCAGTTGTCTGCGAAGAAGTCTGTGACTGCAACCCCCTGAGAGAGAGTGATCCCTTACAAGTGTTAGTGGCTATGCTGGTGGTCGTAGTAGTAGTACTCAAAGTTCACAGTGGCAATGTTCCCTCTGGAACTCCCTGGGGCCATGCAGTGACTGGAGAACTTACCCGTTCTTGCTTTGGGCACACCCTGGTACTGGGGCTCCTGCTTGGTGGTAGTGGCGGTGCACTTTAAGTTAGGTATTTGGTAGCATGCAAGGCAGGTGGGCAGAGTCAGAGATCGACAGATGGAGGACTTAATAATAAGGCCCATAGGTTGCAATAAAGAAGGTCTTTCTTTACTGACTTGAAAATTGGAGCAGTAGTACACACAACAGTAAAAGGTACAGTTTCAAAAGAAAACACAATATAGACCTCCCAATAGCAGGGTATAGACAGCAACAATAATGGTAATTGCAGTACTCCGTGTCTCTCTTTCTTAGAACACTTTGCAATCTGCCAACAAAAGCACAGGCATGCAGTTAGGTCCCTGTTAACTCCTCCTGCAACTCCCAGGCTGAGGGGGTGCAGATTTGTAGATTTGGATGGCCAGTCCACCTCAAAATGTGGTAGGTGCTGAAGCAATATTCCCTTTCCACAGCAGAAAACTCTTTATGCCATAAATGTGCAAATACGTTGTTGTCTGAAGCTTGCACGGACTTCGAACCTTCTTATCGCCTTCCTTTAGGGTTAGTCTGATAAGAAAGTTGCTTCCTTGGCAGCTAAAACCCCAGATAGCAGGTGCTTTTACACAATATTTTCTCCTGCTCTGCTCAGACTAGACTTTCTACAAACCTGGGGGGCAAACCAGGTCCATTACACTTGTAACCTAAACAGTCTGTCAAACTGTTAACCTTTTGGTTGCCTATACATTGCTATTAGGGCACAAGGCACAACAAATCATAACATTTAACTCAATAACATTGCATTAACCCTTTTAGCTTTTGTTAACCCTTTGCAGTAGTTCTCCTGGGGTGCTACACAACTATCTCCTATCTGTCATCTCTTCTACCATCTGTAGGTTAAAAAAAACGAGGCAGTGGCTTAACAAATCACTGTAGGATTAGTTTACATATCATGTTAACATTGAGGTTAATTAAATTGCAAGGGCTTTGACAAAAGAGAGAAGTTGCTCCAAAATTGAACAATGCTATTGGTGTGTGAAGGATCTCCTGATTATAATGTATTTCCCCTTACTCTCAAAGTTCTCTGCAGTGCTGTATACAGGGAGTGCAGAATTATTAGGCAAGTTGTATTTTTGAGGATTAATTTTATTATTGAACAACAACCATGTTCTCAATGAACCCAAAAAACTCATTAATATCAAAGCTGAATATTTTTGGAAGTAGTTTTTAGTTTGTTTTTAGTTTTAGCTATTTTAGGGGGATATCTGTGTGTGCAGGTGACTATTACTGTGCATAATTATTAGGCAACTTAACAAAAAACAAATATATACCCATTTCAATTATTTATTTTTACCAGTGAAACCAATATAACATCTCAACATTCACAAATATACATTTCTGACATTCAAAAACAAAACAAAAACAAATCAGTGACCAATATAGCCACCTTTCTTTGCAAGGACACTCAAAAGCCTGCCATCCATGGATTCTGTCAGTGTTTTGATCTGTTCACCATCAACATTGCGTGCAGCAGCAACCACAGCCTCCCAGACACTGTTCAGAGAGGTGTACTGTTTTCCCTCCTTGTAAATCTCACATTTGATGATGGACCACAGGTTCTCAATGGGGTTCAGATCAGGTGAACAAGGAGGCCATGTCATTAGATTTTCTTCTTTTATACCCTTTCTTGCCAGCCACGCTGTGGAGTACTTGGACGCGTGTGATGGAGCATTGTCCTGCATGAAAATCATGTTTTTCTTGAAGGATGCAGACTTCTTCCTGTACCACTGCTTGAAGAAGGTGTCTTCCAGAAACTGGCAGTAGGACTAGGAGTTGAGTTTGACTCCATCCTCAACCCGAAAAGGCCCCACAAGCTCATCTTTGATGATACCAGCCCAAACCAGTACTCCACCTCCACCTTGCTGGCGTCTGAGTCGGACTGGAGCTCTCTGCCCTTTACCAATCCAGCCACGGGCCCATCCATCTGGCCCATCAAGACTCACTCTCATTTCATCAGTCCATAAAACCTTTCAAAAATCAGTCTTGAGATATTTCTTGGCCCAGTCTTGACGTTTCAGCTTGTGTGTCTTGTTCAGTGGTGGTCGTCTTTCAGCCTTTCTTACCTTGGCCATGTCTCTGAGTATTGCACACCTTGTGCTTTTTGGCACTCCAGTGATGTTGCAGCTCTGAAATATGGCCAAACTGGTGGCAAGTGGCATCTTGGCAGCTGCAAGCTTGACTTTTCTCAGTTCATGGGCAGTTATTTTGCGCCTTGGTTTTTCCACACGCTTCTTGCGACCCTGTTGACTATTTTGAATGAAACGCTTGATTGTTCGATGTTCACGCTTCAGAAGCTTTGCAATTTTAAGAGTGCTGCATCCCGCTGCAAGATATCTCACTATTTTTGACTTTTCTGAGCCTGTCAAGTCCTTCTTTTGACCCATTTTGCCAAAGGAAAGGAAGTTGTCTAATAATTATGCACACCTGATATAGGGTGTTGATGTCATTAGACCACACCCCTTCTCATTACAGAGATGCACATCACCTAATATGCTTAATTGGTAGTAGGCTTTCGAGCCTATACAGCTTGGAGTAAGACAACATGCATAAAGAGGATGATGTGGTCAAAATACTCATTTGCCTAATAATTCTGCACTCCCTGTACAGATTGCAGGCACTATCATTAGTTTCTACTCTTTGTCACATCAACATATGATGGGTAGCAGACAGATCTCCGCCGGGAATTCCGGATCCAAAGAGCTCCAGCAGGTTGTTCTCTGCTGGAACAGTCTGACAGAACTCCTGCCGGAAGTTGCCAGCAGTGCGAAAGAAGCCTAATAGATACAGCCAAAGCTTTGTTTTGTAATACACAGCTCCAAATCTCCTGCATAGACATAGATTTAAAGTAAATCTGCAATTTTTTATTTATTTTTTGCTGCCCGCATTTTGGCTAATATCAAGTATAGCATCTGTTTTTCTCAGTGGTTATGTCCGAGACCATTATGTCTGTTATGTTATGCAGGTAAGCTGATGGCTACCAGTACATGACTCTGATAGTCTGGATGGAAGCCATGGGCTGAGTTGTTTGAAAGCCTAAGATGCAGAAGTTCCCCAGGAGTGGTGACCCTAGGGTGCCTGAACTTACTGGGTGCTGGATTCCACTGTGTGATAGCACTATTGCGCACACTTCACTTTCTCATATTTTGAGGGTGCTCACTCTCTTTGCTTGGGCTTTCTAGCTTGGTAAGGCTGCTTTCACACTAGCGTTCGGGTGTCCGCTCGTGAGCTCCGTTTGAAGGGGCTCACGAGCGGACCCGAACGCAGCCGTCCAGCCCTGATGCAGTCTGAATGGAGCGGATCCGCTCAGACTGCATCAGTCTGGCGGCGTTCAGCCTCCGCTCCGCTCGCCTCCGCACGGACAGGCGGACAGCTGAACGCTGCTTGCAGCGTTCGGGTGTCCGCCTGGCCGTGCGGAGGCGTGCGGATCCGTGCGGATCCGTCCAGACTTACAATGTAAGTCAATGGGGACGGATCCGTTTGAAGATGCCACAATGTGGCTCAATCTTCAAGCGGATCCGTCCCCCATTGACTTTACATTGAAAGTCTGGACGGATCCGTCCCAGGCTATTTTCACACTTAGCTGTTCTATGCTAAAATAATGCAGACGGATCCGTTCTGAACGGAGCCTCCGTCTGCATTATTATGAGCGGATCCGTTCAGAACGGATCCGCCCGAACGCTAGTGTGAAAGTAGCCTAAGATGAGGAAATGGAAAGCATTCGTTTATTTATTGTCTCACTTCAGTAAGTGGCATTTATCCTGTAGAGGAAGTTACAGGGGTTGGCCACTATATAAATACTTTACACAACATTGTTGGAGGCAGGGTACAAATGAGTTTCCAAATATATTTTATTTAAAAACAATCTGTCTGCTAATCTTTTTATAGTAAGCCACGCCCCCCTGAGCCCCGCTCTGCAGTGCAGCCAGTTCGTCCATGGCTGCACGCGACATGGAAGAGCTTTAGAGAAAGCTCGTCCATGCCTTTATTGTAACTGCACATGCGCTGCTTTTGCTAACCTGCTTAAGAGCAGCGCATGTCCAGTCTGCCTCCTGGTGATCGCTCTGATTGGCTAGTTTGTACAGACTAGTCAATCACAGAATCCTAATGCCGGCTGAAAGGTTCTGATCCCCACAGTCCATGATCAGAACCTTCTAAAATGTGTGTGTGTGTGTGTGTGTGTGTGTATACAGTACAGACCAAAAGTTTAGACACACCTTCTCATTCAAAGAGTTTTCTTTATTTTCATGACTATGAAAATTGTAGATTCACACTGAAGGCATCAAAACTATGATTTAACACATGTGGAATTATATACATAACAAAAAAGTGTGAAACAAATGAAAATATGCCATATTCTAGGTTCTTCAAAGTAGCCACCTTTTGCTTTGATTACTGCTTTGCACACTCTTGGCATTCTCTTGATGAGCTTCAAGAGGTAGTCACCTGAAATGGTTTTCACTTCACAGGTGTGCCCTGTCAAGTTTAATAAGTGGGATTTCTTGCCTTATAAATAGGGTTGGGACCATCAGTTGCGTTGTGGAGAAGTCAGGTGGATACACAGCTGATAGTCCTACTGAATAGACTGTTAGCTGCTTTTTTCTTGCCATAATACAAATTCTAAGTAAAGAAAAATGAGTGGCCATCATTACTTTAAGAAAAGAAGGTCAGTCAGTCTGAAAAATTGGGAAAACTTTGAAAGTGTCCCCAAGTGCAGTCACAAAAACCATCAAGCGCTACAAAGAAACTGGCTCACATGCAGACCGCCCCAGGAAAGGAAGACCAAGAGTCACCTCTGCTGCGGAGGATAAGTTCATCCCAGTCACCAGACTCAGAAATCGCAGGTTAACAGCAGCTCAGATTATAGACCAGGTCAATGCCACACAGAGTTCTAGCAGCAGACACATCTCTAGAACAACTGTTAAGAGGAGACTGTGTGAATCAGGCCTTCATGGTAGAATATCTGCTAGGAAACCACTGCTAAGGACAGGCAACAAGCAGAAGAGACGTGTTTGGGCTAAAGAACACAAGGAATGGACATTAGACCAGTGGAAATCTGTGCTTTGGTCTGATGTGTCCAAATTTGAGATCTTTGGTTCAAACCACCGTGTCTTTGTGCGAGCCAGAAAAGGTGAACGGATGTACTCTACATGCCTGGTTCCCACCGTGAAGCATAGAGGAGGAGGTGTGATGGTGTGGGGGTGCTTTGCTGGTGACACTGTTGGGGATTTATTCAAAATTGAAGGCATACTGAACCAGCATGGCTACCACAGCATCTTGCAGCGGCATGCTATTCCATCCGGTTTGCGTTTAGTTGGACCATCATTTATTTTTCAACGGGTCAATGACCCCAAACACACCTCCAGGCTGTGTAAGGGCTATTTGACCATAAAGGAGAGTGATGGAGTGTTGCGCCAGATGACCTGGCCTCCACAGTCACCGGACCTAAACCCAATCGAGATGGTTTGGGGTGAGCTGGACCGCAGAGTGAAGGCAAAAGGGCCAACAAGTGCTAAGCATCTCTGGGAACTCCTTCAAGACTGTTGGAAGACCATTTCAGGTGACTACCTCTTGAAGCTCCTCAAGAGAATGCCAAGAGTGTGCAAAGCAGTAATCAAAGCAAAAGGTGGCTACTTTGAAGAACCTAGAATATGTCATATTTTCAGTTGTTTCACACTTTTTTGTTATGTATATAATTCCACATGTGTTAATTCATAGTTTTGAAGCCTTCAGTGTGAATCTACAATTTTCATAGTCATGAAAATAAAGAAAACTCTTTGAATGAGAAGGTGTGTCCAAACTTTTGGTCTGTACTGTGTATGTATGTATATGTATATATATATATATATATATATATATATACACACACATACATATATATATACAGGGGCGTAACTATAGGGGAAGCGGCTGCTTTGGGGCCCTGACCCAGAAGGAGCCCGTCCAGGAGGAGGAGGACTAAAAGATTTTGTCAGGGCCCCCTCAACAGTATTAAACAATGAAATTATATACAGTGACAGTATATACAGTTTAGAAAACGGATGGAACAGCTGCCAGGCCTGCTGTGTGGCCCAGTCATTTCTAGCTACGCCACTGTATATATATATATATACAGACGTGGACAAAATTGTTGGTACCCTTTGGTCAATGAAAGAAAAAGTCACAATGGTCACAGAAATAACTTTAATCTGACAAAAGTAATAATAAATTAAAATTCTATAAATGTTAACCAATGAAAGTCAGACATTGTTTTTCAACCATGCTTCAACAGAATTATGTAAAAAAATAAACTCATGAAACAGGCATGGACAAAAATGATGGTACCCCTAACTTAATATTTTGTTGCGCAACCTTTTGAGGCAATCACTGCAATCAAACGCTTCCTGTAACTGTCAATGAGACATCTGCACCTCTCAGCAGGTATTTTGGCCCACTCCTCATGAGCAAACTGCTCCAGTTGTGTCCGGTTTGAAGGGTGCCTTTTCCAGACTGCATGTTTCAGCTCCTTCCAAAGATGCTCAATAGGATTGAGGTCAGGGCTCATAGAAGGCCACTTTAGAATAGTCCAATTTTTTCCTCTTAGCCATTCTTGGGTGTTTTTAGCGGTGTGTTTTGGGTCATTGTCCTGTTGCAAGACCCATGACCTGCGACTGAGACCAAGCTTTCTGACACTGGCTAGTACATTTCTCTCTAGAATTCCTTGATAGTCTTGAGATTTCATTGTACCCTGCACAGATTCAAGACACCCTGTGCCAGACGCAGCAAAGCAGCCCCAGAACATAACAGAGCCTCCTCCATGTTTCACAGTAGGGACAGTGTTCTTTTCTTGATATGCTTCATTTTTTCGTCTGTGAACATACAGCTGATGTGCCTTGGCAAAAACTTCGATTTTTGTCTCATCTGTCCACAGGACATTCTCCCAGAAGCTTTGTGGCTTGTCAACATGTAGTTTGGCATATTCCAGTCTTGCTTTTTTATGATTCGTTTTCAACAATGGTGTCCTCCTTGGTCGTCTCCCATGTAGTCCACTTTGGCTCAAACAACGACGGATGGTGCGATCTGACACTGATGTTCCTTGAGCATGAAGTTCACCTTGAATCTCTTTAGAAGTCTTTCTAGGCTCTTTTGTTACCATTCGGATTATCCGTCTCTTAGATTTGTCATCAATTTTCCTCCTGCGGCCACGTCCAGGGAGGTTGGCTACAGTCCCATGGATCTTAAACTTATGAATAATATGTGCAACTGTACTCACAGGAACATCTAGTTGCTTGGAGATGGTCTTATAGCCTTTACCTTTAACATGCTTGTCTATAATTTTCTTTCTGATCTCTTGAGACAGCTCTTTCCTTTGCTTCCTCTGGTCCATGTCGAGTGTGGTACACACCATATCACCAAACAACACAGTGATTACCTGGAGCCATATATATAGGCCCAATGGCTGATTACAAGGTTGTAGACACCTGTGATGCTAATTAGTGGACACACCTTGAATTAACATGTCCCTTTGGTCACATTATGTTCTGTGTTTTCTAGGGGTACCATCATTTTTGTCCATGCCTGTTTCATGAGTTTATTTTTTTACATAATTCTGTTGAAGCATGGTTGAAAAACAATGTCTGACTTTCATTGGTTAACATTTATAGAATTTTAATTTATTATTACTTTTGTCAGATTAAAGTTATTTCTGTGACCATTGTGACTTTTTCTTTCATTGACCAAAGGGTACCAACAATTTTGTCCACGTCTGTATATATATATATATTCCCCCCCTGTGGGCTCCAGCTCCCATTGTGCCCCCCTAATTTCCGGACGGCCGGCTGCAGCACTGCTGATCCCACTTTAGCCCCCCCCCCCCCCCCACCTCTCGCCCTGATCTGTTTCAGGATTAGCAGAGTGGTAGCTATAATATACAGCTCACACTCTGCTTGGAACAGCCGACATCGGTGTTGGCATTGAGGTCAGCCGTTTAACCCCTTTCATGCTGCAGTCCATAGGGACCGCTGTATGGAAGGGGTTAAGAGATAGAGGGAGCTCCCTCCCTCTCCCATCGGGCTGCTGCAGTGCTGTGGCAGCGGCCCGATGCTTAATGGGTTAACAGAGGGAGGGAGCTCCCTCCCACATTGGGCGCTGCGCTGCTGTGGCAGCATCCCGATGGTTACCATGGCAACCAGACGCCTTCACAGGCATCCGGCTTGCCTTGGTATAGCCGATCAGGCTCCTGCTAAAGGCAGGAGCCTGATCAGGCTTACTGTGAGTGGCAATGCACTGCAGTACACTATACAGTGTACTTCAGTGTATTGTAAACCATCAGACCCACTGGATCTTCAAGAACCAAATCGGTCTGGTTAAAAAAAAATGTAAAAAGAAAAGTGGGAAAAAAGGAAAAAAAAGGAAAAAGGAAATCTCTTCTTATAGCCACACATTTATAATTGATAAAAAATAAAATAAATACATTACACGTTTGGCATCATCGCGTCTATAACGACCTGATCTATAAAAGGATCACGTTACTTTCCCCGCACGGTGAACGCCATAAAAAAAAAGAAAACTATGATGGAATTGAAATTTTTCCCACGTTACTTCATAAAAAAGGTATTAAAAGTGATAAAAAAAAGTTGTATGTACCCCACAATGGTACCAATCAAACTGTCACCTCATCCCACAAAAAATTAGTCACTACATGAGACAATTGCTCAAAAACTGAAAAAAATATGGCTTTCAGAAAATGGAGACACAAAAACATGATTTTTTTTCCAAAAATGCTTTATTATGTAAAAGTGAAACAAACAAGAAAGTAGACAAATTTGACATCATCGCATCCTTAACAACCTGCTCTATAAAAATAGCACATGATCTAACCTGTCAGATGAACGTTGCAAAAAAAAAAACAACGTAATATAGCAGACATCCCAACCTGCAAAAACTCATTTCAGGGAGGTGCACTTCTCATTTTCAGGAGGTTTTCTTTTTTTTTTTTCTTTCACAAACTTTTTATTACATTTTCCAAACATATGCAGTATCTGCACACCTTGCTCTATGGTGTGGAGGACTGGGCTCATTACCCTGCCCCAAATTATCATATTTATATATATGATTAAAGGGATTCTGTCACCACCTATAAGCCCTGTGAGCTAAACATATGCTCATGTCCAGGGTAGCATTCTGATTTCTAAGGTGGCCTTATAAAAGCTATTTGTGGCTTTAGTCTGCGGAAAAACAGGTTTTACTAACCTGTCAATCATTGAATTAAGGTGCCCAAGCAGGGGAGGTCTGTGGATGCATGGTGCCCGGCCGCACACATCGCTGTTCGTGCCCAGCGCCACCTTCTACTCCTCAGTGCCGCCTCTCCCTCCCTCCCCCTCCTCCCGCTTTAAGATTCCGCATGCGCACAGGCTCAGCCTGATGCGCCGTTGCGGACTGCTGGCATCGGCTTCTTCTTGCACTGTGCGCACGCGCCGAGAAGGGGACACTGCTACAGGTTGCCAGAAAGGTTTACTGCGAGTAAACCTTTCCGGGATTTATTGTTTCACATGCGGGCGTCAGGGAGCCGCTATCTAATAGCGGAAGACTTGAGATCCCTGATATAGAGCAGTTAAAAATCATATGTAACACAGAATAGTATCAATAAAACTGTCACCTTTTCCCGTAGTTTCCAAAATGGGGTCACTTTTTGGGAGCTTTTACTGTAGGGGCGCTTCAAATGGGACATGGTGTCTAAAAACCATTATGCTGACTTGTCTGTGATGAAATGACACCTGAGGTGCTGTTGTTACTATGGCATCACAGTTGGCCAGGGATGTCGTGTGACCACTCCTCTGAGGATGCTTGCTGTGATGCATGCTGGGATATAACTTTCACTTTGCAGCTGCTCCGCCCACACAGGCTCTCATCTATGGGAGCATACTATGTTGAACACATTAGAAAAATTATACATACACAGTATATCTCTCATTATACTAATACCTCTTGGCTTTAGTTATTCTCTGGGACTATTTTTTATTTTTTTATGCGTATGGTGGCCAACCCCTTTAATACAAGGCACTTACTAATGTACTGTTATTACGCATATTTCTTTCTTTGCTGGCTTGATTAATTTTCCCATCACCTTATACACTGCTCATTTTCATGGTTACAGACCACCCTGCTTGCACACTATAGGAGAAAGCGTCAACCTCTTTGGTGGCCGGGACCATGGGAGTGGACATAGGCTAGTGCTTTTTCCTATATTGTGCAAGCACGACCACAACTGATGGATTGCAGGGTGGTATGTAACCATAGAAACGAGCAGTGGATAATGTGATGGAAAAATGAATCTAGCCAGCACTGGAAGCAATATGAATAATAACATATTAGTAAGTGCCCTGTATTAACTTTCTCTACATGATAAATACTATTTGCTGAAGTGAGACAACCCCTTTAACCACTTCAGCCCCGCTAGCTGAAACCCCCTTAATGACCAGAGCACTTTTTACACTTCTGCACTACACTACTTTCACCGTTTATCGCTCGGTCATGCAACTTACCACCCAAATGAATTTTACCTCCTTTTCTTCTCACTAATAGAGCTTTCATTTGGTGGTATTTCATTGCTGCTGACATTTTTACTTTTTTTGTTTTTAATCGAAATTTTACGATTTTTTTGCAAAAAAATGACATTTTTTTTACTTTCAGCTGTAAAATTTTGCAAAAAAAACGACATCCATATATAAATTTTTTGCTAAATTTATTGTTCTACATGTCTTTGATAAAAAAAAATATGTTTGGGCAAAAAAAAAAATGGTTTGGGTAAAAGTTATAGCGTTTACAAACTATGGTACAAAAATGTGAATTTCCGCTTTTTGAAGCAGCTCTGACTTTCTGAGCACCTGTCATGTTTCCTGAGGTTCTACAATGCCCAGACAGTAGAAAAACCCCACAAATGACCCCATTTCGGAAAGTAGACACCCTAAGGTATTCGCTGATAGGCATAGTGAGTTCATAGAACTTTTTATTTTTTGTCACAAAATGCCAACTTTGTATAAAAAAATTGGAAAAGTTGTCTTTTGCCAAGATATTTCTCTCACCCAGCATGGGTATATGTAAAATGACACCCCAAAACACATTCCCCAACTTCTCCTGAGTACGGTGATACCAGATGTGTGACACTTTTTTGCAGCCAAGGTGGGCAAAGGGGCACATATTCCAAAGTGCACCTTTAGGATTTCACCGGCCATTTTTTACAGATTTTGATTGCAAAGTTCTTCTCACACATTTGGGCCCCTAAATTGCCAGGGCAGTATAACTACGCCACAAGTGACCCCATTTTGGAAAGAAGACACCCCAAGGTATTCCGTGAGGGGCATGGCGTGTTCAATTTATTTTTATTTTTTGTCGCAAGTTAGTGGAATATGAGACTTTGTAAGGAAAAAAGAAAAAAAAAGAAAAATCATCATTTTCCGCTAACTTGTGACAAAAAATAAAAAATTCTAGGAACTCGCCGTGCCCCTCACGGAATACCTTGGGGTGTCTTCTTTCCAAAATGGGGTCACTTGTGGCGTAGTTATACTGCCCTGGCAATTTAGGGGCCCAAATGTGTGAGAAGTACTTTGCAATCAAAATGTGTAAAAAATGGCCTGCAAAATCCGAAAGGTGCTCTTTGGAATATGTGCCCCTTTGCCCACCTTGGCTGCAAAAAAGTGTGACAAATCTGGTATCGCCGTACTCAGGAGAAGTTGGGAATGTGTTTTGGGGTGTCATTTTACATATAACCATGCTGGGTGAGAGAAATATCTTGGCAAAAGATAACTTTTCCCATTTTTTTATACAAAGTTGGCATTTGACCAAGATATTTTTCTCACCCAGCATGGGTATATGTAAAATGACACCCCAAAACACATTCCCCAACTTCTCCCGAGTACGGCGATACCAAATGTGTGACACTTTTTTGCAGCCTAGATGCGCAAAGGTGCCCAAATTCCTTTTAGGAGGGCATTTTTAGACATTTGGATCCCAGACTTCTTCTCACACTTTCGGGCCCCTAAAAAGCCAGGGCAGTATAAATACCCCACATGTGACCCCACTTTGGAAAGAAGACACCCCAAGGTATTCAATGAGGGGCCTGGCGAGTTCATAGAATTTTTTTTTTTTTTGCATAAGTTAGCGGAAATTGAATTTTTTTGTTTTTTTCTCACAAAGTCTCACTTTCCACTAACTTAGGACAAAAATTTCAATCTTTCATGGACTCAATATGCCCCTCACGGAATACCTTGGGGTGTCTTCTTTCCGAAATGGGGTCACATGTGGGGTATTTATACTGCCCTGGCTTTTTAGGGGCCCTAAAGCGTGAGAAGAAGTCTGGAATATAAATGTCTAAAAATGTTTACGCATTTGGATTCCGTGAGGGGTATGGTGAGTTCATGTGAGATTTTATTTTTTGACACAAGTTAGTGGAATATGAGACTTTGTAAGAAAAAACAAACCAAAAAAAATATATATTTCCGCTAACTTGGGCCAAAAAAATGTCTGAATGGAGCCTTACAGGGGGGGTGATCAATGACAGGGGGGTGATCAATGACAGGGGGGTGATCACCCATATAGACTCCCTGATCACCCCCCTGTCATTGATCACCCCCCCTGTAAGGCTCCATTCAGACGTCCGTATGATTTTTACGGATCCATGGATACATGGATCGGATCCGCAAAACACATGCGGACGTCTGAATGGAGCCTTACAGGGGGGTGATCAATGACAGGGGGTGATCAGGGTGATCACCCCCCTGTCATTGATCACCCCCCCTGTAAGGCTCCATTCAGACGTCCGTATGATTTTTACGGATCCATGGATACATGGATCGGATCCGCAAAACACATGCGGACGTCTGAATGGAGCCTTACAGGGGGGTGATCAATGACAGGGGGGTGATCAGGGTGATCACCCCCCTGTCATTGATCACCCCCCCTGTAAGGCTCCATTCAGACGTCCGTATGATTTTTACGGATCCACGGATACATGGATCGGATCCGCAAAACACATGCGGATGTCTGAATGGAGCCTTACAGGGGGGTGATCAATGACAGGGGGTGATCAGGGAGTGTATATGGGTGATCACCCGCCTGTCATTGATCACCCCCCTGTAAGGCTCCATTCAGACGTCCGCATGTGTTTTGCAGATCCGATCCATGTATCCGTGGATCCGTAAAAATCATACGGACGTCTGAACGGAGCCTGACAGGGGGGTGATCAATGACAGGGGGGTGATCAGGGAGTTTATATGGGGTGATCATGGGTGATCAGGGGTTCATAAGGGGTTAATAAGGGGTTAATAAGTGACGGGGGGGTGTAGTGTAGTGTGGTGTTTGGTGCGACTTTAATGACCTACCTGTGTCCTCTGGTGGTCGATCCTAACAAAAGGGACCACCAGAGGACCAGGTAGCAGGTATATTAGACGCTGTTATCAAAACAGTGTCTAATATACCTGTTAGGGGTTAAAAAAATCAGATCTCCAGCCTGCCAGCGAACGATCGCCGCTGGCAGGCTGGAGATCCACTCGCTTACCTTCCGTTCCTGTGAGCGCGCGCGCCTGTGTGCGCGCGTTCACAGGAAATCCCGGCCCTCGCGAGATGACGCGTATATGCGTCGTTGTGCGCAGGGCTGCCGACTCCGGACCGCACATCTGCGTTAGGCGGTCCGGAGGCGGTTAAGTCACTGTGTGTCCACCATTCACGTTTGTTTGTCACAAGGACTTTTCAGGGTGGAGCAAGGAGGATACTTGAGCACATTAATGACGTGATCAAGAAGGCGGTAACACCAGTAGCCACCCATTTTAATGAGTGTCATGGGGGCGACCCTACATCCCTTCAATTCACGGTTTTGGAGCTGGTACCTCCCTCCCCCTGCGGGGGTGACTGGGACAGGAGGATCCTGCAAAAAGAGAGCGAATGGATCCACAGACTTCGTTCCCAGTCCCCCCGTGGCCTCAATGAGAGATTAACATTTTCATGTTTTCTATGACTATGTAGGCTGGGGGTACTTTAGCTCCTCCCCTTTTCCGTATCCCCATTTCCCCGGTCCATCCACCTATCTATTTCTAACTTAATCCTTCTCTCTCATATTTCTCTTATATTCCTCTACTAGTAATCATCATCTTCTGTGCCTGACCATCTGGCCCAGCAGCGGGAGATCTATGCCCTTCTTACCCCTCCCCCCTCCCCTTTCCCTTTTCCCCTCCCCTTTTTCCCAGTCCCATAAGCATGTAAGGCCATCATGAAAGCTTTGTCCACATAACTTAGCCTGGGTGCGTAAAGCACCCTAATGTCTAATTATCTTATAAAATGGACACTAACTGGTTCATTTTGTACTAGTATGCCCCCCTCTTATCATGAAGGGTTGGCATGTATCAGTGAAGCTGACGCTCTCCTCTATATCCCCAGGTTACTCTCTTCTATCTGGCCCTCATATAGGGGTCTCTTTTTGTACCTCCCATAATAGGGCTGCTTCTGTACCATGAGAGGACAATGCCGCTCCTCTGGCTTTCTATCATTCTTTACCCTTTTTACTCGTTAACGCCCACTTGCGGTATACACCAGCCTTCTTTATCTGAGATGGAGCGCATACGACAAGGGACCGTAAGTGCAGTGCGGTCCAACGGCCAAATATACATCACGGTATGTGAACAGGCAGATATTCACTAACCGGAAGTAGGCGCCTCTGCGTGCATTCCACAGTGGAACGCACGCGTTTATCGAGTATCAACGCCGGCCAGCGGAAGTGATAACGTCATGGTCCGGGCAGAAATTGCGTCTGGGACTAGTGTAGGAGGGAGTTTTAAATAGGGTGAGGACTGGGGAACACAGCATTGGACCCAGAGGAAGAAACTTTATGAAGGATCAGACTCGGCCGATATCGGATGTAAGTACGCTCTGGGCATCTTATCGTTACCTTAAGGATATGGATGATTGGTAACTGAGTACCCTTTGTAACACAGGAGATACAACGTAACCAGTTGTCCAATATCAGTCTGGATCCTTCCATTGAGGGGCGAATTATAAGGTAGCCTTCTGTAAATTTGGTGTGTTGTATTGACTTATTTAGGTTAGATTTATGAATCGGCTTTATTAGTATGGTCAAATGTTCTCACTCCACAGCCATTATCCTTAAATTGCGTCACCTGGTCCAAGATTCGACCCGCAGGGTAATTCATATGGTTGTCAATTGACCATTGTAGCTAAATCTGCCGTACCACCATCTACCCAGTGCGCCGCACTGAATTTGAGACTCGGCACCCTATGGACACAGTGAGTGCCTCTCTGATCACGGTGCTTATTGGTGATGGTCATACTTTTTAATGCATCTAATAGTTCAGCATTTCCAATATACAAATATATATATATATAAATGTCTTTTTCTTCCACATAGGATCTCCCTCTATTCATGACCGCTTCGAGACTCTTATCCGCTCTTTGAGTAGTCACCGAACCGTATGTGTTTCTTCCTCCTTTAAATAATATTGCTGGGTCTAATATAACATGTAAGGACACCGAGGTATCAACAACGGTGTTCTACACCCGTTTAACGGAGTTCGGTTTATTTACCTGCTCTCCGTTCTCTGACTATCTAAGTTTATCTGTTTTTATTGATTATCTATATATCTATCGTCATCACCCCCTGATGATCCCACATCGTGGGGGAAACGCGTCAGGGTTTTTCAGTTCACTATCATAACTATCACATTAATTATTTGGGTGTTTTTTAGATTACTCAGTGCACCTTGTACCTCTTGGTGTGTTCTCACATCAACAGGGTTGTATACATAGGGCACCCTTTCTATATGTTTGTCTGTCTGTTTAATAGGTAGTCCACCACGTAGCCAGCATCCACCACCTGTCAATTTTTTATTTTTTAGCTATTTAGGGAATGATAGGAGGTGGTAGTTTAGGCTTGAGGACAGGGAGTCCCTACCATCAGGGGGCGTCTCTGGGCTGAGGTGTAGTTCAGGGTATCAGTGTAGGGATACTATTCCCCCACCCATTATCAGCTCACCTAACCCCTGGTGAATCTACCTTAAAACAGTGTAGTGTAGTTTGTCATGTCATACGTGTTTGAATTTCATTAAAGTATTTATATTTTTATAAGGGTTGACTCTATTGCTGGATTAGGTGGAGCACCCTTATGGATTACCTCCGGAAGGTCTACGGGGGAGGTGTGTGGCCATCAGGTTCCTCACCATTTTACAACCCCCCCTTTTAGACCTCAACTGAGGCTCTTGTCTGACATCTGGGGTGGCAGCCTAGATGAAAGTTAGAGCACGACAGGCTCTTCCTTGACTTTGGCCAAGGAGGATGGCCACCTGACACTCGCTGGGCCTCCTTTTTCATAAAAAAAGAAATAATGATATATATATATAGCTGCCCTAGTGACATGTACCCTTAGTAAAATGCTGGGTCACTTAAGAAAGTGTCAATCAGGTAATCAATCACCTTGAGTAGTCTGGATAAGCTCTCAATTTTTTTCAGAAATTCTGCTTCATATTCATGCATCATATTCTATGCTATTCTGTGTATCATATTCATGTTTCATATTCTATGAATCATGGAACTGTACTTTGAACCCTCCACAATATGTTGCTCTTAGACAAGGCAGCTTACATTACCCAGAGATAATAATTGATGACCTGCAGCCATCAGACAGTACAGGAATTACTGTATTATTATTGAGTATGCAGGTCTTAAAGCTGCTCTGTCAGGAAACTAAACCAGTGATTCTAGCTGTTTCTAAGCAAAACACTCACTAAACTAAATAAATTACACAAGGCTAGGCAGGCTGGGTTTATGCGCAGTGGCTGCTGCATGTGACTGAAACAGTGCACACATGAGTTTGTGGGTAAAACGGAGGTATTACCCTTAAAATGGTGCAGCATTGCCCATCATTGGTGAGGGGGATTTGGGCTGCATCTCACAGCTGGGGTACCCCAACCCAACCATAGTGTACAGTAAGTACCCCCTAGAGACATGGTATGCAAGTCCTCGTGTACATGCACCACAGGTTTAGAACCTATTTCATATGCCACATCTGTACTAGGGGAACATAGGATGAGGGTAAGGGGGGAGGGGGGGGGGGGACTCTGCACTTTAAACCCTTTAATGACCAGGAAATGTACACATTTTTTTTTTTTGTTTTTTTACTCCCAGCCCTCCCAAAGCCAAACTTTTTTTTTTTTGCCATATTATGCCTGATTCACACGTCAGTTGTTTTGGTCAGTGATTTCCATCAGTGATTGTGAACCAAAACCAGGATTGGAGCCTTTAGGTATAAAGGAAAGATCGGCACATGTTCTGTGTTTAGAGCCGCATCTGATTTTGCTTTAAAATCACGATGTGTGAATGCGGCTTTAGGGCTTGTTTTTTGTGGGACAAGATGCAATGTTTAATAGCACCATTTACAGTTAAAATGTGGTGGGAAGTGGGAAAGAAATTCCAAATGGGGTGGAATTATACCATTTCATATGCAGTAAAACTGACCTATTACTTTTATTCTCCAGGTCTGTGTCATGTTCTAGCGAGTGTCCTACCGACCCCTAGTACATATCTCAGGCAAACAAACACAAGGCAAGCACCAACACAAATTATTTTCCGCAAAGATACAGACATGGCAGGATATTTGACCAGCAGGTAAGGGACCAGTGGCAGGTAATACCACTGGACCAAGTGCACCGGTTTGACTTGGGGCCAAACCCAGAGACTCAGTGAGCCCCGTTATTCACAGAGCCCCTGATGGTGGGGGTGAACTTAGCTGAGGTCTCACTTGTCGCACCTCCAGGATGATCCCAGTGCAGTAGTCCACTTACCTGCAGAGACTGACAGTGCAAGTGCATGCTGGTCCACACAAACACAAGGACTGGAACCCAGGCACACAAACTGGAACCCAAACAACTGCACAGGACACAGTTCAGACAAGACAAATTGGAACCTGAACACAAGCAGATACCTGGACCCCATGTGGAAAGGATGCATGGCAGTTAGAGATGAGCGAACTTCTGTTTTAAGTTCGGCGTCTAAAGTTCGGGTTTGGATTAGCGGAGAATCCCGATCTGGAACCGGATATGGATTCCGACTTCCGTTGTGGTCCGTGGTAGCGGAATCAATAATCGGCCATTATTGATTCCGCTACCACGGACCACAACGGAAGTCGGAATCCATATCCGGTTCCAGATCGGGATTCTCCGCTAATCCAAACCCGAACTTTAGACGCCGAACTTAAAACAGAGGTTCGCTCATCTCTAATGGCAGTCACACGCAAGGCTGCCCAAACAGGCACACAAGCAGCTGCCTGGACCCCATGCAAAACAGATGCATGGTGGTCACAGGAAGAGATGCCCAGAAAGGTAGACAAGCAGATGCCTGGATCCCATGCGGAACGATACATGCCGGTCACAGGCAGAGCTGCACACATAAACTAGATGTAATCCCTCTGGAGAACCCAGGAACCCTCTCACCAAAGGCAAAGACATGGACTAGCAGATGCCTGTTCCCCATGCGGCATTAGTCCATGGGCGAACAGACAGCTGCACCACAAGACACAGAACCAGACAAAGTGTCCTTGATGTCTCACTAGGTGACCACATAGACTGGGCAGATTGAATATCCCCAGGTCAGGTGCAAAGCTGGAGACAGACTCACTCCCAAACCCCCAGCTCACAGGTATATAAAGAGCAGAATAACGAGGTCATCTGACACCTAGCAGACACACCCAGAACAGACTATTAACCCCACCAGAACCAAGACAACAAGGAAGGGAGCATGCATACACAAGGAGCAGTTCACACACAGGCTGCCGCAACTACATATAGGTCATAGCAACCAACCTACAGGAAATCCACCGCGGCTAGTATGCCAGAGAGCTACTAAAGCGAGTACGTACGACAACCCGTGACACAGTGAACTACACTGTAACAGTCAGTATGAGTATGGTGATGCCATATAACTATTTTTTTTTTTTATAGCCATATTTTCACCTGAAATTATGTATACAGAGATGTATGAGGGCTAAATTTTTGGGGTGTGTATGACTTTTTGATCACTTTTTATTAAATTTTTTGAGGTAGATGAAGCGACCAAAAAAACGCAAATCAGCCATTTAGACTTTTTTTTTCCATTTCACCATTTGCCGTACGGGAAAAATATTTTTATATTTTAACAGTATGGGTGTTTTTGCATGCAGCAATGCCCATGATGTGTAATTTTTTATTGTTTACATATTTTTATTTTGGGGAAAGGGGGTGATTAGATTTTTTTTATAATTTTTTTTTCATTTTTTAACCTCTTGGGGACACAAGACGTACTGGTACGTCATGATGTCCTGGTACGTCATGTGTAGTTCCGATCGCCACTGCTGAATTCCCAAAGTGGGACCAAAAATTAAGTGAAAAAAAAGTTGGAAAAATAAAGTTTCCCCCCAAAAAATAAAAGGTTTCAAGTAAAAAAAACTAAAAAAATGTAATTTCCCCCAAATAAAGTTAAAAAAATTAGGTATTGCCGCACCCGTTTCGACTGCCTCTATAAACATATCACATGACCTAACCCCTCAGATGAACACCATAAAAAATAAAAACTGTGCTAAATAAACCATTTTTTTCACCTTACATCACAAAAAGTACAACAGCAAGAGACCAAAAAGGCGTATGCCCACCAAAATAGTACTAATCTAACCATCACCTCATCCCGCAAAAAATGAGCCCCTACCTAAGACAATCACCCAAAAAATAAAAAAAAACTATGGCTCAGAATATGAAGACACTAAAACTGTTATTGTATTAAACTTAAGTAAATGAAAAAACTATACATATTAGGTATCGCTGCATCCATAATAACCTGCTCTATAAAAATATCTCATAACCTAACCCCTCAGATGAACACCGTAAAAAAGAAAAAACTGTGTAAAAAAAGCAAAAAGTGTAATAGCAAGCGATCAAAAAGTCATATGCCCCCTAAAATAGTGCCAATCAAACAGTCATCTCATTCTGCAAAAAATTAGACCCTACCTAAGATAATGGCCCAAAAAAAAAATTATGGCTCTCAGAATATGGAGACACTAAAACATGATTTTTTGGTTTCAAAAATGATATTATTGTGTAATACTTACATAAATAAAAAAAAGTATACATATTAGGTATCGCCGCGTCCGTAATAACCTGCTCTATAAAAATATCACATGACCTAACTCCTCAGGTGAACACCGTAAAAAAAAAAAATGTGCAAAAAAAGCTATTTTGTCACCTTACATCACAAAAAGTGTAATAGCAAGCGATCAAATAGTCATACGCACCCCAAAATAGTGCCAATCAAACAGTCATCTCATCCCGCAAAAATATTACCCTACCCAAGATAATCGCCCAAAAACTGAAAAAACTATGGAGACAATAAAACATTATGTTTTTGTTTAAAAAATGAAATCATTGTGCAAAACTTACATAAATGAAATAATACTATACATATTAGGTATAGCCACATCCGTGACAACCTGTTCTATAAAAATACCACATGATCTAACCTGTCAGATGAATGTTGTAAATAACAAAAAAAAATGTGCCAAAACAGCTATTTCTTGTTTCCTTGCCTCACAAAAAGTATAATATAGAGCAACCAAAAATCATATCTACCCTAAACTAGTACCAAAAAAACTGCCACACTATCCCGTAGTTTCTAAAATGGGGTCACCTTTTTGGAGTTTTTACTCTAGGGGTGCATCAGGGGGGCTTCAAATGGGACATGGTGTCAAAAAAACAGTCCAGCAAAATCTGCCTTTCAAAAACCATATGGCATTCCTTTCCTTCTGTGCCCTGCCGTGTGCCCGTTCAGCAGTTTACGAACACATATGGGGTGTTTCTGTAAACTACAGAATCAGGGCCATAAATATTGAGTTTTTTTGGCTGCTAACCCTTGCTTTGTAACTAGAAAAAAAAATATTAAAATGGAAACTCGCCCAAAAAAGTGAAATTTTGAAATTGTATCTCTATTTTCCATTAATTCTCGTGGAACACCTAAAGGGTTAACAAAGTTATTAAAATCAGTTTTGAATACCTTGAGGGGTGTAGTTTCTAGAATGGTGTCATTTTTGGGTGGTTTCTATTATGTAAGCCTCACAAAGTGACTTCAGACCTGAACTGGTCCTTAAAAAGTGGGTTTTTGAAAATTTCAAGATTTGCTTCTAAACTCACAGAATGGCCTGGATAAGTCAAAGCATTTTAAAGTTATCACCACATAAAGTGACACTGGTAAGATTTGCAAAAAATGGCCTGATCCTTAAGGTGAAAATGAGCCCGGTCCCTAAGGGGTAAATAAATTTATTTTTTTTACACTTTTTTTTATAGTTCCCATAGGGAACTATAACAAGAAGTCATCAGACTGCTTCTCTCATAGACTTCAATCCATTAGCATTAGAGTCAATGAGAATTTTACTATGTAATATGCAGCAGCCTCTTGTCAGACAGGATCTAGTATTAGGCCTCTTGCACACAAACTTTTGATTTTTCGTTTCCGTTCTGTTTTTTGCGTTCCATATACGGACTGTATGCGGAACCATTCATTTCAAAGGATCCACAAAAAAAAGGTACTCCATATGCCTTCTGTTTCCGTATTTTCATTTTTCCATTCCGTTCAAAGATAGGACATGTCCTATTATTTTCCGCATAACGGACAAGGATAGTACTGTTCTATCATGGGCCAGCTGTTCCGTTCCACAAAAAACGGAATGCACACGGATGTCATCCGTATTTTTTGTGGATCCGTTTATTGCGGACCGCAAAATACTGAAAAAGCCATACGGTCATATGCAAGAGGCCTTAGGACTTTGTTTTCCGTCTTGCATAACGGGACCCAAACGGATCCGTTATGCTTTCCCATAGACTTCTATTAGGTCGGAAAGCAAACTGAATGACTTTTAAAGGCTTCCGTTTTTGCATTCTGTCTGGGCATTCAGTTATTTTCCGTTATAACTATGTTATAACGGAAAGCCATAACGGAATCCCTAACGCTAGTTTAAACCCACCCTTAGGAAGATGTTTTTGAGAACCCACAACTTAAGCTGTGCAGCACGCGGCCAAAGCTGGAACATGCAACCCACAATCTCAAACTATTTGGAAAAAGTGACTTCTAACCAGCTTTTAGGCCTCATGCACACGAAGATATTTTCATTCAGTGTCTGTTCAGTTTTTTTTGCGGACTGTATATGGAACCATTTATTTCAATGGGTCCACAAAAAAAACCAGAAGGTACTCCATGTGCATTTCATTTCTGTATGTCCGTATTTCCATTCCGCAAAAAAATAGAACATGTCCTATTATTGTCCGCATTACGGACAAGGATAGGACTGTTCTATTAGGGGCCAGCTGTTCCTTTCCACAAAATACGGAATGCACACGGATATCAGCCATAGCTTTTGCGGATACATTTTTTGCGGACCGCAAAATACATACGGTCGCGTGCAGGAGGCCTTAAGAAATGGCAGAATCCTTGTAGGCTATATATACACAAGCAAAAAAACAAAAGTTCCCACAGTTTCAGCACAGAAGAAATGTTTTTTGTGACTGGTTGAACCTGGGCAGTATAGCTTGGTACACAGTGGTAGCTCTGACCAAGCACAGAGAGCAGTATACTACAGAGAAATATAAGAGAGAGTGGAATGCTGTTCATTTGTGGTAAGAAAGACATTGTTGTAGAGACTACCTGTATGTCACCATGTCACCAGTGTGAAAATGAATTCTTGTCAGTTTGCTATTATTAATTAAGCTCCGAAACTTGTTTTTAATTTATTTGCTTGGGAGCAAGAAACCCAATTAATATGCATATCATGCATGCTCCCCTGTCTTTCAGCCACTAATTGACACAGTAATATGGAAAACATGTCAGTCAGGGGCTGGAGGATGGGGGAGGCCACATGCCATGAATACATCAGACTCCTTCCTTCATAGCGAACTCCTCACTGGCCACTCACTCTGCAGTTCAAGTTGTGAGCTGTTAAAGACAACTTCACATTAACTCCTAAGTGACAGACTTCTGAAATCAGCATGTCTGTCACTACATTATGCTGCCCTGTCACTATACCTGAAAAGTTCTCTTTAGAAAGTTATTGTAGTACAGGTGAATATAACACATTTTGTAATATATCTTATCAGAGAAATGCCTCTTTTACCCTCTAGAAGCTCACTCTTCCTCACCCCTTTCCTTTCTATAGACGTATATTGACGCCTGCACTTCCTCCATTTTCCCACCCTCTCCTCTCCAGACACACAGTCTTGTCTCTCAAGATGGATTTCAGTGAGAATGTTAGTTTAGGAGGGGATGGGCAGAGAAAGAGACATTTTACTCTGATAAGTTATATTACAACGTTGCTTACAGTACAGAAACATACACAAAAGGTTGAAAGGGGAGGTGTCTGATAGCAGTCAGGATGCATTTGATAGGGGAGGATGTAATTCTGTAGTTCACAGGAAATCAGCCACACAAGAGATGGATCTCCTGACTATGCAGGAAAGCATGTCCTAAACTGTAGATCAGTATGGAGATCACATGACTAGGTACCCCTAATTAAAAGGTTCAAAAAGTATGGATTCAACTGAGCTGGGATGAAATAAAGAACATTGCTAGAATATTATGCAAAAATAAATTGTGCTTCTTAAAAAAAAAATGCTGAGTGTCTAGATATTAATGTTAGATACTTGTTATTGTCCATCCAAAGTGTTCAGTGCTGTTGGCCACACATGCTCAGTCCTACTGTTCGGATGTAATATGTAATCATGGGGCAACCCATTCAAGGTTTTGTTCACAATGAGCAAGTTGAAGAAATGTTGTCACTTTTTTCTACACTGTGTGCTGAATGTCATGTGAGGTTTAATACTGTATACAGTGTGGCAGATTTATCAATGGACCAAATTCCATATGTCTGAAGCCTCTTCACCACTTTTCTTTTTAAATATTTGGATAGGGCTTCAGAGTTGTGCCAAAAAAATTCCATTTATTAAAATTTTCCAACATACTTTGGTGGAAAAGAATGCTTTGTCCATCACCCCATATTCATCGAAAGAGCAAATCTGGCATATACTACATGGGAGAGAGATAAAGTATGTGACTCACATGGTGTGTGTGTATTAATAAATCCCCCTCATTGTATTCTCACTAAACAAAAATGACAAATCTATGGTTATAGAGGAGAAAAATAAAATCATGTAATAATTAAGATACCAGCTAGTATTCGAGAACTACATACATGTATGTGAAATATGAAAAGTTAACAAATTTAAATTCACGATTTGTCTCTCTATTTTGTAAGATACATCACTTCATCAGCAGAAAGCCTGGTTTAAAAAAACTTTTGACTACTTGTTTAAAATAGCTAATTCCTCAGAGGCTCGTGAAGCTGGCATCCATTTGATTTCAGGGTAAGTAAAAAAGTTGACAAGGAAATTCTACCCTTATACCATTTAATTGCCAATGAGTTGTATGCTGTACTCCATAAGAAAGAATAGGTCTTTCTGTTTCTTTGAAAAAAGCTAAATACCTCAATACACTAAGTATAATCGTGTAGAGGTATATTGTCTCACCCGGGTATACTATTAAAACAACTTTTACTATAATTGTTTAAAATTGTAGACAACCAACAATTGCAATGAGTGAACAGTGAGGCTGCAGTATTATAATAATAAAGGGTAGGTCTTACCACTTCCAGTATTCAGGTCCACCTCAGCTGTGTGATGTAAATATCCTAATGTTCGGTGGCAATAGGACACAAGTGACCAGTGCTCATAATGTTGGTGGCCCTGAGCGTAAACCCTGCCTGCCGGATGGTCAGGGAACTAATTATCACCTGCCTAACAGACACAGAGCACCCGCCCTGATAGGGGCGACCCCATACGGAACCTTTCCCTGTTATGGGGCCTAATCTCTACAAATACCCTCACTAGAATTCCCTACATGCCACGTTTCGTTCCACCAACGGAACTCATCAGGGGACTTAAATAAAGTGAAGGGGAATACTAAAAAAACAAAAGGGAAACAAAAAACAAACACAAAAATGGTCACTCAAAAACCTCCACATAAATCTCCACATAAAACACAAGGAGATAATGCACCATCCTCTACTTACTAGTTCGAAGTCAAGGACAATGTTCTTGTAGTGTGGAGGATATAGGCACAGTCAGTGATGGTCGTCCGTACCTGGTGTGGGGAAGTGTCCCCTATCCACCTACGTCTCACCGCAAATTATAGTAAACTGGGAGAGCGCAACCTTATGTGCCATCTCCCTTTTAAAATCATCCGGCTGTATCTGCCTCTGTTTAACTGAGCTGAATCGCCCCATAATGGATTTAAAAAGACAGGTACCACAGAGTTTGTTATTGATAAAAATTACCAATAACTAGGAGGATAACTCACAAAGAACATCAAAGTTGATCAAATACTATGGCTAAATTGAAAGAATATTAACATTGGAACTAATAAAACACTGAAAAGAAGGGGAATGAATAGATCCTATGAGTTTGCTTATATGATTCAAATAAAGCAGCTAAAGTTCTGCTACTCATTCAGACCAAAAGGGTGTACGGTTTTTAGATAGAAGATCCACCTTGCCTCACATTGGAGAATTCTTCTATCCTAATCTCCTCGTCTTACTGTTGGTTTAATTCTCTCTATGCCCATAAAGGAAAGACACTCTGTCTTACCATCGTGTTCTATTCTCATGTGGCGTGAGACAGAAGTGTCCCTTAAATTATTGATTTCGCCAATATGCTCCCCAATTCTCCTTCTCAGCTCTCTCGTTGTTTTACTGACATACTCTTTTCCGCAGGAACATGTGATTTTATAAACCACCCCTTTAGATTTGCACTTTATCAGGTCCCTGGTTTTATACGTTCTATTAGTGCTGTTACTCTTAAAAGTTTTTCCGCACTTCATATATTTGCAGGCTACACAGCCTCCGCATCTGTAATTCCCATGGGTACGTTTATCAAACCATGTTCTCAATGCTGGTGCTGGTGAAAAATGTTAACCGTTTCATCTCATACACTCCTCCCTCTCCTATATGTAATGCTAGGACCTTCTTTGATAACTCCACAAATATCAGGGTCCATTCTAAGTACATGCCAGTGCTTAGAAATAATTTTCCTCACTCTGGTAGACGCCTCATTATAATTGCTAATGAGGCAAATCTCCCTTTTTTTTTTGGGGGGGGGAGTTAGTCTATTTTTAGGGGTAAGGAGGGCTGTACGGTCAAATGCCAGGGCTGCCTGATAAGCTGATTTAAGTGTGTCTATAGGATAACCACGGTCCGAGAATCTGTTTTTCAGATTAGCTGCCTTCCTCAGGTAGTCAGGATGTTGAGAGCAGTTCCGCCTTAGCCGCAAATACTGGCCTTGGGGGTCCCTTTTTTTTAGGGAGAATGGATGGCTGCTCTCCCACCTCAAAAGAGAATTGGTAGAGGTGGGTTTCCGGAAGATAGGGGTGTCAAGTGTACCATTGCAATTTTTGATAATGCAAATATCCAAAAATGGCAATTGTGTCGGATTACATTCAGACGTGAACCGCAAGCCAATATCATTGATATTCAGGCTTTTGCCCATGTGGAAAATGATTCTGGACTACCCTTCCAGATGACAAACACGTCATCGATATAATGTGCCCACATCTGGACATTCTGAAGCTCCATCATGGTTTCATCCTTAAAGACCACAGTATTCTCCCACCAGCCCAGGAACAGATTAGCATACGATGGGGCACAGGGGCTCTCTATCGCAGTGCCCCTGAGCTGGTGGTAGAATCTGCCATTGAAAAGAAAATAATTTCTTTTCAGAGAGAACTCAAGCAATTGGAGGACAAAATTATTATGGACAAAAAATGTGCCACTACATGTAGGCTCCATTCATGTGGAATCGAGGAGTAAGAGGCCTCAACATCAATACTGCCCAATATGCACCCTTCTTCCAGTTGGATGCCTTTGAGTTGTTTCATAAGGTCCCCAGTGTCTCTTACATGTGAGGGGAGAGAAAGTACAAAAGGTGACAGGATCTTATTGAAATAAATGCCCACATTCTGGCTTAAACTATCTACTCCCAAGACGACCGGGCGCCACTTTGATGTGTGTACTTTTTGAAGGCAATAAAGCGTGGCTATTTGCGGGTGCTGTGGAAGGAGAAAGTCATATTTATCTTGATTAATTTTTTTTTTTTTGCTGAATCGAGGAGGGTCTTGAGTTCCTGTTTATAACTCACAGTGGGATCCTCCTCTAATATCTCATAACTTTCTCATGGGGCTAGTAGGGCCTCGCACATAGATTTATATCTAGTTGTATCAAGAATTCAGTATTCCCCTTCACTTTATTAAAGTCCCCTGATGAGTTCCGTTGGTGGAACGAAATGTGGCATGTAGGGAATTCTAGTGAGGGTATTTGTAGGGATTAGGTCCCATAACAGGGAAGGGTTCGGTATGGGGTCGCCCCTATCAGGGCGGGAGCCCTGTGTCTGTTAGGCAGGTGATAATTAGTTCCCTGACACTCTGGCAGGCAGGGTTTACGCTCAGGGCTATTTAAGAAATTGACTTCTCACTGCCACCGACATTATGAGCACTGGTCACTTGTGTCCTACTGCCACCGAACATTAGGATATTTACGTCACACAACTGAGGTTGACCTAACTACTGGAAGTGGTAAGACCTACCCTTTATTAATATAATACTGCAGCCTCAGGAGATGGTGATTTTGTTTGTTTGTTCACTCACTGCAATTGTTGGTTGTCTACAATTTAAACAATTATAGTAAAAGTTATGTTTTAATAGTATACCCAGTCCACAGTGTGTTTTGATACTTTCTGTCTCTTTGCCAGAATTTACATAATTAATACATGTTCTTTAAAAGGAATTTCTGGGACTAACATATTGATTGTACACTGTGTAGCGGTAGTTCTCGGTTACTGCAGTCCATTCACTTGAATAGGAGGATCAGCTGCTGAACCTGAGAATGGTCACTACACAATGTACAAAGTTGTGTTCTGGCTCCATACACTATTTACTCCCAGAACCTGTGGATGCAGCGAATAAATGATCGTGTAGGTGTTGTGTGTTGGATGCCCACAATATCATATTGATGACCTATCCTATGGATAAGTCATCAATATGTTGGCCCTAGAAAATTCCATAGTTTTCATCCTAAATTATGTTAACTTATATAGTAGAGAGTTCCAGCAGAATTGACCCTTTAAAACATAACTTTTACTAATTTAATCAATTAAAATTATACCACCTTTGGGTATTCACCAGTGAAAAAATTGTGAAACAAACAATATAGAACCATAAACACTGTTTACACGGGATAGCCAACCAGTAAAACTGGCTATAGAGGTATGGTCTGTGAAAGGCAGTATTCAGGGGAGTGTACAAATTTCTAACCTGTCCCTGCTCTCGCCCTGAATCACTGCTCAGCCCAGGGACGTCCCCTGATGGTGGAGACTCCCTGTCCTCGTTCCTGGGCTGACTGCCCTGTGCACACCCTCCTCTCAATAAGCGATACCTGGCTGTCCCGTATAGATAACGGACATTACATGTGTCACAGTTAGTTGATACCTGTACAAATCACAACTCACATAGATGAAAAAACTGAAACAAATATAGAGGTGCAGAGGAAAGGATAAATCCTCCAACACCATTATGAGAAGCCTGAAAGGAACGTCATGATGACAGTATGTTCCCAGGCTATTTCTCATCAATACCCCGACGCGTTTCCCCTACTGCTAGGTTCATCAGGGGGTCAGAAAACAGTCATGGGTAAACCGTTACATAGACAGATCATTTTAAGATATACTCATGATATGTATGGAGGACATAGGACCAAGCTGACCATTAGATATTTCCCACTTAAAGTCCTGGACAATCGGCTTGGTCAAAAGCCCATTTAGATGAGGCCATATACTTTATCCAAAGGATTTCTCTGGCGTTCCGATAGCTTCCTATGCCTCCAGATGGACCAATATAACTTATATAGTACCTTGATATAATGGGATGGGCTATACTATGTGATGTCTGCTTGACTACTGTTGTGAATCTTTGGTGTGTTATTTCACATGGTTCGTGGTTGAAAATATTCTTTTAACATTATTAGATGGCAGATTTTCAAGTCACCTCCTAAAGAAACTCACCCATTTTGGTGGCAAATTGTCTTAGGCTTTCGCATGATGGAAGAAGCAGAGCTGGCAAAATTTCCATCTCACACATTTGGCCAGGCTTTTACAACATTAAAATGCCAAGCTTCACAATATCTACCATGGATGGAGAAAAGGTATGGTTTTTTTTAAATCTGTTTTCGGGAACATATCTGCAGTGCACGTTTTCCAGGTTCCAAGCTCCTAGACAAATGCCACATATATCTACTTGGTGTAACGGCAGTTGCTGACCGCCAATGTGTACCTACTCACTGCCATGGTCCTGGGCTCCATGTTCGGGTGAGCACTGTCCTTCCTGGCCAACTCTGTCATTGTCCGCGTCCGGCTGCATTACAAGGCTGGTAGCTGCAGTGATCGGTTGCCGGTGTTTTCCCATTTACTGCCGCAGTCCAGGGCTCTGTCCTTGCAGGCATCATCCTTCCTGGAATCTGCTCCATGGTTTCCTTCCAGCCCTGTACACAGCATGTCTTCCAGCCTGTTCCCTGTAGCACCTTGTTAAGGGCTGGCACACATCACTTCCTGTTCTTTAAAGGTTTTGCACATGGGACCAGTGTGACCCCCTTCCCAGGTGTCTGAGCATCAAGGTCCTTGTGTCCTGCTAAGGTTGCATTTGTTTGTGCTTGAGTTCCTGTATTCCTGAACCATGCTTGTCTTCTGGATTCAGCTGCCTGTC
Organism: Bufo gargarizans; assembly: GCF_014858855.1. Lineage (NCBI taxonomy): Eukaryota > Metazoa > Chordata > Amphibia > Anura > Bufonidae > Bufo > Bufo gargarizans. Next base: position 289,867,310 of record NC_058083.1, on the reverse strand, counting down.
TGATCCCTGCCTGTTATGTCTTGACTCTCCTATTCCTGACCCAGATTACCTGACCTGTATCTATGCTGCATGCCCAGACCCTTTGCTTGTATGAATACGCCTCTGCCTCATCCTTTGGTCCTGTTCTGTTGCTCCTGGTTATGACTCTGCCTGTTGACTATGTCTGTACCTCTGGTACCTTGCTCTGGTACCTCCTGGTCTGCCTGGACCAGCTACTTAGTGTGCCAATCCACCTCAAGAGGTAGTGACCTGGTGTTTCCCCCTCAAAAGTCTATCCCAACCATCAGGGGTACTGTGAAGAATGAGGGGTTCACTTAGACAATGACCTTAGAGGAGGTTGGTAACGTGGCACAGTGGGTTCACACCCATTGGTTCGTGACACTTGGCGACATACGCTGATGTGCTAGGCTAGTTGCACACTAGTATTAAAATCTACAGAGGGGCTGTTCCAACAGAGGAATAGCCTTCTGGAGTTCATTGTATCTGGCATATCTGGATACTGCCTTTTTTCCACTGGAGCCCATTGACTATAATGGGACACGCAACAGTTTTTATCTGGCCGAATCTAGGCACTATTGCCGTTATAGTCAATATGGCCTGGCGGTACAGAGGTTCATTTCAGATAGTGTGCAACTAGCCTTATATGAAAACTGAAATTCTCAAATAAATATCATTTTTATTAAAGTAATTTATGGCTTTTGTGAGGTTTTTGATTTTGGGTCATCATATTGGCCAACTGCATTTATTTTTTTTGCTGACACAACGGCCACTTTCACACAGTCAGTGTTTGGTCAGTGTTTAACCAGTATGATACCAGCGCAGTACATATATGGTGCTGGAAACAGGGTCACAAATCAAAGCGCCATACAGCTACGGCGCTCTGATCAGGCAGGCGCAGGAGCTGCGCCTGCCCGATCGGCTGCAGGGGTCAGATGCCGGCGCATTAACCCTTGCACTGATGCGGTCAGCGCTGACCACAGCACATGCGGTATCCTGCCGGGTGTCCATCGGGTCCCCGTGCTGCTGTGACGGGGACGCGATGGCTTGTACGGGAGCCGATGCCTTCCTTAGGCTTCAGAGCTGCTATCCGTGTCACCTTGTGAGATCCAGCCCCCTGGATCTCACAGGAAGCAGGCTGTAAGTGTATTACTTAGTGCAGGCATGCTCAACCTGCAGCCCTCCAGCTGTTGCAAAACTACAACTCCCAGCATGCCTGAACAGCCTACAGCTATCAGCCTACAGCAGGGCATTGTGGGAGTTGTAGTTTTACAACAGCTGTTGGGCCGCAGGTTGAGCATGCCTGACTTAGTGTAATACACTTACAGCCAATGCTTTATAATACAGAAGTATTCTAATGCATTGTAAAGGGGATGAGAACCCCAAAAGTGTAAATCCCAGAGTGGGACAAAAAATAAAGTTAAAAAAGAAATAATTAAAATCAAGTTTTGCAAAAAAGCATCCTTTTCCCAAAATATATATATATTTTTTTAGAAATATTAGGTATCCACCGGCTCTATAAAATATATCACATAATCTACCCTGTCAGGTGAACGCAGTAAAAAAAAAATTAAAAGTGCCAAAACAGACATTTTCTGGACACCTTGCCTCACAAAAAGTGTAATACCAAGTGATCAAAAAGACGTATTTAGCCTAAAAAGGTACCAATCAAACTGTCATCTCATCCTGCAAAAAATGATACCCTACCTAAAACAATCGCCCAAAAAATTAAAAAAATATGGCTCTCAGAAAATGGCAACACAAAAACAAGATTTTATTCTGTTAAAAAAGGCTTTTACTGTGTAAAACTTAACAAAAATAAAAATGATAGACATATTAGCTATAGCAGCATCCGTAACAACCTTCTCTATAAAAATATTACATTATATGCCCCCTCAGGCGAATGCTGTAAAAAAAATTAAAACTATGCCAAAACAGCCATTTTTTTTACCTTTCCTCACAAAAAGTGTAATACCAAGCGATCAAAAAGTTTTATGTACCCGAAAATGGTACCAATCAAACCATCATCTTATCCCGCAAAAAATGAGACTCTACCTAAGACAATCAGCCAAAAAAAACTATGGCTCTGAGAAAATGGCAACACAAAAACAATATTTTAGTCTGTCCAAAAAGGCTTTCACTCTGTAAAACTTAACAAAAATAAAAATGATAGACACATTAGGTATTTCCGTGTCCGTAACAACCTGCTCTATAAAAATATCACATTATATGCCCCCTCAGGTGAATACTGTAAAGCAAATTTTAAAAAAAACTATGCCAGAACAGCCATTTTTTCACCTTGCCTCACAAAAAGTGTAATACCAAGCGATCAAAGTCTTATGTACCCCAAAATGATACCAATAGAAACATCACCTCATCCTGCAAAAATGAGCCCCCACATAAGACAATCACTTAAAAAATAAAAACCAATAACACTCGTAAACCAATTAATCAAAATCTGCGCTGAAAAAGCAATATGGCGCTCCTTCCCTTCTGAGTCCTGCCATGTGCCCCTACAGCAGTTTACCACCACATATGGGGTGTTGCCGTATTCAAGAGAAAATGGTTAACAAATTATGGGGTGCTTTTTCTCCTGTTACCCATTGTGAAAATGAAAAATTTGGGGATAAAGCAACATTTTCTTGGATGAAATGAAACTTTTCATTTTCACAGCCAAGTGTTTCCAAGTTCTGTAAAACGCTTAGGGGGTCAAAGTGCTCAGTAGCCCCCTTAATATATTCTTCAAGGGGTTTAGTTTCCAAAATGGGTTTCCACTGTAGGGGTACATCAGGGTCTCTTCAAATACAAAATGGTGCCTAAAAAAATTCTAGCAAAATCTGCCTCCAAAATCCATATTGCGCTCCTTTCTTTCTGACCACTGCCAAGTGCCCATAAGACAGTTTACCGCCACATATATGGTATTTCTGTAAACTGCTGAATCAGATTAATGTATATTGAGGTTTATTTTGCTGTTAACCCTTGCTACGTTGCAAGAAAAAAATGATTAACACAAAAAATCTACCCAAAAACTGTATTGGTGCTTAAAAAAATTGTTTTGGATATTTTGTTGAAAACTTGGAAAATGGCTTTTAAACTTCTAAACCTTCTAACGTCCTAAAAAATGAAAAATTACATTTACAAAATGATGCCAACATAAAACAGACATATGGGTAATATTGATTGATAACCATTTTATGAGGAATTACTATCTGTTTTAAAAGTAGAAAAATTCAAATTTAGTAAATTGTTAACATTTTAGATTTTTTTTTTATAAATAAAGGTGAAATATATTGACTCAAATTTACCACTATCATGAAGTACAATGTGTCACGAGAAAATAATCTCAGAATGGCTTGGATAAGCAAAAGTGATCCAAAGTTATTACCACGTAAAGTGACACATGTCAGATTTGAAAAAATCGGCCTGGGATTTAAGGTGAAAAGTGTCTCAGTACTGAACGGGTTAATCAGTGATTGTGAGCCAAAAGCAGGTGCAGGTCAAAACACAGAACAAAGTACCAATCTTTCTATTATACCTTATCTCTGTGCGGCAAATAAATAATCACCCCCAGCTCCAATACAGAAGTCTGGGACATGGTGTGGCACTCCAATACATTCAAACTGAAAAACATACAAAGTCATAGGATCTCCATCTGGTGCCTGTGTCCAGTACTGCATTATGGAGAATATATCCCTTAGAAGCCATTCGAGGATTTCTTCATTTTACAGCATCCAGTGGAGTATGCCATGTTTTCTTCTGTAAGTTTCAATGTGAATCAGACAGGAAAAAAATAACTATATATGGTCGGAATATCCTGTTGAAAAATTCAAGAAAATTTTAGCATAAGGTCTGGAACCTTGGATGACTATGTTTATTTTAGCCATATTGTAGATTCTCCCTTCATATACTGAGCAAAAATATAAACGCAACACTCTCAGTTTTGCTCCAATTTTGCATGAGCTGAACTGAAAGATCTGAAACATTTTCTACATAAAAAAGACCCATTACTCTCAAATATTGTTCACAAATCTGTCTAAATCTATGTTAGTGAGCACTTCTCCTTTGCCGAGATAATCCATTCCACCTCACAGGTGTGGCATATCAAGGTGCTGATTAGACAGCATGAATATTGCACAGGTGTTCCTTACACTGCCCACAATAAAAGGCCTCTCTGAAATGTGCAGTTTGATCACACAGCACAATGCCACAGATGTTGCAACGTTTGAGGGAGCATGCAATTGGCATGCTGACTGCAGCGATGCCCACCAAAGCTGTTGCCCATGCAATGAATGTTCATTTCTCTACCATAAGCCGTCTCCAAAGGCGTTTCAGAGAATTTGGCAGTACATCCAACCGGCCTCACAACCGCAGACCACATGTAACCGCACCAGCCCAGGACCTCCACATCCAGCATGTTCACCTCCATGATCGTCTGAGACCAGCCACCCGGACAGCTGCAGCAACAATTGGTTTGCATAATCAAAGAATTTCTGCACAAACTGACCGAAACTGTCTCAGGGAAGCTCATCTGCATGCTCGTCGTCCTCATCAGGGTCTGGACCTGACTGCAGTTCGTCGTCGTAACCGACTTGAGTGGGCAAATGCTCACATTCAATGGCGTCTGGCACGTTGGAGAGGCCTTCTGTTCACGGATGAGTCCCGGTTTTGGTGGTGGGGTTATGGTATGGGCAGGCTTATGTTATGGACAACGAACACAGGTGCATTATATTGATGGCATTTTGAATGCACAGAGATACCGTTACGAGATACTGAGGCCCATTGTTGTTCCATTCATCCACGACCGTCACTTCATGTTGCAGCATGATAATGCACGGCCCCATATTGCAAGGATCTGTACAACATTCCTGGAAGCTGAAAACATCCCAGTTCTTGCATGGCCAGCATACTCACCAGACACGTCACCCATTGATCATGTTTGGGATGCTCTGGATCGGCGTGTTCCAGTTCCTGCCAATATTCTGCAACTTTGCACAGCTATTGAAGAGGAGTGGACCAACATTCCACAGGCCACAATCAACAACCTGATCAACTGTATGCGATGGAGATGTGTTGCACTGGTTTTCTGACCCCCTGTGCACATTTCAGAGTGGCTTTTTATTGTGGGAAGTTTGAGGCACACCTGTGCAATATTCATGCTGTCTAATCAGCACCTTGATATGCCACACCTGTGAGGTGGGATGGATTATCTCGACAAAGGAGAAGTGCTCACTAACAGATTTACACAGATTTGTGAACAATATTTGAGAGTAATGGGTCTTTTGTGTATGTAGAAAATGTTTCGGATCTTTGAGTTCAGCTCATGCAAAATAGGAGCAAAACCGAAAGTGTTGCGTTTATATTTTTGCTCAGTGTATATACTGGGAATGGTAAAAGAGAATTATTTTTGCCCCTTCTTCACCTCTTACTTTATCTAAGCCTGTGTTATGGTCTGTGTCTCCCTGTTGCCTATTCTAATTATGGAGCTTGAAACAATTAGGACATCAGTGACACATAGTGGCTTCAGGATGTCATGCACAGAAATACATTATTACAGCATAGAATCATAAAATGACCGTGAGGTCCTGAACTGTTTTTCTTTTAGAATGCACATATTTACAGTATCTGATAATTAACCTTAACTGCTGTTTCTGTTTCTATACTATTCCTGAATATAGGTTTAAAGGCAATGGAGGATATTTGGAAAGCAAAAAAGTAAATGATGTCTGGGACCTACACAGTGCATATGATGTGGTTGTCAACTGTTCAGGACTAGGATCAAGGGATTTGTTTGGTGACCAGTCTATATATCCTGTCAAAGGACAAGTACTGGAGGTCAATGCTCCGTGGATAAAACATTTCATTAGAGACGGTGATGGGACCACTTACATTTACCCTGGAATATCTGCTGTTACTCTAGGAGGAACAAGGCAGAGGGATGACTGGAGTTGCTTACCAAATGCAAAGGCCAGTAAAGGTATTTTAGATAGATGTTGTCACCTGGAACCTTCCCTGCATGGGGCGTCCGTAATTCAAGAGAAAGCAGGCCTGAGGCCAACTCGTTCAGCCTTGAGGATAGAAAAAGACATTCTTATTAGAAATGGACAACAGCTCCCAATTATTCATAACTATGGTCATGGTGGGGGTGGGTTTTCTATTCACTGGGGAACTGCCAAAACAGCTACAAAACTACTGCAAGAGTTAATTCCTTCACTACATAAGGTTTATTCAAAGTCAAAATTATAATTTTAAACAAAAACCTGGGAAATTTACACTTACATCAGCTCACATTATGTTTCCAATTTAAATTTTAGGTCTAGATTCTTTCTGATTTCGAGCACAATGTAATTATGAATGATTACAACATGTTTTTATCATGTCCTGTGCTTTTAGACTTGAACAAATTATAATATTAATATCTGTACTGTTAATATGGTTATAGTTGTATTGTATATGTATTTGCACCTATAATTGAAAATAAAATGAAGAAATAAGTTCCCCTAATTCTTTTTCCTATTATCCTGACTAAGTGCGTATCTTTACCACTTTTCTATGCAGCCAGTTTTCACTTTAGCGTTTTTGTTTTTCACTCCCTGCCTTCCAAAAGCCATTTTTTTTATCATAGCTGTAGCTGTATTATTTTTTGTGGTACAAGTTGTACTTTCTATTAAGTTAGAATTGGCTGGACAAAAGATTTTTAATAGGGTGAAATTGGAAAAAAATGCAATTGCACCTTTGTTACTGGTTTAATTTTTACAGCGTTCACTAGGCAGTAAAAAAAAAAGACCGATTTCCTTTATTCTACAGGTCAGTACAATTGCAACAATATATAATTTATGCTGTTTTTGTTATGTTTGAATGCTTTTAAAAAAAAAAACTTTGAAAAAACTTTGTTTGCATTGCCATATTCTGATAATCATAACTTTTTTATACCGGGTATTTCTATCTACAGAGTTGATGGAAGCGCTCATTAGTACCGGAGGACCAGGAAGCGGTTAAGGCTCTGTACCCACCGCTTCCTTGTCCTCTGCTGTCCTTGGCTGTGTGCACCAGTTCACAACACAGCCGACAGCAGGAAGAAGAGGATCGTGATGTAGGTGAGGAGCGTCGTCGTCCAGGAGCAGGAGAGGTGGCTGCATAATGGGGGCTGAGAGGCATAATGGAGGCTGAGGGCCATAATGGCTGATATGGGGGCTCTTATCAGAGGTCTGATTGGGGGTCATTTACATTGGGGTCTGAGCTGAGGTCTGATTGGGGGTCTGATTTTAGGTCTTATTAGGGTCTTATGAACATTGGGGGTCTGATTTGGGCTGTCAGCTGAGGTCTGATTGACATTGGGGGGGTCTGATTGGTCGTCTGACCTGAGGTGTAATGAAAAATATATTTTTCTTATTGTCCTCCTCTAAAACCTAGGTGCGTCTTATGAGCTGGTGTGTCTTATAGGGCAAAAAATATGGTATTTCTATCTACAGAGTTGGGTCAGGGAACTTTTTGCAGGACAAGCTGCATATACTCCTATGGGGTATATATGACTTTTTGATCATTTTTTATTCCATTTTATTGGCAGGTGAAATGAATGGATCCGCATTTTTTGCCTACTTTTTAGACCTGGCATGCGACAGAATCTGCAAGTTCAGAAAATCCAGTGATAATGTAGTGTGCTCAATAATTAAATCAGTGCAGCACAAATAAACAATCTAAGGCTACTTTCACACTAGCGTTTTTGCTGGATCCGGCAGGGTTCAGCAAAAACACTTCCGTTACTAATAATACAACCATCTGCATCCGTTATGAACAGATCCGGTTGTATTATATTTAACATACCCAAGACGGATCCGTCATGAACTCCATTGAAAGTCAATTGGGGACGGATCCGTTTTCTATTGCGTCAGATTGTGTCAGAGAAAACGTTTTGCTCCACATCCGAGGGTAGATCTCAATACCAGAAAATCTTAGCGTTAGTGTTAGCAAAAAATGTGTGCAGCAAAAAAAAAATTAGGCGAAATACCACACAATTAATAAACGTATTAATGTGCACATGATATTACATCATGATTGTGAAACTTGTTGCTGTAAACCTAATATTACACCATGATTGTGAAAACAACTAATATAAAAAATATACCATGATTATGGTTATTTTTGTTATTTGTGTTGTTTTCACAATCATAATGTAATATTATGTGGGGACTTTGCATTTTATTTCTTTTGCTGCATGCATTTTAAATTGTTTATTTGTGCTGCACTGATTTAATTATTATTATTATAACGAAAATATTTTGTTGGACCGCCTTTAGCTTTGATTACGGCACGCATACGCTGTGGCATTGTTTCGATAAGCTTCTGCAATGTCCCAAGATTTATTTCCATCCAGTGTTGCATTAATTTTTCACCAAGATCTTGCATTGATGATGGTAGAGTCTGACTGCTGCACAAAGCCTTCTCCAGCACATCCCAAAGATTCTCAATGGGGTTAAGGTCTGGACTCTGTGGTGGCCAATCCATGTGTGAAAATTATGTATCATGCTCCCTGAACCACTCTTTCGCAATTTGAGCCAGGTCCTGGCATTGTCATCTTGGAATAAGCCTGTGTTATCAGGGAGGAAAAAATCCATTGATGGAATAACCTGGTCATTCAGTATGTTCAGTTAGTCAGCTGACCTCATTCTTGGAGCGCATACTGTTGCTGAACCTAGACCTGACCAACTGCAGCAACTCCAGATCATAGCACTGCCCCCACAGGCTTGTACAGTAGGCACTAGGCATGATGGGCGCATCACTTCATCTGCCTCTCTTCTTACCCTGATGCGCCCATCACTCTAGAACTGGGTAAATCTTGACTCATCAGACCACATGACCTTCTTCCATTGCTCCAGAGTCCAATCTTTATGCTCCCTAGCAAATTGAAGCCTTTTTTTTTGTTTGCCTCACTGATTTGTGGTTTTCTTGAGTTCCCTTCACATTTTACATGTGGAAATGCTCTTACTTTCATTATTAAACATAGCCCTGAGTTCTACTGCTGTTTTTCTTCGATTTGATTTCACCAAACATTATAGTGATCGCCAATCACGATCATTCAGGATTTTTTTCCGGCCACATTTCTTCCTCGATTACAGTGGGTCCCCACTATCCTTCCAGTTTTTAATAATGCATTGGACAGTTCTTAACCCAATTTTAGTAGTTTCTTCAATCTCCTTAGATGTTTTCTCTGCTTGATGCATGCCAATGATTTGACCCTTCTCAAACAGACTAATATCTTTTCCACGACCACGAGATGTGTCTTTCGACCTGGTTGTTTAACCCCTTTAGGACACAGTCATATTTCACCTTAAGGACCCGTCCATTTTTTGCAAATCTGACCAGTGTCACTTTAAGTGGTGATAACTTTAAAACACTTTGACTTATCCAGGCCATTCTGAGATAGTTTTTTTTCGTCACATATTGTACGTCATGACACTGGTAAAATGAAGTCCAAAAAATTAATTTTTATTTATAAAAAATACCACATTTACCAAAACATTTTAAAAAATTGCACATTTCCAAGTTTCAATTTCTCTACTTCTATAATACATAGTAATACCTTCAAAAATAGTTATTACTTTACATTCCCCATATGTCTACTTCATGTTTGGATCAATTTGGGAATGATATTTTATTTTTGGGGGATGTTACAAGGCTTAGAAGAAGTTTAGAAGCAAATCTTGAAATCTTTCAGAAATTTTCAAAAACCCACTTTTTAGGGACCAGTTTAGGTCTGAAGTCACTTTGTGAGGATTACATAATAGAAACCACCCAAAAATGACCCCATTCTAGAAACTACACCCCTCAAGGTATTCAAAACTGATTTTACAAACGTCAGTAACCCTTTAGGTGTTCCACAAGAGTTAATGGCAAATGGTGATAACATTTCAGAATTTAGATTTTTGGGCAAATTTTCCATTTTAATCAATTTTTTCCAGTAACAAAGCAAGGGTTAACAGCCAAACAAAATGCTTAATGATTCTGTAGTTTGAAGAAACACCCCATATGTGGCTGTAAACTACTGTACGGGCACACAGTAGGGCGTAGAGGTAAAGGTGCGCCGTATGGTTTTTGGAAGGCAGATTTTGCGGGACAGTTTTTTTGACACAATGTCCCATTTGAAGCCCCCCTGATGCACCCCTAGAGTAGAAACTCCATAAAAGTTATCCCATCTAAGAAACTACACCCCTCAAGGTATTCAAAACTGATTTTACAAACTTTTTTAACCCTTTAGGTGTTGCACAAAAGTTATTGGCAAATGGAGATGAAATTTGAGAATTTCAATTTTTGGGCAATTTTTCCATTTTAATCAATTTCTTCCAGTAACAAAGCAAGGGTTAACAGCCAAACAAAACACAATATTTATGGCTCTGATTCTGTAGTTTACAGAAACACCCCATATGTGGTCGTAAACCGCTGTACGGGCACACGGCAGGGTGCAGAAGGAAAGGAGTGCCATACGGTTTTGGAAGGCAGATTTTGCTGGACCGTTTTTGTTTTGACACCACGTCCCATTTGAAGCCCCCCTGATGCACCCCTAGAGTATAAACTCCATAAAAGTGACCCCATTTTAGAAACTACGGGATAGGGTGGCAGTATTGTTGGTACTAGTTTAGGGTACATTTGATTTTTGGTTGCTCTATATTACACTTTTTTGTGAGGCAAGGTAACAAGAAATAGCTGTTTTGGCACCGTTTTAATTTTTTGTTATTTTCAACATTCATCTGACAGGTTAGCTCATGTAATATTTTTATAGAGCAGGTTGTCACGGACGGGGCGATACCTAATATGTATATAATTTATTTATTTATGTAAGTTTTACGCAATGATTTCATTTTTTAAACAAAAACAAAAAAATCAAGTTTTAGTATCTCCATATTCTGAGAGCCATAGTTTTTTTAGTTTTTGGGCAAATATCTTGGGTAGGGTATAATTTTTGCGGGATGAGATGACGGTTTGATTGGCACTATTTTGGGGTGTGTATCACTTTTTGATCGCTTGCTATTACACTTTTTGTGATGTAAGGTGACCAAAATAGCTTTTTTTACAGCTTTTTTTTATGGTATTCACTTGAGGGGTTAAGTCATGTGATATTTTTATAGAGCAGGTTATTACGGATGCGGCAATACCTAATATGTATACTTTTTTATGTAAGTTTTACACAATTATTTCATTTTTGAAACAAAAAAATCTAGTTTTAGTGTCTCCATATTCTGAGAGCCATAGTTTTTTCAGTTTTTGGGAGATTATCTTAGGTAGGGTCTCATTTTTTGCGGGATGAGGTGACGGTTTGATTGGTACTATTTTGGCGTACATTCGACTTTTTTGATCACTTTTATTACCTTTTTTGGGAAGTAAGGTGGGCAAAATTTCAATTTCATCATAGTTTTTTTATTTTTATTTTTTATGGCATTCACCGTTCGGGTAAAGTAACATGACCATTTTATAGATCAGGTCATTACGGACGTGGTGATATCAAACATGTGTAGGGAATTTTATTTTTTTCATTTTTAATCAGTGATAAATGTGTTTTTAGATTTTTACATTTATTTCACTGTTTTTTACATTTTTTTGACCCAGACCCACTTGGTTCTTGAAGATCCAGTGGGTCTGATGTCTGTATAATACAGTACACTATATAGTGTATTGTACTGTATTTTACTTACACTTTGTCTGAACAGATCTATGCCTTTAGCACAGATCTGTTCAGCACCATGGACAGCAGGATGCCTGAGAAGGCGTCCTGTTGCCATGGGAACCTTCCTCGTCTGCCACAACTGAGCAGACGGGGAAGGGGAAGGATGGGAGCTCCCTCCCTCTGTGACCCCATCCTGTCTGGGGGCTGCAAAGACACAGCAGCCCCCCGATGGGAGAGGGAGCTCCCTGACTGTTAACCTTTTCCATACAGCGGTCCGTACGGACCGCGGTATGGAAAGGGTTAAATGGCTGACATCACATTCTGCATATATTCAGCTATATTAGGTGAGAAACATCCAAACCTTTGTAGCAGATTATTTTATCACATAGACAGCATCCTTGAAGCCTACAAAAATTTTGGAGGCACTGCATGGTGTAACTACGACGAATCCTTTAGTCAAAAACTAGCAGTATACCCAGATATAAATTGGGGGTCTAAGGACATTGGCCTTTGGATCAACCTAATGTTGCCTCAAAGGACCAACCTTTTTTGTCAACAAAATCCCAAGACAGGAATTTGCTTTGCCTTCAATGAGTCGGTATGCAGATGTCAAACAAATTGCAAATATAAACACGAGTCCACTTTTTGCACTGGAACCCACCCAGCATCAAAATGCTTTAAAAAGCAAAGTTTGCAATATTCACATAGTAAAGAAATATTAATTGAGGGATTCTCATTTGGTTTTTACGTACCTACTTTTTCTGGTTCTGGCTGTTCTTTCATTAAAAACTAGAAATCTGTTACCATAAACAAAATTGCGGTTCAAGAAAAAAATAGATAAAGAAATTTCGGACAATAGAGTTGCTGGTCCTTTTCATTTTCCTCCTTTCAAAAATTTCAGACTGTCACCCTTAGGTTTGGTCCCTAAAAAGGAGGCTAACAGTTATAGCCTCATTCATCATTTATCATACTCTAAAGATGATTCTTTGAACGATTTAATTAACAAAAATTCCGCAACAGTCCACTATGCGTCTTTTGACCGAGCATTATCCTTACTTAATAAAGCAGGAAAGAATGCTCTAAGGGAAAAATCGGACATCAAATCTGCATTCAGGTTATTGCCTATTAACCTGGCAGGTTACAACTCACTGGGTTTTCATTTTGAGGGTAAATACTACTATGACAAAGCACTTTCTATGGGATTTTCTCTATCCCGTTATTACTTTGAGACATTTTCCACCTTCTTGCAATGGATGTTGGAGAGTCATTCAAGTGGCGGATACATAATCCACTACTTGGATGATTTTCTGTTCATAGGTAATTGTAACACTGACGATTGCATCAATTTACTCATGACTTTCAAAAATATTTCCGAATACTTCCAAATTCCACTAGCCGAAGAAAAGACTGTTTATGCCACAAATTTTATCACTTTTTTGGGCATCTCCGTCGATACTGAAAAAATGGAATTTAAAATACCGGAGAAAATTTTTTATTCCTCTCGGATTTTATTAAACAATTTGTTAAAAGCAAAGAAAACCACATTCAAACTTTGCAATCAGCTCTGGGTTTGTTAAACTTTATAGCCAGAGTTATTCCAATGGTGAGAGTTTTTTCTAGACGTATGTATTCTGCCACTAAGGGAAAAAACTCCCCATTTGACTATATTCGTCTATCAAAACAAATAAAAAATAACATTCAAATTTGGTTAAGCTTTTTTGGATAATTATAATGGTAGAACCGTGTGGCAACATGATTTTATTGATTCGGATTCACTAAAGTTATTTACCGACGCTGCTGCATCGGGATATGGAGCAATTTTTTAAAAACAATGGCCATCCGAAAAGTGGCCAATAAGTTGGTTGGGCAAACCATTTATTAAAAATATTGTATTCCTCAAAAAAAATTCTGTGCTGGTGGCATTAACAATATGGCACAAGATTTGAGACATAAACTTATATTATTTTCTGAAAATAAGGGAGTGGTTTTCTCTATAAATTGTTTATCAGCAAAAACTAAAGTAGTTATAAACATTTTAAGACAAGTTGTCTTAACTTGTTTGACTAATAACATCTGGCTAAAAGAGAAATACATAGAAGGTAGGTCTAATATAATTGCAGATTTTTGTCCCAGAAGAACTTTGCTTATTCCAGACAGTAGGTCCCAAAAGCAGAGGAAATTTAAATACCTTGCCCTCAACAGCTTTGGAAGACAATTTGGAATTGATCAACTGTTTAGTCAGTAATTCATTAGCTCCAACTACATGGGCTGCTTACACAGCCGCATGAAGTAATTGGAGAACATTTTGTTCTGCCAATAATATGAAAGATTTGGACGACAATGTTGATCATGTTATCCTTTTCTTTTAGAACTTATAAAGAAGGGCCGTAAAGGGGAATACATGCAAAAAAAACTATCCGCCATTTCTTTTTCCCAAAAATCTGCAATTTAACCCCACTTACATTAGTTTTCTACTGAAACAATTAGTTAAAGGAGTAAAAAGATAATACCTTCATAAACAGAACTAGGCCATTATCTTCAGAACTGCTGAATACATTTCTAAAATACTTACCTTTTATTTGTTCTTTTCCTTACTGGGCTCTTCTATTCAAAGCAGCGTTTTTACTTTCTTTTTTCGGAGCACTACGCATCAGGGAAATCACAGCTGCAAATAAGAACACAGAAGCGCCATTGCAGATTAACGATTTAGCCCCTTTTCGACACATGACATACTGTTACGTCATGGGAGCCTCTGCGTTCCCGCAATTTGATAGTACATCATGGTGATCGGGGCGGGCACCGGAGCAGTGCGCGCGATCGCTGCAGGGGTCCGGCAGTCCCTGGTAGCGGGCCCCTGCTGTATCCACCGGCATCGCTGTAAAAGCCGATGCCGGTCGATTAACCCCTTCTATGCTGCGGTCCGCGCTGACCGCGACATAGAAGGGGTTTGTGTCTGGTGAGGGAGCGCATTGAGCCGCGCTGCTGTGGCGGGGACTCGAAGTGTCAGAAGGCAGCCCGATGCCATGCAGAGGCTGCCCAATGCCTTGCACGGCATTGGGACCTGCCTTCTACAGGTGCCGAGGAGATCCAGCCTCAGGCTGGGGCTCCTAGGCAACCTGTTAGTGTACTACTCACTGTAGTACATGAACAGGCAATGCATTACAATACAGATGTATTGTAATGCAGTGCAGAGGGGATCAAACCCCCAAAAGTGAACATCAGAAATTAAGTAAAGAAAAAAAGTTTAAAAAAGTGTTTTTAATAAAATTAATAAAGTAATAAAATTAATAAAGTAAAAAAAAGAAAAAAACGCCCCTTTCCCCATATTTCATAATAAAAAACAGAAGAACAGAAGAAAAGAAAAAAACACATATTAGAAATCGCCGCGTCCGTAATGACCGGCTTTATAAATATATCACATAATCCACCCTGTCCAATAAACACCATTAAAAAAACGGTGTAAAAAAAGACATTTTTATCACCTTACGACACAAAAGTGCAACACCAAGCGATCAAAAACGCGTATGTCCCACAAAATGGTATCAATAAAACAGTCACCTTATCCCGCCAAAAAATTAGCCCCTATCTAAGACAATTGCCCAAAAATACAAAAAACTATAGCTCTCAGAACATGGAGACACTAAAACATATTTTTTTGTTTCAAAACTGCTATTACTGTGCTAAAGTGAAATACATAAAAAAAAATATACATATTAGGTATCGACACATCCATAACACCCTTCTCTATAAACATATCACATGACCTAACCCCTCTGGTGAACACCGTAAAAAAATAAAAATAAAAACTGTGTTAAAAAAAAGCCATTTTTGTCACCTTACATCACACAAATTGCAACACCAAGCGATCAAAAATGCATGAGCCCCCCAAAATAGTACCAATCAAACCATCACCTCATCCAGCAAAAAATGAGTCCTTACCTAAGACAATTAGTCAAAAAATGAAAAAGCTATGGCTCTTAGACTATGGATACACTAAAATAGAATTATTTTCGGTTTCAAAAATGCTATTATTGTGTAAAACCTATATAAGAAAAAGTAGACATATTAGGTATTGCCACGTCCGTAAAAATCTGCTCTACAAAAAAAGTCACATGACCTAATCCCTCAGGTAAACACTGTAAAAATAAATAAATAAAAACTGCGCCAAAACAACCACTTTTTTAAAAGTGTAATAATGAATACCCAAAAATGGTGCCAATAAAAACGTCAACTCTTCCTGCAAAAAACAAGTCCCTGCACAAGATGATCGGCAGAAAAATAAAATAACACTATACACTGGCTGCAGTATAACACTATACACTGGCTGCAGGGCAGGTCAGCACCTCCAAGGCTGACAAAGCTTTTCCACATTTGGGCCATGCTAACCCTGCCTTCTCAGGTGCTGGTGGTGCCCCAGCTGCGTTGGCGACCTCTTCCTCCTCCTCTGCCTTCGTCTTGTGCTTTCACTGTGCCCCCGCTGTCAGGTGGGAATCCTATCATCAGTGTGCGTTTGTAGTGGCGCATCTTCTGATCAGTAACAGATGTTTTCACTAAATTTAGTTCCCTGTCAGCAATGCAGAGCAGGGTACATTCACGGCAAGATAGGGTTCATGTCACCCAGCAATAGAACAGAGGATTTTGAGAGATTTAGGCCCCTGTCAGCAATGCAGAGCAGGGGTTCATTCATGGCAAAAAGGGGTTCATGTCACCCAGCAATACAACAGAGGATTTTGAGAGAATTAGGCCTCTGTCACCCAGGCACAGTAGGGGTTCATTTACGTCAAAAGGGGGTTCATGTCACCCAGCAATACAACAGAGGATTTTGAGAGATTTAGGCCCCTGTCACCCAGGCACAGCAGGGGTTCATTCACAGCAAAAGGGGGTTCATGTCACCCAGCAATACAACAGAGGATTTTGAGAGATTTAGGCCCCTGTCACCCAGGCACAGCAGGGGTTCATTCACGGCAAAAGGGGGTTCATGTCACACAGCAATACAACAGAGGATTTTGAGAGATTTAGGCCCCTGTCAGCAATGCAGAGCAGGGGTTCATTCATGGCAAAAGGGGGTTCATGTCACCCAGCAATACAACAGAGGATTTTGAGAGATTTAGGCCCCTGTCACCCAGGCACAGAAGGGGTTTGTATACGCCAAAAATGGTAAAATGTCACCCGACAATTGAAAATAAGAATTTTTTCAATTTAGGGCACTTTTTTTATTAAAATGGCTCTAAAATAGTCCTTGAAAAGGCTTAGAGGCATGTAAAAGGCAGTAAAATGTGATTAAGTGCATGGCAACTGCTCTGCAAACAAATGTGGATGGGGAAATAACTTAAAATGAAATAAAATAACTAAAAATTACAAATTATTAACCTGCAACTCAGAGAAGGAGGTGGATATGGAGTCGGAGGTTGAGGAGGCGGTGAATGTGGTGTTGTAGGTGGAGGCAGCAATGGAGGAGGAACAGGTAGCCAACAATGTTTTTTTTATATTTTTTATTGGGCCCCCAAAATATTGGGACAAAAAAACAAACAAAGAATCATTGCACTTGACTTGAGTACAAGAATGTATGTTTGATGGTGGTATAAATGTCTATTCTGCACAAGGTACAGACAAGTCTTGTGGGATCCAAGCCTGGTTCATTTTAATGAACGCGAGCTTGTCCACGTTGGCTGTGAACAGGCGGCTGCGTCTGTCTGTAATGACACCTCCTGCAGTGCTAAATACACATTCAGAGAGTACACTGGCTGCAGGGCAGGCCAGCACCTCCATGGCATACAGGGCAAGCTCTGGCCATGTGGACAATTTGGAGACCCAGAAGTTGAATGGGGCAGAACCATCAGTCAGTACGTGTAGTCATGTGCACAGGTACTGTTCCACCATGTTGTTCAAATGCTGCCTCCTGCTAACACGCTCCATATCAGCAGTTGGGGCCGGTTGTTGCGGCGAGGTGACAAAGCTTTTCCACATGTCGACCATGCTAACCCTGCCTTCTGAGGTGCTGGCACTGACACAGCTGCGTCGGCGACCTCTCCCTCCTCCCCTGCCTTCGCCTTGTGCTTCCACTTGGTCCCCGGCGTCAGTCGGGAATGCTCTCGGGAGCGAGTCTACCAGCGCGCGTCTGTAGTCACGCATCTTCCGATCACGTTCCAGTGAGGGAATTAAGGACAGCACATTGTCTTTGTAATGGGGATCCAGCAGGGTGGCCACCCAGTAGTTAGTCAGCACACGTTAAAATGTGGGCAATTCTGCAGTCATTGCGCAGGCACTGCAGCATGTAGTCGCTCATGTGTGCCAGGCTGCCCAGAGGTAAGGACAAGCTGTCCTCTGTGGGAGGCGTGTCGTCTGCGTCCTCCGTATCCCCCCAGCCACGCACCAGTGATGGGCCTGAGCTGCGTTGGATGCCACCCTGCTGTGAACATGCTTCATCCCCATCCTTCTCCTCATCCTCGTCCTCCAGTAGTGGGCCCTGGCTGGCCAAATTTGTACCTGGCCTCTGCTGTTGCAAAAATCCTCTTTCTGAGCCACTTCTAAAAGACTGGCCTGAAAGATGACCCCTCTTCTTTCTCCTCGTCGTGGGCCACATCCTCTTCCATCATCGCCCTAAGTGTTTTCTCAAGGAGACATGGTATTGTAACGCTGATAACAGCGTCATCGCCACTGGCCATGTTGGTGGAGTACTCGAAACAGGGCACACAGGTCTCGCATGGTGGCCCAGTCATTGGTGGTGAAGAGGTGCTGTTCCGCAGTGCGACTCACCCGTGCGTGCTGCAGCTGAAACTCCACTATGGCCTGCTGCTGCTCGCACAGTCTCTCCAGCATGTGCAAGGTGTAGTTCCACCTGGTGGGCACGTCGCATATGAGGCGGTGGGCGGGAAGGCCAAAGTTGCGCTGCAGCGCTGACAGGCAAGCAGCAGCAGGGTGAGAACGCCGAAAGCGCAAACATACAAGGGATGTGCGTCAAACCGGCTAGTCCCAGAGCTGCAACGAGATTTTGACCATTATCGCACACAACCAGGCCGGGCTTGAGGCCCACTGGCAGCAACCACTCGTGGGTCTGTTGTTCTATACCACGCCACAACTCCTGCACAGTGTGGGGCCTGTCCCCCAAACACATCAGTTTCAGAACGGCCTGCTGACGTTTACCCCTGGCTGTGCTGAAGTTGGTGGTGAAGATCTGTCGCTGACCGGATGAGGAGGGCCTTTATTCCATGTGGGGTCTAGGACCTCATCGTCCCCTGCATCCTCTTCCACCCAGTGTTCCTCCCTGACCTCCTTTTCGGTCTGCACACTGCAGAAAAACGCAGCAGTTGGCACCTATGTTTCGTCATCATCAGAGACATGCTGAGGTGGTATTCCCATGTCCTCATCAGAAAACATAAGTGGTTGTGCGTCAGTGCATTCTATGTCTTACACCCCTGGGGAAGGGCTAGGTGGATGCCCTTGGGAAACCCTGCCAGCAGAGTCTTCAAACAGCATAAGAGACTGCTGCATGACTAGAGGCTCAGACAGGTTCCCCGATATGCACGGGGGTGATATGACAGACTGATGGGCATGGGTTTCAGGCGCCACCTGTGTGCTTTCTGCAGAAGACTGGGTAGGAGATAATATGAACGTGCTGGATCCCCTGCCGGCCACTCAATTGACTAGCGCCTGTACTTGCTCAGGCCTTACCATCCTTAGAACGGCATTAGGCCCGTCCAAATATCGCTGTAGATTCTGGTGGCTACTAGGACCTGAGGTAGTAGGTTCAGTAGGACGTGTAGCTGTGGCAGAACGGCCACGTCCTCTCCCTGCACCAGGGGCTCCACCAACACCACCACCACCACCACCATGACCGCGTCCCTTATTAGATGTTTGCCTCATAGTTAGCATTCACAAAGCAAAGTAAAAAGTGGTTAAGTATGTTAAAAATAATTAACCGCCAATATAAACCCTGATGTAGGGTATTGCACTCTATATTTTTTTTTTACTCTATATGACAGCGGTATTTGTGGCCTAAATGTGACACTCACTTATGCACGTCTTATCCCAGATGTGCAGTATATCAGAGGGTTTTTTCACCCCAGTAACCAAAAAGCCATATTTATGGCCTAAATGTGACAGTCACTTATGCTTATCTAATCCCAGATGTGCAGTATATTAGAGGGGGGTTTTCACCCTAACCAAAAAGCTGTATTTCTGTCCTAAATGTGAAAGTCACTTATGCACGTGTAATCCCAGATGTGCAGTAAATTAGAGGGTTTTTTCACCCTAACCAAAAAGCTGTAATTCTGTCCTAAATGTGACAGTCACTTATGCACGTGTAATCCCAGATGTGCAATATATGAGAGGCTTTTTTCACCCCAGTATGCCAAAGCCGTATTTATGGCCTAAATGTGACAGTCACTTATGCATGTGTAATCCCAGATGTGCAGATTATTAGAGGGTTTTTTCACACTAACCAAAAAGCTGTATTTCTGTCCTAAATGTGACAGTCACTTATGCTTGTCTAATCCCAGACATGCAGTATATTAGAGGGTTTTTTCACCCCAGAATGCCAAAGCCGTATTTATGGCCTAAATGTGACAGTCACTTATGCTTGTCTAATCCCAGATGTGCAGTATATGAGAGGGTTTTTTCACCCTAACCAAAAAGCTGTATTTCTGTCCTAAATGTGACAGTCACTTATGCTTGTCTAATCCCAGATGTGCAGTATATTAGAGGGTTTTTTCACCCTAACCAAAAAGCTGTATTTCTGTCCTAAATGTGACAGTCACTTATGCACGTGTAATTCCAGATGTGCAATATATGAGAGGCTTTTTTTCACCCCAGTATGCCAAAGCCATATTTATGGCCTAAATGTGACAGTCACTTATGCATGTGTAATCCCAGATGTGCAGTATATTAGAGGGTTTTTTCACCCTGACCGAAAAGCTGTATTTCTGTCCTAAATGTGACAGTCACTTATGCTTGTCTAATCCCAGACGTGCAGTATATTAGAGGGTTTTTTCACCCCAGTATGCCAAAGCCGTAATTCTGTCCTAAATGTTACAGTCACTTATGCACGTGTAATCCCAGATGTGCAGTATATTAGAGGCTTTTTTCACCCCAGTATGCCAAAGCCATATTTATGGCCTAAATGTGACAGTCACTTATGCATGTGTAATCCCAGATGTGCAGTATATTAGAGGGTTTTTTCACCCTGACCGAAAAGCTGTATTTCTGTCCTAAATGTGACAGTCACTTATGCTTGTCTAATCCCAGACGTGCAGTATATTAGAGGGTTTTTTCACCCCAGTATGCCAAAGCCGTAATTCTGTCCTAAATGTGACAGTCACTTATGCACGTGTAATCCCAGATGTGCAGTATATTAGAGGGCTTTTTCACCCTAACCAAAAAGCTGTATTTCTGTCCTAAATGTGACAGTCACTTATGCTTGTCTAATCCCAGATGTGCAGCATATTAAAAGGTTTTTTCACCCTAACCAAAAAAGCTATATGTCTGTCCTGAATATGACCGTCACTTATGCACGTGAAATCCCAGATGTGCAGTATATGAGAGGCTTTTTTCACCGCAGTATGCCAAAGCCGTATTTATGGCCTAAATGTGACAGTCACTTATGCACGTGTAATTCCAGATGTGCAGTATATGAGAGGCTTTTTTCACCCCAGTATGCCAAAGCCGTATTTATGGCCTAAATGTGACAGTCACTTATGCACGTGTAATCCCAGATGTGCAGTATATTAGAGGGTTTTTTCACCCTAACCAAAAAGCTGTATTTCTGTCCTAAATGTGACAGTCACTTATGCTTGTCTAATCCCAGATGTGCAGTATATCAGAGGGTTTTTACACCCTAACCAAAAAGCTGTATTTCTGTCCTAAATGTGACAGTCACTTATGCACATGTAATCCCAGATGTGCAGTATATGAGAGGCTTTTTCCACCCCAGTATGCCAAAGTCGTATTTATGGCCTAAATGTGACAGTCACTTATGCACGTGTAATCCCAGATGTGCAGTATATTAGAGGGTTTTTTCACCCTAACCAAAAAGCTGTATTTCTGTCCTAAATGTGACAGTCACTTATGCACGTGTAATCCCAGATGTGCAGTATATGAGAGGCTTTTTTCACCCCAGTATGCCAAAGCCGTATTTATGGCCTAAATGTGACAGTCACTTATGCACGTATAATCCCAGATGTGCAGTATATTAGAGGGTTTTTTCACCCTAACCAAAAAGCTGTATTTCTGTCCTAAATGTGACAGTCACTTATGCATGTGTAATCCCAGATGTGCAGTATATGAGAGGCTTTTTTCACCCCAGTATGCCAAAGCCGTATTTATGGCCTAAATGTGACAGTCACTTATTCTTGTCTAATCCCAGATGTGCAGTATATTAAATATGTTATTTACATGGGACTGTACATTAAAGGCGGCTGTGGGAATCGATTCTGTTATTTACATGGGACTGTATGTTGGACGGGGCTGTGGGAGGGAGAAATGTTATTTACATGGGACTGAATGTTACAGGGGTCTAATGGAGGGAGTGACGTTATTTACATGAGACTGAATGTTGACAGGGCGATGTTATTTATATAGGATTGTATGTTGAAGGTGGCTGTTGGGGGGGAATGATGTTATTTACATGGGACTGAATGTTGAGGGGGTGATGTTTACATGGGATTGCATGTTTGAGGCGACTGGGGAGGGGGTGATATTATTTACTTGGGTCTGTATGTTGAAGGCGGCTGGGGAGCAGGTGATGTTATTTACATGGGACTGTATTTTGGAGGGGTCTGTAGATAGAGAGGGATTTTACTTACATGTATATTGGAGGGGGCTGGAGAGATGATGTGGTGTTATTTACATGGGCCTCTATGGCGGAGGGAGGGAAATAGTGTTATTCACATGGGACTGTATGTTCGAGGGGCTGAAGAGAGGGGAGTGATGTTATTTACATAGGACTGTATTTTGGGGGGTGCAGGAGAGATGGTGTGATGTTATTTATATGGAAATGTGTGGTGAAGGGAGGAATATAACTACAGGGGGCACAGGAAATCCAGGGTACATTATAGGCATTCTTATTACTACTGGGGGCTCTATAGGAGTGACTTATAGATCCGCCTTATTTCTACTAAGAGCACTATGGGGGCCTTATTTCTATTGTAGACTAGAGGGCTCATCTACAAATGGGGGCACTCTTGGGAAGCGTTATCACAGTTGGGGGCACTGTAGGCAGCAGTATAACTAATGGGGGCATTCTTGGGGAGCATTATCACTGTTTTGGCCACTGTAGGAGGCAGTATTACTAAAGAGGGCATTACTATTGATGTGACTATGAGGAGCACTATTACTATAGGGGGCACTATTATTTCTTCAGGATAGTATTTTGGGGTACTGGGGAGCACAGCGAGCAGCAGGATAACACTGTGGGGACTCCAGGTTGGATGATGATGATAGAAATGTGAGGACGCTAAGATGTCTATGTGTCACACTCTGCAGATTCGAGGCGTAGCTGAAAGAAGTTGTATGGATTAAATGGAGAAGATGGAGAAGATGATGACAGAGAAGATGTCACCACCAGACATCCGAGAAGCTCTGACAGATGCCTTTCAGAACCTCCTCCTTGAGCTTCCTTTGTTTTGGTTTTCAGTTCCTCATCTCGTTAGCCTCTCTCAGCTGTCATGTAGTTGGACTGATTGCATCCCTTTAAATTCCTCCCCATAATGCATTAGTGTGCGGTTTATACAACTTCCTGGAGTGTGTGTGCATGCTGATCCTATTTCCCAGTCTTCTACAAGATAAGTGTTGTACATTAATTTGTGATTTTCTGTTTGCTGGATCCCAGGTGACCCTGCCGGTGGTCATGTCCCTTCACTATTATAGGGTGTTCAGGTGTTATACAGTCGAGGTACGAGGATATGCGATCATCTACCATAGGGATTTTTGCATAGGCTGAGCAGTCAGGGAGAGTGCCAGGTCTGATGCAGGGGTCTCCCTTTTTGTTCCTTAGTTTTGGATCCAGTGAGTCATATATTCATTTTGTGTTGTCTTGTTTCCTGTACACCTTCCGTGACATTATAAACCGCCAAAACCGTCTCAAGCATGGATCCGGTTTCACTTTTGACTGAACGCTTGCAGGGTCTTTCATTGGAGGTAGCTGATCTCCGTAAGACTCTTTCTCAGTTTCAAGTGACCGGTTCAGCTTGCGTTCATGGAGTTTGTTCTGAGCCTAAGATCTCGCTCCAGGATACGTTCTCCGGGGGTAGTGAGAATTTTGTGCGTTTTAGAGAGGCTTGCAAACTCCATTTTCGCCTTCTTCCCCATTCCTCTGGTGATGAGGAACGGAGGGTGGGGATCATTATATCGCTGCTCAGGGGTAACGCTCAGTTGTGGGCCTTTTCGCTGCTGGTGGGGGCACGGCCCCTCCGTTCAGTGGATGAATTCTTTTTAGCCCTGGGTCAGATATATGATGATCCGGATCGTATTGCTTTGGCTGAGTCTAGACAGAAATGTTATAACAGGGTAAACAATCCGCAGAGATATACTGCTCAGAATTTCGGAGATGGGCAGCTGATACTGGTTGGAATGATGCTGCACTCCGAAGTCAATTTTGCCATGGTCTTTCAAAGGGATTGAAAGATGCATTTGCCTTTCATGAGAGGCCTATCTCCTTGGACTCTGCTATGTCTCAGGCTGTTCGTATTGACAGGCGTCTTAGAGAGAGAGGAGAGATCACTCCTTCCTGTCATACTCAATCCCAGGACAGTGCAGCGGTCTCATTCTGTGCGCAGGGGTCTCAGTCGCTGTCAGCCCCTTCTGAGCAGGAGCCCATGCAGCTGGGGTTGATTGCCTCTGACAATAGAAGATTCAGCCCGCATGGGAAGGTTTGTTTTTGTTGTGGAGGTATAAATCATTTGGCAAATGTTTGTCCCTCTAGGAGATTCAGGCAGTTTTTTGGGAGTAATAAAGAAACAAAAAGGAAAAAATCTTTTAAAAATGTTCCATCTGTTACTATTGGCAGGGTTGAGGCGGAAATTGAAGGTTTTCAGTTTGCTTGTAGTTCCCGTTTTGTCCTGCCTGCCAGGGTGGCGTTAGAGAGCAAGAACATTTTTTGTGAGTTTTTGTAGATAGTGGAGCAGCTGTCAATCTCATTGATAATCAATTTGCGATAACTCATGGTTTCCAGGTATGCACTTTGGGAAAGGATATTCCTGTTTTTGCTATTGATTCCGCTCCACTTTCTCAGAAATCATTAAAGGGCATAGTTCACAATATCCGTTTAATTGTGAGTGATGCTCATGTTGAGGATGTGTCATGTTTCGTCCTTAGCGGATTGCCTACTCCCCTAGTGCTGGGGCTACCCTGGCTCACTAAACATAACCCCATCATTGATTGGCAAGCGAGGCAAATAAATGGTTGGAGTGACTTTTGCAGAGAGAATTGCCTCACAACATCTGTTTCTGAGGTTTCTACTAAGACTGTACCATCTTTTCTCTCTGAATTTTCGGATGTCTTCTCTGAGAGTGGAGTTCAGGATTTGCCCCCGCACAGGGAGTACGATTGCCCTATTAATCTCATCCCAGACGCCAAGCTGCCTAAATCTCGTTTATACAATCTCTCCCAACCTGAAAGGGTCGCTGTGCGTGCTTATATCTCTGAGAGTCTGAGAAAAGGACACATACGACCCTCGAAGTCACCTGTTGCCGCTGGTTTTTTCTTTGTTAAGTGACCCTTATCCGCTTCCTCTCATCCCGGACCTGTTTAACCAGATTGTTGGGGCTAAAGTCTTTTCCAAATTAGATCTAATACAACCTGGTCAGGGTCAGAGAAGGAGACGAATGGAAGACGGCCTTCAATACCCCAGAGACATTTTGAGAATTTGGTTATGCCTTTTGGTTTGATGAATGCCCCAACCGTTTTTCAGCATTTCGTGGACAGCATTTTTTATCATTTAATGGGAAAATTTGTATTAGTGTATTTGGATGACATTTTGATTTTTTTCTCCTGATTTCAAAACTCATAAGGAACACTTACGTCAGGTCTTGCTCATCCTGCGGGAGAATAAATGATACGCAAAACTGGAAAAATGTGTGTTTGCAGTTCCAGAAATTCAATTTCTGGGGTTTCTTCTCTCCCCTTCTGGTTTTCGCATGGACCCCGAGAAGGTCCGCACTGTGCTTGAGTGGGAGCTTCCTGAGAATCAGAAGGCGCTGATGTGTTTTTTGGGCTTTGCCAATTATTACAGGAAGTTTATTTTGAATTATTCCTCTGTTGTTAAACCACTCACTGATATGACCAGAAAGGGGGTAGATTTTTCTTCCTGGTCGGTAGAGGCGCGTAAGGCTTTTTCTAATATCAAGGAGAGTTTTGCTTCCGCTCCCATCTTAGTACAACCTGATATTTCTCTACCCTTCATAGTTGAGGTTGATGCTTCTGAGGTGGGTGTGGGTGCGGTCTTGTCTCAGGGTTCCTCTCCTGCCAAATGGCGACCGTGTGCCTTTTTCTCGAAGAAACTCTCCTCCGCAGAGAGAAATTACGATGTGGGAGATAGGGAGTTGTTGGCCATCAAGTTGGCTTTTGAGGAATGGCGCCATTGGCTAGAGGGAGCCAGACACCCTATTACCTTGTTTACTGACCATAAAAATCTGGCCTACTTGGAGTCAGCCAAGCGTCTGAACCCGAGACAGGCCAGATGGTTTTTGTTCTTTTCAAGGTTTAATTTTGTTGTCACGTTCCGCCCTGGGGTTAAGAATGTGAAGGCAGATGCCCTGTCACGTTGTTTTCCGGGAGGTGGGAATTTTGAAGACCCGGGTCCCATTTTGGCTGAAGGTGTGGTGGTCTCTGCTCTTTATCCTGAATTGGAGGCAGAGGTGCAGGTAGCCCAGTCAGAGGCTCCTGATCTTTGTCCTCCTGGGAGGTTGTTTGTGCCTCTCGCTTTAAGACACAAGATTTGTAAGGAACACCACGATACGGTCCTTGCTGGGCACCCGGGGGCAAGAGCCACAGTGGATCTCATCGCTCGGAGATTCTGGTGGCCGGCGCTTTGTAAGTCGGTTGAGGGTTTTGTGGCAGCCTGCGAGACTTGCGCTCGTGCCAAAGTCCCTCATTCACGGCCATCAGGTCCTCTCCTTCCCTTACCCATTCCTTCCCAGCCTTGGACACATCTGTCCATGGACTTCATTACGGACCTGCCTCGTTCCTCGGGGAAGACTGTGATTCTGGTGGTGGTGGACCGTTTTAGCAAAATGGTGCATTTCATCCCTTTTCCTGGCTTGCCCAATGCTAAGACGCTGGCGCAGGCATTTATTGATCACATTGTCAAATTGCATGGTATTCCTTCAGACATAGTCTCTGATAGGGGCACGCAGTTTGTTTGCAGATTCTGGAAGGCTTTCTGTTCTCGCTTGGGGGTTCGGTTGTCATTCTCTTCTGCTTTCCACCCGCAGTCGAATGGCCAGACAGAACGCATCATTTAGAATCTGGAGACATATCTGCGCTGTTTTGTGGCGGAGAATCAGGAGGATTGGTGTTCTTTTTTGTCCCTTGCTGAGTTTGCTTTAAATAACAGTCGTCAGGAGTCCTCTGATAAGTCACCATTTTTTGGTGCATATGGGTTTCATCCGCAGTTTGGGACATTCTCGGGAGAGGGGTCTTCTGGTTTACCTGATGAGGACAGATTCTCCTCGTCTTTGTCATCTATTTGGCAAAAGATTCAGGATAATCTAAAGAGCATGAGTGAGAGATATAAGCGTATGGCAGATAAGAGACGTGTGCCTGGTCCGGACCTGAATGTTGGTGATCTGGTGTGGTTGTCTACCAAGAATATCAAATTGAAGGTTCTCTCCTGGAAGTTGGGTCCTAAGTTTATTGGGCCTTACAAAATCCTGTCTGTCATCAATCCTGTGTCCTACCGTCTTGATCTTCCTCAGACTTGGAAGATCCATAATGTTTTTCATAAGTCCTTATTAAAACCCTATGTTCAACCCTCGTCTTTGCCTCCTCCTCCGATTATGGTTGATGGTAATCTTGAATTTCAGGTCTCTAGGATTGTGGATTCTCGTGTTGTCCGCGGTTCTCTCCAGTACCTTGTTCATTGGGAGGGTTATGGTCCTGAGGAGAGGATGTGGGTCCCAGTGACGGACATTAAGGCCACTCGTCTCATCAGGGCTTTCCATAGGTCCCATCCTGAGAAGGTGGGCTCTGAGTGTCCGGAGTCCACTCGTAGAGGGAGGGGTACTGTCATCACCAGACATCTGAGAAGCTCTGACAGATGCCTTTCAAAACCTCCCCATTTAGCTTCCTTTGTTTTGGTTTTCAGTTCCTCATCTCGTTAGCCTCTCTCAGCTGTCATGTAGTTGGACTGATTGCATCCCTTTAAATTCCTCCCCATAATGCATTAGTGTGCGGTTTATACAACTTCCTGGAGTGTGTGTGCATGCTGATCCTATTTCCCAGTCTACTACAAGATAAGTGTTGTACATTCATTTGTGATTTTCTGTTTGCTGGATCCCAGGTGACCCTGACTCCCTCCGTGTCTAGTGTAGGGAGCCGGTGGTCGTGTCCCTTCACTATTATAGGGTGTTCAGGTGTTATACAGTCGAGGAACGAGGATATGCGATCATCTACCATAGGGATTTTCGCATAGGCTGAGCAGTCAGGGAGAGTGCCAGGTCTGATGCAGGGGTCTCCCTTTTTGTTCCTTATTTTTGGATCCAGTGAGTCATATATTCATTTTGTGTTGTCTTGTTTCCTGTACACCTTCCGTGACAGAAGATCTACATCGGAGGAGACATCACCTGGGAGTCACTGCATGTGACAAGTATGTGTGTGGGGGAGGGGGGGCACTTAGAGAACTGGGCCATATTCATTGGGGCTTGGGCAACAGATCTTTTGAGACCCTAGCAACGCCTCTGCCTTCACCTAATATTTTAATTTTACACGCCGGATCCTTTGATATGGGTAGGCTTCGTACACACAAATTAATAAAAGATTTGAACAATCCACTACAAAAAATCCACATTAATTTCCCACAAGCTAAGATTGTCTTTTCAGAAATAGTGCCCAGATGGGCTTGGAGTTCTGGAAAACCTGATCTTTATGGAGAAAATCAGAGTTCGTATTAACAAGAGTATTGATAAATTTATGGTCTCTATTCAAGGGACGTCATACAGACATAAAAAGCTGGAACGGTTTGTCAGAGGTTTATACAATAATTCGAGACAAACATTATCAGATATTGGTCTTGACAAGTGTTGATCGAGCACCAAAGTGCTCGGGTGCTCCGGCCGAATCCATCGTGATGCTACCGAACACCCGAGTATAATGGAAGTCAATGGGAGAACCCGAGCATTAAACCAGGCACCCCCTGCTCTGAAGAGGGGAGGGTGCCTGGTTCATAGGAAAAGGTCAGAAATTGAGGGGAACACCACCGAAATGGTTCAGGAACAGCATAGAGAGGATGTCTTGATGCATCTTGAACTCCCAGGTCACTGCTGGGAACCATGTTGTCCAAGTAGTATGCAACTTTTACAGACTAACAATAATACGCACAAAACCGAAAAAAAAAAATTTGAGGAAAAATTGTAAAGAAACATACTTTCCTGTATATTTACTTGTATATAAAGTGCAAGTGCTGCCAAAAATTACAAGGAAGAGGTACTCCAATACAACCTGTATATCACATAATGGAGGGCCTCATTCACATTGTGGTACAATAGTTCAGGTAGTGGGACTCCTATACTCATAAAGCCTATGCACTAAGTGAATGGGCTGCCAAAACTTACAAGGAACCGGCACTCCAAAACACCATTTGTTACACATAAAGGAGGGCATCATACACACCCTTAAAAAATTATGATTGATGGCCTGCTGGTGACCCTCAAAAACATTTGGAGCAAGGGCCTGCTGATCTGACCATCTAAAACATTAGGGGTGAGGGCCTGCTGCCGCATTGGTGACTCTAGATAACCTCTGGGCGATTGCACGTCCCTGTGACGGCAACGATCCATTTGAATGTCTGCCCTATCACCTTTGGAGCAATTTTTCAATAAGGACCTTCTGTTATAGCACTGTTTTGCTTGTCCTCTCCACCGGGAGGAATGAGAGATGAGAAGTTCTCTTTGTAGCAGGGGCCGAGAAGGGAGAACAACCAGTGATCCGTGTTGTCTAAAATGTGTATAACGCGCGGGTCATGGGAACGGCAGCCTAACATGAAGTCAGACATGTGTGCCAGAGTACCAACAGGCAAGACTTCGGTGTCGCCATCAGAAGGTGAGCTGAGCCTGTAAAATATTGTAGGTGAGAGCCTGCAGGTAAGTTGACCCTGTAAAACATTATATGCGAGGGCCTGCAGTTGAGCTGACCCTGTAAAACATTATATGCGAGGGCCTGCAGGTGAGCTGACCCTGTAAAACATTAAATGCGAGGGCCTGCAGTTGAGCTGACCCTGTAAAACATTATATGCGAGGGCCTGCAGGTGAGCTGACCCTGTAAAACATTATATGCGAGGGCCTGCAGGTAAGCTGACCCTGTAAAACATTACATGCGAGGGCCTGCAGGTAAGCTGACCCTGTAAAACATTATATGCAAGGGCCTACAAGTGAGCTGACCCTGTAAATTATTATATGCGAGGGCCTGCAGGTGAGCTGTCCCTGTAAAACATTATATGCGAGGGCCTGTAGGTGAGCTGACCCTGTAAAAAATTATATGCGAGGGCATTATATGCGACAAATACGTTCAGTCTCCAGAAGCGTCAAAGCTTCTTTACTGTAAAACTGTGAATCTGTGGAATAGACTTCCTCAATCCTCAGGACGTGGTCACAGCAGGAACAGTGGACAGTTTCAAAAAGGATTTGGACAAATTCTTAAAAGTAAAAAACATAAATGCTTATGAAAAGGTGTAGAAATCTGAGTCTCCCTTCCTTCTGGGATTTGCGTCCCCACCTATCCCTTGGTTGAACTTGATGGATGTTTGTCTTTTTTCAACCGTATTAACTATGTAACTATGTTGATATGATGGAGGAGGGGGAGGAGGAGGATGAGAAAAGGAAGATTTAACCATATACCCTTTTTTGTGGTGGAAAGGGTGCATGGGAATACAGTGTATTGAGTACATTAAACAACACATTTAAAGTGCCTTTGTTCATCTGCTTTCCTCTGGTGGAGTCGAGAAGTCTGGGGCAATCCAGGCCTTGTTCATTTTTGTAATAATCAACCTGTCAGCATTTTCAGTTGACAGGCGGATACGCTTATCTGTTATAATGCCACCAGCAGCACTAAATTCCCGCTCAGACAAAATGCTGGTGGCAGGGTAGGACACCCAGTAGTTGCAAGGCACTAAAGGATCACTGAGGACGCTGACACGGTCTGCTACGTACTCCTTCACCATCTTCCAAAACTTGTCACTCCTTGTGACACTAGGCCACGCATCAGGGTGAGGGTGCTGGTGGGGTGTCATGAAACTGTCCCAGGCCTTGGAGAATGTTGCCCTGCCTCTGTTGGAACTGCTGTGTGTTTCCCTTGTCTCCCCTCCTCGGTTGCCCTAGTAAGTACGGACTCTGTCGCCAGCGTTGTCATATGGAAATTTTTGGAGCAATTTTTCAACAAGGATCTTCTGGTACTGCACCGTTTTTCTCATCCTCTCCACCTGAGGAATGAGAGATGAGAAGTTCTCTTTGTAGCGGGGGTCGAGAAGGTTGAATACCCGGTAATCCGCGTTGTCTAAAATGCGTATAATGCGCAGGTCGCGAGAAAGGCAGCCTAACATGAAGTCAGCCCTGTGTGCCAGAGTACCAACAGGCAAGACTTTGCTGTCGTCATCAGGAGAATCACTCTCAATCTCCTCATCCTCTTCCTCCTCTTCTGCCCATCCACACTCAACAGATGGAATTAAACTTCGATGGGTACTACCCTCTGTAGCGGAGGCAACTGTCTCCTGCTCCGCCTCCTCTTCATCGTCCAATTCATGCTGAGAAGACGAACTGAAGGTGGTCTGGTTATCACCCTGTGTAATGTCTTCCCCATTTCACCTTTTCCACATGCAAAGCGTCATCCTTGATCATGAGCAGCGAGAGTTTGAGTAGACACAGAAGTGGGATGGTTACGCTGATAATAGCGTTATCGCCGATCACCATCTGTGTTGATTCCTTAAACTTTCTTATAAACCTCTCCGGGGTCAGACATCTATGCCCACTCCTCGCTTGTGAATATCGAAAGCTGACTGGAAAGGCGACGACCATGTTGTAGCTGGTATTCTACTACTGCCCTCTGCTGCTCACAAAGCCTGGCCAACATGAGCTGGCAATTTCAAGCGCTGCTGCAGCGTTGACAGACCGGCTGAAGCTGTCGATTACTTGCGGAAATGTGCATACACGCGGAGCGCCTTCACCAGTAGCTCAGGCAAATTGGGGTAGATTTTGAGAAACCGCTGAACCACTAAGTTTAAGACGTGGGCTAGGCATGGGATGTGTCTGAGCTTGCCAAGCTCCAGAGCCGCCACCAAGTTACAGCCATTATCAGACACAACCATGCCTGGTTCTAGGTTGAGTGGCGAGAGTCACAGCTCAGTCTGGTCTCTTATTCCCTGCCAAAGCTCTGCGGTGGTGTGCTGTTTGTCCCCTCAGCATATCAGCTTCAGCACGGCCTGTTGCCGCTTCCCCACTGCAGGGCTACACTGCTTCCAGCTACCGACTGATGACTGACTGGTGCTGCACACGGATAATTCGGAAGTGGAAGTGTCCACAAGCCTAAATGGCAACATTTCCAGGGCTAGTAATTTTGAAAGGTGCACATTTAGTGCTATGGCCTGTTGGTGGGTGGCTGGGTATTTGCACTTGCGTTCAAATGCCTGGGGTTATGACACGGAAGGTATTGGACAGATGCCACATGTCACTGCAGACACCATCTATAGAAAAAGTATTGAAAATGATGGAAACAAAATTTGATGGCTATATTATATTGATGCCAGCCTGCCACCACACACAATAGTCCTTAAAAGGACTTTTGGGTCTTTGAAATGTTTTTCAACTAAATAGATTGAGATCACACTCCCTACACCAGGGATGTCAAACTCGTGGCCCTCCAGCTGTTGCAAAACTACAACTCCCATCATGCCTGGGCATCCTACAGCTATCAGGGAATGCTGGGAGTTGTAGTTTTGCAACAGCTGGAGGGCCATGAGTTTGACATCCATGCCCTACACTATCTGTCCCTTCCTAAGCGCAGCTCTCCCTGACTACAAATGAGCCGAACATGCGTCATCAGGTGTTATATAGCACCCAATGACGTGTTACGGCCAGCCAATCACTGTAATGCCAGTAGCCAACATGGCTATTGGCATTACAGTGAGGCCAGTACTTACCTGCACGTTTATTGGTTGCATAGCAACTGCAAAACGTGCAGGGAGGAGACTTGAGCAGTTCGGCCAAGCATGCTCACTCAAT
Organism: Bufo gargarizans; assembly: GCF_014858855.1. Lineage (NCBI taxonomy): Eukaryota > Metazoa > Chordata > Amphibia > Anura > Bufonidae > Bufo > Bufo gargarizans. The sequence continues at coordinate 289,834,238 of NC_058083.1, read as the reverse complement.
ACTAGTCTTGACATTTTTAACATTGGATTACAGAATGTGATCGAAAGTGGCCCTGTATCAATATCATTCATGTTTCTCTACCTACTCATGTGGAGTCAGTGTATACATTCATGATGAAGTAGATTATCTCCCAATTGACCAGGAAATAGACGAAATAGACAGTGGAATGGTATAGTATGTATCCTGGCTTTTGTGTATATACCTCCCCCTTTCTCTTTAACGGTTATTCATAGACTGGTTGAGTATGCAGATCTAAGGGGCAAATGCCCCATAGTAATAATGGGGGATCTTAATAATGTTATGAATAGCGAGTTAGATAGATACTCAGTGATCCCAAAGGATAAACAGGAGCCTGTTCAACAATCACTGCTGGGGAAAATATCGCAGGAACTTTCATTAATAGATGTATGGAGGTACCTCTATGATAAGCGAGCGTTCTCTTGTTTTAGTCGGGGAAATAAAATAATGTCCAGAATAGATTTGGCACTGGTTAGCTCAGAACTGATAGATCAGATAAAGTATGAGGTATGAAGCAAATAGCATTTCAGATCACTCCCCTGTTTGCTTGCTGTTTAAAACAAACTCTAGACGAATTAGCCGAGAGTTTCGCTTGAATCCACATTGGCTTAACTTAATCAAGGAAGAACAGGGCATCAGGGCGGATATAGTGGAGTTTTGGAAGTACAACTTGGGTTCCGCAGGTTTAGGGTATGTTTGGGATGCCTTTAAAGCTTTTTTACGCGGTATCTTGGTAAGTAAAATTAAGGGATTAAAAAGTGGATTTGTTAAGCAGGAGAGAGAGTTGGTAGATAGGATAAAAAAAATAGAAGCAGAACTTATGATTAAGAAACTCCCAGAATTGACGGGACAGCTGGACGAGGCTAAAAGTGCATTAAAAAATTACTTGACGGACAAGGCACAACAAAAAGTGTTTTTTGAGGGGGAACGGTATTTTAGGGAATCTGGAAAGTCGGGGAGATTATTGTCCACACTTGTACAGAACCAAAGGGGAGGTAACAGGATTGGTGGTGTTGAGAGGAGAGATGGGGGGATGGCATCCAGCCAGGGAGAGATAGAACAGGAATATTATGGGACCTCTACTCCTCGGAGGGAGTGGGGGGGAATGATGATGTTGGACTCTTCTTAGAAGGAGTGCCGATCCCCAGACTCTCGGAGGAGGAGAGGGACTTACTGAATGGTCCTATTAAAGTGGAGGAATTACGGGAGACATTGAAAACCATTCAGGGTAACTCTTGCCCCGGGCTGGATGGCCTGCCCTTTGAGATATATAGAAGATATGGAGATGTTATCCTCCCAGTTTTTGTGCAGGTCTTAAATGATTCAATGGACAGGGGGAACTCCCGACCTCCCTTATGGAGGCTGTAATAAGCCTGATAGGAAAAAAGGGGAAGGATGAGAAAAAGGTGGATTCGTATCGCCCCATCTCTCTCCTCAACACTGATTTTAAATTATGCGCCAAATTACTTGCAAACCGCCTAAAAACTGTTATTGAGAAGTTAATACATCCGGACCAATCAGGGTTTGTACCCAAACGCCAGGCCCAGACAAATATTCGACGGACAATTTTGAATTTGCAGATGGGTGGGGAGGGTGCTCACTCCATCCTGTCCTTGGACGCTGAGAAAGCGTTTGACAGGGTGGAGTGGGCATACCTCTGGAAGATTATGTATGAGTTTAATTTGGGTGAAAAATTCATTAGATGGGTGCAATTGCGATATAACAATTCGAAAGCTAAGGTAAAAATAAATGGAGTAATATCAGAGTCCATATCTATGCAGAGGGGAACCCGCCAGGGGTGCCCACTCTACCCACTATTGTTTGCCATATTTGTTGAGCCGCTGGCTTGCAAGGTCCGAGCAGATGACAAAATTCGGGGGTTCGGGGGAAAAGGTGCATTGGATAAGGTAGGCCTTTACGCTGACGATATCTAGTATTTTTTTGGAGGGGGAATACCAATGGTATCATACCTGACAGGAATAGTAAACCAGTTTGGTTTAATCTCAGGCTTTAGGGTGAACTGGACAAAATCGGTGTTGCTCCCAATTGGTCACGAAATAGGGCAGGAGGAAATTAACGTCAAAATCTTGAAACCCACGGAGTCGTTTAAATATTTGGGTATCAAGGTTAGTTCGAGGATACAGGAGTATCTAGAACTCAATATTGATCCTCTTTTAAAAAGGGTTAAAAACAAGTACCTGGCAAAAATTGTTAACTCGACAGGCGGATCGAATTGCGATAATAAAGATGGTCCTGTTGCCGCAGATTTTGTATGTTATCTCCTCCTGCCCTGTATGGATAGGGGATCATTTTTTTAATGCACTAGAAGGAGTGATAAACGATCTTATCTGGGGGAGAAAGAGGGTCAGGTTGAAACAAAAATACTTATGGTTAGACGAGTAAGATGGTGGCCTGTCCGTTCCATGCTTTCGGGGTTATTACTACGCATCCCAGCTTCAGTGGTTAATGATGGAGGATGATGGACTGCATCGTTTTTTGGAAGGGGAATCTGGAGGTCTCCAATATAATATTATCAGCCTTTTAGAAACTGGAGCTTTAAAAATAAAGGGCAGGCAGTGCCCAATTAGTAATATGATACATTTAGTCTGGGTTAAGGTTAAAAAATTATTGGGTAGAAATTATTCACTAAGGTTCACTCCTATCTGGGGAAATCTTAATTTAAGAGAGTTTTGGAAGCTTGAAGATTATGTATCTTGGGATAGAAAGGGTATTAGGTTTGTGGCTCAGATGGTGGTGGAAGGACAGGTGAAGACACTAGAGGAAATGGGGTTAAATACAGATACAGATGGCCTCACATGGTTCAGATATGTTAGATTAAAACACGCTTTTGACTCAACGGAGAATAGAGAATATTTTATTATGAAACACTCTGAATTTGCTGAATTTTGTTACCAGGGAATAGGGAGTAAAGTATCAATCTCACAGATTTACAAAAAAATAAAGAAGAGGTTAGGAGGGGTGATTAGATTTAATAGTGAAAATAAATGGGCACAAGAGGTGGCACCGTTTATTTTGGATTGGAGAAGTATTTATAAAAATATAAAAAGGAGCACCATTTCCAGCAATTTCCGACTGACGCCGTTTTTTTATCCTCCACCGGACCTATATTACTACCTGGGCACTGAGTAAGATGTATAAAACAGGAAAGGCGAAATGCTGGAAGTGTAGTGAGGAGGGGGCCGATTTTGTTCATCTGATTTGGTATTGCCCCATTGTGCAGGGTTATTGGACCCAAGTATTCCAGGACCTTAGTAGAGCAACGGGGAATCATGCCCCACTGGAGATTAGTATAGCAGTGTTGGGAGATACTAGAAGAATTGGGGTGGACAAAGAAAGTGAAAGGAAATGGGAAAAAGGTCTAATGCTTGCGAGGGTGGTGCTGGCTAGAGGGTGGGGAGCGGTCAGACCGCCAAGTGTGGCAGAGTGGAAAAACCTATGTGAGAGGGTGCAGAGATACGAGTATGTTAGTCAGGTGAAAAGGGTGGTAACAAGGAGTGAAAATAATAAATAAAAATAAGCAGGAGGGAAATCAAGATGATACAGGTGCCTGAAAAGGGATCATGAAAATAAATAGCCTTGCGGAGGCTCCCAGGACAACCAAGAGGGTGGAGGGGTGGGAGGGGCGGGGTGGGGCGGGTGGTTACGGTTTCCTTTTTTCAGTATTTTTTCTGTGAAGCAAAAGTAAGTTAGATAAGGGGAAAAAAAAAAAACTGGTAGTGTATTTAGCAATTATGTAATACATGATGGTGTATATTTTTATATCTGCAATGTCTATCCCCTGTGTTTTCGGGGTTTCCTTGTCTTCTTGTTTTAAAGAGATGTATGAAGAAAATGATAAATAAATTTATAAAAAAAAGAAAGTGGCTGTGGTGCCTATTAGCCATACAGCTTCGCTCTATGGCGGTTTGGGTAAAGTCGCTCTCTGAGTGGACTAGATTGTTGATGGTCTATTTAGTATTTAATGGGCAATGGTTTTATACATTTATTTGGTTTAATTAATTATTATTAGGTAACATTAGGCACCGTGGCCAATCATATTCCATTAATAAAACCTATTTAATAATTTAAGAATGGCTAATCATTTATTTTCTAACGACAATTGTAGGTATATCCACGTTTGGGATCTATGACACCATGAACAAACCATATTTGCAAATGCAAATAGGGGGGACATGGTCTCGTGACCCTAATATTTCATGTGCATAGGTTACATTAGTCTTTGTCCCTTATCTGGACACTGATGGAAATGGTACAGGCAGATGTCCTCATGGAAGAAGCTGGAACAACTTGATTGGAGGAAGATCAAACGACTGGCTTCGAGGAGTAAGCTATAAAAGAAGAAGATAGATCGTTACTGCATACTCACGTAAGTGGCAGTGAAGAAACCCCCTCCCACCCCTCACCCCCCTTTTTTCATATTTTATTAAGTCGCGGTGCTAAGAATGTGGTAAAGTCGCTCTCTGAGTGGACTAGGTTGTTGATGGTTTATTCATTATTTAATTGGCAATAGTTTTACATTCATTTGGTTTCATTAATTATTATTATTAGGTAACATTAGGCACCGTGGTCAATTATATTCCATTAATAAAACCCCCACTGCTGGATTGCAGGATGGTCATAACCATGGAAACGAGCAGTGTATAATGTGATTGAAAAATGAATCCAGCCAGCAAAGGAAGCAATATGGATAATAGCCATACATTAGTAAGTGGCTTGTATTAACTTTCTCTACATAATAAATGCCACTTGCTGAAGTGACATAACTCTTTTAAGGCAAAACCTTGTCTGGCATACAGAGAAGCAAAATAGACAGGCCTAATATTTTTACTTTCTTCTTGTGACGATTATAACAGTGTTCAAATCATCTATCACTCTGAAAACAGTAGCATCCTGTAACATGGTGTCTGGTAAAGTACTGGAGGGGATGTACAGGTCCTTCTCAAAAAATTAGCATATTGTGATAAAGTTCATTATTTTCTGTAATGTACTGATAAACATTAGACTTTCATATATTTTAGATTCATTACACACAACTGAAGTAGTTCAAGCCTTTTATTGTTTTAATATTGATGATTTTGGCATACAGCTCATGAAAACACAAATTTCCTATCTCAAAAAATTAGCATATTTCATCCGACCAATAAAAGAAAAGTGTTTTTAATACAAAAAAAGTCAACCTTCAAATAATTATATTCAGTTATGCTCTCAATACATGGTCGGGAATCCTTTTGCAGAAATGACTGCTTCAATGCGGCGTGGCATGGAGGCAATCAGCCTGTGGCACTGCTGAGGTGTTATGGAGGCCCAGGATGCTTCGATAGTGGCCTTAAGCTCATCCAGAGTGTTGGGTCTTGCGTCTCTCAACTTTCTCTTCCCAATATCCCACAGATTCTCTATGGGGCTCAGGTCAGGAGAGTTGGCAGGCCAATTGAGCACAGTAATACCATGGTCAGTAAACCATTTACCAGTGGTTTTGGCACTGTGAGCAGGTGCCAGGTCATGTTGAAAAATGAAATCTTCATCTCCATAAAGCTTTCCAGCAGATGGAAGCATGAAGTGCTCCAAAATCTCCTGATAGCTAGCTGCATTGACCCTGCCCTTGATAAAACACAGTGGACCAACACCAGCAGCTGACATGGCACCCCAGACCATCACTGACTGTGGGTACTTGACACTGGACTTCAGGCATTTTGGCATTTCCCTCTCCCCAGACTTCCTCCAGACTCTGGCACCTTGATTTCCGAATGACATGCAACAGTCCAGTGCTGCTTCTCTGTAGCCCAGGTCAGGCGCTTCTGCCGCTGTTTCTGGTTCAAAAGTGGCTTGACCTGGGGAATGCGGCACCTGTAGCCCATTTCCTGCACACGCCTGTACACGGTGGCTCTGGATGTTTCTACTCCAGACTCAGTCCACTGCTTCCGCAGGTCCCCCAAGGTCTGGAATCGGTCCTTCTCCACAATCTTCCTCAGGGTCCGGTCACCTCTTCTCGTTGTGCAGCGTTTTCGGCCACACTTTTTCCTTCCCACAGACTTCCCACTGAGGTGCCTTGATACAGCACTCTGGGAACAGCCTATTCGTTCAGAAATTTCTTTCTGTGTCTTACCCTCTTGCTTGAGGGTGTCAATGATGGCCTTCTGGACAGCAGTCAGGTCGGCAGTCTTACCCATGATTGCGGTTTGGAGTAATGAACCAGGCTGGGAGTTTTTAAAAGCCTCAGGAATCTTTTGCAGGTGTTTAGAGTTAATTAGTTGATTCAGATGATTAGGTTAATAGCTTGTTTAGAGAACCTTTTCATGATATGCTAATTTTTTGAGATAGGAATTTTGTGTTTTCATGAGCTGTATGCCAAAATCATCAATATTAAAACAATAAAAGGCTTGAACTACTTCAGTTGTGTGTAATGAATCTAAAATATATGAAAGTCTAATGTTTATCAGTACATTACAGAAAATAATTAACTTTATCACAGTATGCTAATTTTTTGAGAAGGACCTGTATATCTCACCCAGAATGCTCAGATGGGTGAGGTAAAAAGTCTAGAAAGCTGGGTTGTTTCAGCAAAGTATAGTCTGCTGAGGCATTTTGTTCAAATATTATTATACGTTTTGGATTTTAAGGAATGGCAGTTAGGTGTTTGTAGTGGGGCTTGTCATTCCCTCTCCACTCCAGTACAGCAGATTCCCCTAGCCTGAGGAAAACAAAAGCCAGTGCCTGGAAGCTGCAAGATCTGCTTGTTGTGCAAAGCCTGATCTAATGTTGATGCTGAGTATCGGTGCGGAAACCACTGTTTAGTTAGCGCCCAGATGGGCAGGCATTTTGTTTGTGAATTTGCTCAAAGTGAAGACTTAACTTGGCTTCTGTTATATTATTTGAGAAGAAATAAAACCCGATTTGAACTTTTAAACTGCTGAAGCCTGTACTGTGTGTCATTGCCAAGACCACCCACAATTACAGATTCCAACAATCCACATATATTCTAGTGTCCATCTGGAGAAAAAACTTGACATTCTAACCATTCGGGCCATGAATACTGTATATGTTCCATGTATCCCCTCCATGTTCAAGTAACACATTTTTCCACTTATCATCCCTTTCAGGCATCCAAAAATCTAAAGGGAAAGCCCTTATGAAAAAAATAAAACCCACTCAGAACTTTCTAATGGGAAAAAAAATCCTATTGCGTTAAATGTATCTGCTTTAGGAGGGCTATATCCAAGTGAAGGTACTTTAAATGGCGTAAGACCTATGATCCTTTATTAGGGGACATCAGACTCTTACCATTCCAAAAGATAATTTGCATTCCTTTCCCATTTTTAGATCTAAACTGTAAGTTACAAAATAAATTGGGTAGATGCTCCCAGCTCAATGTGCCTCACTCATAGGTACCCCATCTGGTAAACCCCTGCAGGCACTTAGACCATAACTGCCTCAGATAATTCCTATGAATTAAAGAATTTAGAGCAGAGATGAAAATTCAATACTAAAACAAGTAAATCTGAACATAACAGACTTACTATGGATCACATATAAGATACAATTTTGTGGTACGTAGAGAATCAACCGCAGCTGTTTCAGAGTTGAAGAAGATAATTTCTGTCTCGCATAAATACATCTCTGATGCTCCATGTGATTTTGTAATCTGAGAGAGTGCTTACATTTCTCCAACTTAGCAGGTCGATGCTTATTTGACTAGGAGTCATGGTGGGTGTCAGTCTCGAGGGAAAATCCCGTTGTGGCTTCATTATCCCTGGCTTAAGTAGGTCCTTTCATTCGGGTAGTTTTAGAGGATGGGGAGTCTGCTCGCTGTTATAATAAACCTTTCTCCAAGTCTTCCTCTGCATCAGCAGTGTAGAATTTGGTAACTCTGCATGCTAGGAATACTCAGAGGTGGGCTAAGTAAGGCTACTTTCACACTTGCTTAGTTTTTTTCAGGAAAACATTTCCGTTTAGTCCTCATGCATTCTGAATGGACAGAGATCCGTTCAGAATGCATCAGGATGTCTTCCGTTCCATCAGCATTGCATTTTGTGACAGGACACAAAAGCGCTGCAAGCTACGGTTTTGTGTCCGGTCGTAAAAACGGAAAAAAATCTATCTGTCACTAAAAACAATGTAAGTAAATGGTGAGAGAACAGTTTTTTTAGGAGCCAAAAAAATAAAATCCGTCAACCATTGACTTTCAATGTATTTAGTGACAAATCCTTTTTTTTCCGTTCAGATTTCACACAACCACATCCTAACAGAACAGATGCATCCTGATGTGTAAAATCAAAACGTATCTGTTTATTTCCGGTATTCAGATCCTTTGCCAGGTCTCAATACTGGAATTAACAACTCAAGTGTGAAAGTAGCCAAAGCTAGTTGCAAACAAATCTTCATTTTGACCAGTGCAGTGCAAACTTTGCTGAAAACTTTTTGTTGTTTTGCCACTTCTACAAAATAGTCCTCATAATGCAATAAACTGGAATTCAGGAACTCCAGTGGATTATTTCATCTCCTAAAGGCTTGCAAGATTTGGACTTAATCAAGAATTTCATTATCACTTGTCTCGGGCTTGTGCGGTTGGGGGGGGGGGGACTGACTGCATCTGTCATAAGGTGGCCTTGTGAAGCTGGGATCAGGGCCTATTCTATGTGCCCTCTCAACTCTGCAACAGTGACTCAGATCAAGAGCTGCTGGCAAATCCTCTTCACATTGCTTGTGTAACTGGGAAGGTTTAACCTCCTCTGGGATACTGACAATTTTTAGGTTTGTAGAAAAAACGCAATGTTCCAGTAAGCTCATATGCCTGGTAGATAAACCAAGTGTATGGACTCACCAGTACCTCGACCAGGATATATATAAAGCAGGGATGGCCAACCTGCGGCTTTCCAGGTGTTGGAAAACTACAACTCCCAGCATGCCCAGACTGTCTACAACTATCAGCCTACAGCAGGGCATGATGGGAATTGTAGTTTTACAACAGCTGGAGAGCCACAGGTTGGCCAGCCCTGATGTAGAGAGTCACCAGGTCTCCTTCACAGTCTTGAACTGGAAAACACAGTACATTTTGCTCTTCTCTCTTCAGGCTCTAAAAGACTTCTCTGACACAGGTGTTAATGGCTCAGCACACTTGTCGCCTCCACGTTCCCAATCCTCCACAAGTAAAACCGACGAAAAACAAATGTAGTGTGCTCTATTGTAAAGGGAAAGGGGGGCAAAAATAGTGTAGACTGCCAGGAAAGGTTAAAAACCATAGATTTATTTGTCCTACTCACAAAATTCCAGTATAAAACAGTGTAACGGATCTCCTAGCACCCCGACCGGGTACCTTCGTCGATAGATGCTCCTAGTGCTTCCCGAGGTCTCCAAGCACTCTACTTGACACCGTAAGCGCTGCAGACCCCACGAACCGCCGAAGCTTAGTTGAGGCCTCACCGTCTCCTACCCACCCTGGACCTACGACAAGGCTCCAGGCTCCAGTGGGTGAACCTCTCCTACAGCCAGAGAGCAGGAACAGCTCTTACAAGAGCTAGTAGTTATGCCAGGGGAGTATAGCAAATCTGCAGCGTATAGCAATCCCACAGTGTTGCTCAGTTACCCAAACACCAGCCTCAACATGATGAAGGATAAAACAGGCACTCTTTATTGAGGGCTACCTGCCCGAATTTATGCAGGTCCCCATCTGGTGTACACTCCCCTAGGGGACCAGATGGAAGACTGTGACACAGGACTGATATGCAGCAATTCAGGATACACAGACACAATACATCCCCACAATGCATCATGGTTTCCTCCTCTCTGCCCTGGAGACACCCGAGGAGTAAATCAATTATCTCTCAGGACAAAGGGAAATCGCCAATACACATGTGGAGACAACAGGACAGAAATCACCATTTAAACATACAATGTCACAACCCTTACAGTAAACACAGACATTTAACATATCCCCAGATAGCTCAAGTCTGAGTGCATATTCTTAGGTGAATGGCACTCAGACTACACGAATACAATAAAATTTGCTATCTGGGTACCCTCACATAACATAAAATACAATTCCAAAGACAGATTTAAGCTGTGCGGCCGGTCTGTCTTCTCCTTTAAAGTTAGTATGGGCCATAATCCTGAGGCATGAGGCTGGTAGCCAGGCCCCTCCAAAACCCAGTGGCGAGGTTGGTTTTGCCACAAACAGCATATCATAAAAACATGTCAGCGCTGTGCAATTAGCCTGACCCAGGGTTTTGCCTTCTCACAGCCTCATCTGGGGCTTTTTTAAGTTTGTTGCGCCGTGATCGGATTTCGATGTCACCCAACTAAATTAATAGGTATTCGTTCTCTGCAATTACGGTCTTCAGGTGTGCGTGTATGTATAATTTCATCTTCTAATAAAGTAATCCTTTGTTTGGTCTCTTAAGCACATAAGGCCTGCTAAGTGATATCCAACTAATTACATGATAGCATCGTCTGGACAGTGTTTTCCAGAATTTTTGGGAGTTGTTTTGCCAACTCAATTGCTAAGCATGTGTAGTCCACTAAAGGATGTAGGGAGCATAGATTTACTGATTCTTGTAAGCTTAGATAGATGATGCTTTTGGGTCTATCCTGAGGATCAGTCTGTGGAGGCTGAACTGTTGTGCGCTGGCACCATCTTGTGGAGACCGGTCTGGACTGCGTCCTCTTGGTCTGATATCTTACTAAAGATAGACGATTTCTGGTTACTGCATAACAAATATCGGTCTATGGACTGGGTTTCAGCTCGCAGGATGCAGTAATGTCCAGTGTAGAGATAGAGTATAGCTAAATTGAACAGAAGTTTGTGTCACTCTTTGGTCTTCTTTATAAGTGTTCAGAGAGTTAATTCAGTTAGGAATCTATGGTTCTAGGGGGGCCCTTCCTGGCTACATCCCTTTAAGATTAATCAGTGCACATATGGCCTTTATAGTAGTCCATGTGAGAAGTTAATTCTCCTGGCGCAGCAACTCTCCTCCTCCCCAGGTGGTTTTATATGTTCCTTTTGAACAGCGCTCACCTCTGCGGCCCCTTTTGCCTCTGCTCTATTTTACCAAGGTCTGAATGTGATGTCAGAACCCCCTTGCAGCTTCCTCTCATTCTAAGTGCCTGCTGCGATGATGACCGCTGATACACAACGCGCACTCTACTCTTTCTTCATTTACTCTGATCTCAGCACAGCAATGCAACAGAGTTCCAGGGATAGCCAGGCAAAAGTTAGGGCTCAACAATGGTGTTTGGTGTCCAGGGGTGGACCTTACTGGTAGGTACTAGGGCTAAATTAGAGCTCTCTGTTTTTCCTCCCCACATCCCAGCGCCAGAACCAGAAGTCCAGCATTGTCATTTTAAGTACTACACATTTATGTGGGACAGTATCAAATGCTTTGGAAACATTCAAGACACGTGACATTCAATGACTTAGCCAGGTCCAGTCTAGAATTTACCTTCTCAAAGAAACTGATCAGATTAGCTTGACAGAAGTGATCCCTCATACAGGGCTGTCATCAAGAATATCAGGGCCCAATACAGGAAAACCGTGTTGGCCCCACTACCACCATTACCGGCCCTTCTCACATTCATAGCAATAACTTTTTTTTGCGTCAGGCCATTTTGCCATACACATAAGTAAGATTTAAATTTCTATCAACTTTTGTTATAGGTTAAATAAAGGAAAAAACGATTCATTCATTTTTATTTACACTGTTTACCAGTCACCACAAATAATGGTATTGTAGGGGTTATTATGATTATTTGGATGCCAAATAACATTTTGTGATATTTAATAGTAAAATGTTTAAAAAAAAAACATTTATTGTTATGATTTTTGCTACATATTTTTTTTTTGTAATGTTAACTTTGCAGAAAACTGTAAATTTTACTATCCAGCTTTTCATGTACCATAAAAGAAAAGCTGGAAAGTAAAAAAAGCTGCTATTTTTTTACTGTCCCCAGGGTATTACACAAGGAGTCTTCTTAAATGTATTTCTAAAACTTTATTAAAGAAATTATTCTACAGGTGTGTGATAAACCCCAGACCTTCTATATGGGAGGCATCAATTTTGTCACTACACCTGGGATCAGCAACCTCTGGCACTCCAGCTGTTCAGAAACTACAACTCCCTGAATGCTTAATTCTCTTCTATGGGAGTTCTCAGAACAGTCATGCATGTTTGCATGCTGGGAGTTGTAGTTTTACAGCAGCTATAGTGCCGAAGGTTGCTGATCCCTGCACTACACTGTAGAAGTGGACTATTACAAGGATTGGTATTTCTGTCTCTAAGGCTCCTTTCACACTAGCGTTCGCTGGTCCGCTTGTGAGCTCCGTTTGAAGGAGCTCACGAGCGGACCCGAACGCAGCCGTCCAGCCCTGATGCAGTCTGAATGGAGCGGATCCGCTCAGACTGCATCAGTCTGGCGGCGTTCAGCCTCCGCTCCGCTCGCCTCCGCACGGACAGGCGGACAGCTGAACGCTGCTTGCAGCGTTCGGGTGTCCGCCTGGCCGTGCGGAGGCGTGCGGATCCGTCCAGACTTACAATGTAAGTCAATGGGGACGGATCCGTTTGAAGATGTCACCCTGTGGCTCAATCTTCAGGCGGATCCGTCCCCCATTGACTTTACATTGAAAGTCTGGACGGATCCGTACGAGGCTATTTTCACACTTAGCTTTTATATGCTAAAATAATGCAGACGGATCCGTTCTGAACGGAGCCTCCGTCTGCATTATTATGAGCGGATCCGTTCAGAACGGATCCGCCCGAACGCTAGTATGAAAGTAGCCTAAAAAACTTAAAAGTATTACTATTTAACCACTTAACTGTTTTCACCGAGTCCAGCTCGGGCTGTGGGAAAAGTAGCTAACTGTTCTGGCAGAAAGTGGAGGGAGGAGGGCTGCTTTAGATGCTGCTATCTTCTGAATGGTAGCAGCAAGAAACATGCAACTGGTCTTGTTTGAAAGCTGACATTCTAGGCTTTCATACAATACCAAAATGACAGCTAAAGCTGTTAGAAATCGAATCAGGAATAATCTCGGGTAAAAAACGACTTTTACTTTCACTTTCAGCTGCATTCATAGCATCCAGATTTCTATCAGTGATATCTTCCCCTGTACTTAAAGAGGACCTTTCGTGGGTCCAGACATTATGAAATAAGTAGCAGGTTATGTAGGGCATAGTCCGTGGATGTAATATCCCTTACTATTTTTTCTGTGCGCCGCTCTGTTTGCCTGCTGTGCCCCTGTTCACTTCTCCCACCTGGTATGCTAAAGAATAGTATTGGTAAAGGGAGAAGGACTGCCCTGTTTGTCAATGGGCGTCTCCTTCTCCCTGGCTGTAGAGCGGTCCAATCACAGTGGAGAGGGAGAAGGTTACTGGAGTGGGGACGTCCGCTGCCAGGCCCCACTTTACAGTACGGCCATGATATGCTCCCGGTTTGAGGCCATCCGGAAATGCCTGCATTATTCAGATAATGGAGCATGTCCCCCCCAAAGTGATCCTGCCTATGACTGCCTGTACAAAATCAGGCCGGACATTGATCACTTTGGGGCCAAATTTGTACAGGCCTATGTACCTGGAAGGGAGATCGTGGTTGATGAATCTCTCATTGCGTTCAAGGGGAGACTCCTTTTCCGCCAGTATGTTCCCTCTAAGCCGGCGAGGTATGGCGTGAAGCTGTACAAAGTTTGAGAGTGTACCTCAGGGTACACTAACAAGTTTCGTGTGTACGAGGGGCGAGATTCCCATATTCAACCCCCAGCGGGAAACTTGTGTGGGACCTTATGCACCCACTGCTAGATAAGGATTACCACCTGTACATGGATAACTTTTATACTAGTATCCCCCTGTTCCAGTCCCTCGCCGCCAGATCCACGTCCACTTGTGGGACCGTGCGGAAAAATCAACGCAACCTCCCTACCTACCCCCTCCAGGTACCTATCCCCAGGGGTGAGACCCGTGCCCTTACCACTGGAGACCTGTTGCTGGTCAGATATAAGGACAAGAGAGATGTCCTTGTACTGTCCACAATTCATGGTAATGGCATCACCCCTGTTCCTGTGCGAGGTACCGCGGCAACGGTCCTCAAGCCAGATTGTATTGTCAACTACAATCAGTATATGGGAGGAGTTGATCTCTCTGATCAAGTCCTCAAGCCATATAACGCCATGCGCAAAACCCGGGCATGGTACAAAAAAGTTGCAGTCTACTTGGTACAGGTTGCCTTGTACAACTCTTTTGTGCTCTCCCGGAGCGCTGGCAACACAGGGACATTCCTTCAGTTCTATGAGGCAGTCCTTAAGGCCCTGATCTTTTCTGACCAGGAAAGAGCAGGTCGGAGTACCTCGGGAACTGTAGGCGCCCGGATTTTCCCGGGCCAACACTTTCCAGGTGTGACGGACCCCAAAAAAGTGCAGAGTGTGTCACAGGAGGGGGATAAGGAAGGACACCACTACTCAATGTGACACGTGCCCCGATCATCCGGGCCTCTGCATTATTGTTTGCTTCAGGGAGTACCACACTTCCATGGAGTACTACATTTATATCCCAATTTAGCCACTGACAATCGGATAAAAAACTGGTTCAAAAATATTATTTAGTAAAACTAAAATAAATAAAAAAAGTAGACATTAGGTATCGCCACATCCGTAATAATCTGCTCAATTTCACAAAAATTGTAATAACAAGCGATCAAAAAGTCATATGCCCCCCAAAATAGTGCCAATAAAACCGTCCTCTTAACCCGCAAAAAATGAGCCCCTACCTAAGATAATCGGCAAAAAAAAAAAAAGACTCAGACTATGGAGATACAAAAATTTTTTTTTTTTTTTTTTTCGGGCACCATGTCCCATTTGAAGCCCCCCTGATGCACCCCGAGAGTAAAAACTCCATAAAAGCGATCCCTTCTAAGAAACTACACCCCTCAAGGTACCCAAAACTGATTTTACAAACGTCGTTAACCCTTTAGGTGTTCCACAAGACTTATTGGCAAATGGAGATGAAATTTCAGAATTTCTATTTCTGGTAACCTTGCCTCACAAAAATCATATGTACCCTAAAAATAGTCCAAACAAAACTTCTACCTTATCCCGTAGTTTCCAAAATGGGGTCACTTTTATGGAGTTTCTACTCTAGGGGTGCATCAGGGGGGCTTCAAATGGGACATGGTGTAAATAAAACAGTCCAGCAAAATCAGCCTCCAAAAACTACACGGCGCACCTACTGTGCTTACAGTAGTTTACGGCCACATATGGGGTGTTTCTGCAAATTACAGAATCAGGGCAATAAATATAGCATTTTGTTTGGCTGTTAACCCTTGCTTTGTTACTGGAAAAAATTGATTAAAATGGAAAATGTGCCCAAAAATTTTAATTTTCATATTTCATCCCCATTTGCCAATAACTCTTGTGCAACACCTGAGGGGTTAACAACGTTTGTAAAATCAGTTTTGAATACCTTGAGGGGTGTAGTTTCTTAGATGGGGTCACTTTTATGGAGTTTCTACTCTAGGGGTGCATCAGGGGGGCTCCAAATGGGACATGGTGTAAATAAACCAGTCCAGCAAAATCTGCCTTCCAAAAACCATACGGTGCACCTTTCCCTCTGCGCCCTACTGTGTGCCCGTACAGTAGTTTATGGCCACATATGGGGTGTTTCTGCAAACTACAGAATCGGGGCAATAAATATAGCATATTGTTTGGCTGTTAACCCTTGCTTTGTTACTGGAAAAAATTGATTAAAGTGGAAAATGTGCCCAAAAATTTAAATTCAGAAATTTTATCTCCATTTGCCATTAACTCTTGTGGAACACCTAAAAGGTCAATGACGTTTGTAGTTTTGAATACCTTGAGGGGTGTAGTTTCTAGAATAGGGTCATTTTTTGGTGGTTTCTATTATATAAGCCTCACAAAGTGACTTCAGACCTGAACTGGTCCCTAAAATTTGGGTTTTTTGATTTGCTTCTAAACTTGTAAGCCTTGTAACATCCCCAAAAAATAAAATATCATTCCCAAAATGATCCAAACATGAAGTAGACATATGGGGAAAGTAAAATACAAAAAAAAAATTGGGAGGTATTACTATGTATTATAGAAGTAGA
Organism: Bufo gargarizans; assembly: GCF_014858855.1. Lineage (NCBI taxonomy): Eukaryota > Metazoa > Chordata > Amphibia > Anura > Bufonidae > Bufo > Bufo gargarizans. The sequence goes on along the minus strand of NC_058083.1, from coordinate 289,818,122 downwards.
GAAATTAAAACTTGGAGATCTGCAATTTTTTACAAATTTTTTGTTAATTTTGTATTTTTTTTATAAATAAAAATTATTATTTTTTACTTCATTTTACCAGTGTCATGAAGTACAATATGTGATGAAAAAACAATCTCAAAATGGCCTAGATAATACAAAGCGTTTTAAAGTTATTACCACTTAAAGTGACACTGGTCAGATTTGCAAAAAATGGCCTGGTCCTTAAGGTGAAATAAGGCTGTGTCCTTAACCACTTCAGCCCCGCTAGGTGAAACCCCCTTCATGACCAGAGCACTTTTTACACTTCGGCACTACACTCCTTTCACCGTTTATCGCTCGGTCATGCAACTTACCACCCAAATGAATTTTACCTCCTTTTCTTCTCACTAATGGAGCTTTCATTTGGTGGTATTTTATTGCTGCTGACATTTTTACTTTTTTTGTTATTAATCAAAATGTAACGATTTTTTTGCAAAAAAATGACATTTTTCACTTTCAGCTGTAAAATTTTGCAAAAAAAACGACATCCATATATAAATTTTTCGCCAAATTTATTGTTCTACATGTCTTTGATAAAAAAAAAATGTTTGGGCAAAAAAAAAAAATGGTTTGGGTAAAAGTTATAGCATTTACAAACTATGGTACAAAAATGTGAATTTCCGCTTTTTGAAACAGCTCTGACTTTCTGAGCACCTGTCATGATTCCTGAGGTTCTACAATGCCCAAACAGTAGAAAACCCCCACAAATGACCCCATTTCGGAAAGTAGACACCCTAAGGTATTCGCTGATGGGCATAGTGAGTTCATAGAACTTTTTATTTTTTGTCACAAGTTAGCGGAAAATGATGATGATTTTATTTATCAATTTTTTTCTTACAAAGTCTCATATTCCACTAACTTGCGACAAAAAATAAAAAATTCTAGGAACTCGCCATGCCCCTCACGGAATACCTTGGGGTGTCTTCTTTCCAAAATGGGGTCACTTGTGGCATAGTTATACTGCCCTGGCAATTTAGGGGCCCAAATGTGTGAGAAGAACTTTGCAATCAAAATGTGTAAAAAATGACCGGTGAAATCCAAAAGGTGCACTTTGGAATATGTGCCCCTTTGCCCACCTTGGCAGCAAAAGTGTCACACATCTGGTATCGCCGTACTCAGGAGAAGTTGGGGAATGTGTTTTGGGGTGTCATTTTACATATACCCATGCTGGGTGAGAAAAATATCTTGGTCAAATGCCAACTTTGTATAAAAAAATGGGAAAAGTTGTCTTTTGCCAAGATATTTCTCTCATCCAGCATGGGTATATGTAAAATGACCCCCCAAAACACATTCCCCAACTTCTCCTGAGTACGGCGATACCAGATGTGTCACACTTTTTTGCTGCCAAGGTGGGCAAAGGGGCACATATTCCAAAGTGCACCTTTCAGATTTTGCAGGGCATTTTTTACACATTTTGATTGCAAGGTACTTCTCACACATTTGGGCCCCTAAATTGCCAGGGCAGTATAACTACGCCACAAGTGACCCCATTTTGGAAAGAAGACACCCCAAGGTATTCCGTGAGGGGCATGGCGAGTTCCTAGAATTTTTTATTTTTTGTCACAAGTTAGCGGAAAATGATGATTTTTTTTTTTTCTCTTTTTTCCTTACAAAGTCTCATATTCCACTAACTTGCGACAAAAAATAAAAAATTCGAGGAACTCGCCATGCCCCTCACGGAATACCTTGGGGTGTCTTCTTTCCAAAATGGGGTCACTTGTGGCGTAGTTATACTGCCCTGGCAATTTAGGGGCCCAAATGTGTGAGAAGTACTTTGCAATCAAAATCTGTAAAAAATGACCGGTGAAATCCGAAAGGTGCACTTTGGAATATGTGCCCCTTTGCCCATCTTGGCATCAAAAAAGTGTCACACATCTGGTATCGCCGTACTCAGGAGAAGTTGGGGAATGTGTTTTGGGGTGTCATTTTACATATACCCATGCTGGGTGAGAGAAATATCTTGGCAAAAGACAACTTTTCCCATTTTTTTATACAAAGTTGGCATTTGACCAAGATATTTTTCTCATCCAGCATGGGTATATGTAAAATGACACCCCAAAACACATTCCCCAACTTCTCCTGAGTACGGCGATACCAGATGTGTCACACTTTTTTGCTGCCAAGGTGGGCAAAGGGGCACATATTCCAAAGTGCACCTTTCGGATTTTGCAGGGCATTTTTTACACATTTTGATTGCAAAGTTCTTCTCACACATTTGGGCCCCTAAATTGCCAGGGCAGTATAACTACCCCACAAGTGACCCCATTTTGGAAAGAAGACACCCCAAGGTATTCCGTGAGGGGCATGACGAGTTCCTAGAATTTTTTATTTTTTGTCGCAAGTTAGTGGAATATGAGACTTTGTAAGGAAAAAAGAAAAAAAAAGAAAAATCATCATTTTCCGCTAACTTGTGACAAAAAATAAAAAATTCTAGGAACTCGCCGTGCCCCTCACGGAATACCTTGGGGTGTCTTCTTTCCAAAATGGGGTCACTTGTGGCGTAGTTATACTGCCCTGGCAATTTAGGGGCCCAAATGTGTAAGAAGTACCTTGCAATCAAAATGTGTAAAAAATGGCCTGCGAAATCCGAAAGGTGCCCCTTTGCCCACCTTGGCTGCAAAAAAGTGTCACACATGTGGTATCGCCGTACTCAGGAGAAGTTGGGTAATGTGTTTTGGGGGGGTCATTTTACATATACCCATGCTGGGTGAGAGAAATATCTTGGCAAAAGACAACTTTTCCCATTTTTTTATACAAAGTTGGCATTTGACCAAGATATTTTTCTCACCCAGCATGGGTATATGTAAAATGACACCCCAAAACACATTCCCCAACTTCTCCTGAGTACGGCGATACCACATGTGTGACACTTTTTTGCAGCCTAGATGCGCAAAGGGGCCCAAATTCCTTTTAGGAGGGCATTTTTAGACATTTGGATCCCAGACTTCTTCTCACACTTTCGGGCCCCTAAAAAGCCAGGGCAGTATAAATACCCCACATGTGACCCCACTTTGGAAAGAAGACACCCCAAGGTATTCAATGAGGGGCATGGCGAGTTCCTAGAATTTTATTTTTTTTGCATAAGTTAACGGATATTGATTTTTCTTTTGTTTTTTTCTCACAAAGTCTCACTTTCCGCCAACTTAGGACAAAAATTTCAATCTTTCATGGACTCAATATGCCCCTCACGGAATACCTTGGGGTGTCTTCTTTCCGAAATGGGGTCACATGTGGGGTATTTATACTGCCCTGGCTTTTTAGGGGCCCTAAAGCGTGAGAAGAAGTCTGGAATATAAATGTCTAAAAATGTTTACGCATTTGGATTCCGTGAGGGGTATGGTGCGTCCATGTGAGATTTTATTTTTTGACACAAGTTAGTAGAATATGAGACTTTGTAAGAAAAAACAAAAACAAAAACAAACAAAAAATTTCCGCTAACTTGTGCCAAAAAAAATGTCTGAATGGAGCCTTACCAGGGGGGGGTGATCAATGACAGGGGGGTGATCACCCATATAGACTCCCTGATCACCCCCCTGTCATTGATCACCCCCCCTGTAAGGCTCCATTCAGACATCCGCATGATTTTTTACGGATCCATGGATACATGGATCGGATCCACAGAACGCATGCGGACGTCTGAATGGAGCCTTACAGGGGGGTTATCAATGACAGGGGGTGATCAGGGTAATCAGGGTGATCACCCCCCTGTCACTGATCACCCCCCCTGTAAGGCTCCATTCAGACATCCGCATGATTTTTTACGGATCCATGGATACATGGATCGGATCCACAAAACGCATGCGGACGTCTGAATGGAGCCTTACAGGGGGGTTATCAATGACAGGGGGTGATCAGGGTAATCAGGGTGATCACCCCCCTGTAAGGCTCCATTCAGACATCCGCATGATTTTTTACGGATCCATGGATACATGGATCGGATCCACAGAACGCATGCGGACGTCTGAATGGAGCCTTACAGGGGGGTTATCAATGACAGGGGGTGATCAGGGTAATCAGGGTGATCACCCCCCTGTCACTGATCACCCCCCCTGTAAGGCTCCATTCAGACATCCGCATGATTTTTTACGGATCCATGGATACATGGATCGGATCCACAGAACGCATGCGGATGTCTGAATGGAGCCTTACAGGGGGGCTATCAATGACAGGGGGTGATCAGGGTAATCAGGGTGATCACCCCCCTGTCACTGATCACCCCCCCTGTAAGGCTCCATTCAGACATCCGCATGATTTTTTACGGATCCATGGATACATGGATCGGATCCACAAAACGCATGCGGACGTCTGAATGGAGCCTTACAGGGGGGTTATCAATGACAGGGGGGTGATCAGGGAGTGTATATGGGTGATCACCCGCCTGTCATTGATCACCCCCTGTAAGGCTCCATTCAGACGTCCGCATGTGTTTTGCGGATCCGATCCATGTATCCATGGATCCGTAAAAATCATGCGGACGTCTGAATGGAGCCTTACAGGGGAGTGATCAATGACAGGGGGGTGATCAATGACAGGGGGTGATCAGGGAGTGTATATGGGTGATCACCCGCCTGTCATTGATCACCCCCCTGTAAGGCTCCATTCAGACGTCCGTATGCTTTTTGCGGATCCGATACATGTATCCGTGGATCCGTAAAAATCATACGGACGTCTGAACGGAGCCTGACAGGGGGGTGATCAATGACAGGGCGGTGATCAATGACAGGGGGGTGATCAGGGAGTTTATATGGGGTGATCATGGGTGATCAGGGGTTTATAAGGGGTTAATAAGTGACGGGGGGGTGTAGTGTAGTGTGGTGTTTGGTGCTACTGTACTGACCTACCTGAGTCCTCTGGTGGTCGATCCTAACAAAAGGGACCACCAGAGGACCAGGTAGGAGGTATATTAGACGCTGTTATGAAAACAGCGTCTAATATACCTGTTAGGGGTTAAAAAATTCGGATCTCCAGCCTGCCAGCGAGCGATCGCCGCTGGCAGGCTGGAGATCCACTCGCTTACCTTCCGTTCCTGTGAGCGCGCGCGCCTGTGCGCGCGCGTTCACAGGAAATCTCGGCTCTCGCGGGAGGACGCGTATATGCGTCCACCCAGAAGAGCAGGGCCGCCGCCAGGACGCGATCCTGCGTACGGCGGTCCTGAGGTAGTTAAAGGGAACCTGTCATGTGGATATTTGGTTATAATCTAACAAATTATTGTAAAGGGGCAATATTAATCACCCATATTATGCGAATATCGCTAATTAATATTCCTAAATAGGAGGAGCCGTCTAGTGATGACTCCGCCTATTTATGCCTTTATATAATAAATACACAATACTTTCGCTATGCTTTACACTAATCACTATGCTAACTGCAATGCGTCTTACTGTACTAACTATCGCCAATAACTACACGTTACACAGATAGGTACAAGTAACACAGTATTTATTACTACAATACACTACGCACACAATACACTAACAATACAGCACTAAATACACTACACGTTCAACTACACTACACGTTCCCAAATTCCACCCACAAACTAACTATACAATACACACATACAAGTAATATTAAAAATAACCCACCCGTCTGCACTGTCCCTACGGGGTACACCGAGGGTTAACGGTGGCACTGCAGGGGAGTGCAGGCCACAGACACTATAGATTCAGCACTGCAAGGGTTACTTGCAAGTGAGTGCTGAGGTTATCTAATTATACGCTATATCTATATATATTTATAGATCAATGGTTATAAATATATATACATATAGACGTACACACCACAATACAAATCTAGCTACACTAGACAATTCCCAATTCCACCCCACACTCTAGCTGTACATACATTCCTTAGCAGCCCACCCCAAAACACACACTCAGCTGCTACTGGAAGCAGGCACCAGTGAAGGGACAGGCAGGGAAGGGGTGAATATGGTTAGCACTGCAAGGGCAGAGGTACAATGCCATGCCAGCGTATACTCAGCCATTTCCAGTGGCATATGGGCCTCTCTTCCTTCAGGCAGCAGTCCTCATGTGTTTCTGATTGTAGTCTGGTTGCAAGAGCCCCTCTTCCTGGTTTCAGGCTCCTATATCAGCCTCAGAAACCCCCACCTCCCCCCTTCTCAGGGATGTGACATCATAGTGTGACTGTGACGTATGCATGCCAGTTGGCCCCCTGAGGCTAGCAGCACCACACGCCCAGCCATGTCACAAACACAAGGTGGGGACGCATAGTAAATAGGTTGATAAACTCAACAAAGTGCCTCAAATCAATTGATCCCTTAGCCTTTGAAGTCACCAGCCACCTGGAGACATATCCACCCCCCTGCAGGAACTGGCTGAACGCCGGGGAAATTTAAGTATATATATATAGAAACTTGGGGCGCATCTATATACATATATATATACTCATTATAAACCTGGGGGGCATACATGGGCAGTTATAGGCCCATATATATATACAGACGTGGACAAAATTGTTGGTACCCTTTGGTCAATGAAAGAAAAAGTCACAATGGTCACAGAAATAACTTTAATCTGACAAAAGTAATAATAAATTAAAATTCTATAAATGTTAACCAATGAAAGTCAGACATTGTTTTTCAACCATGCTTCAACAGAATTATGTAAAAAAATAAACTTATGAAACAGGCATGGACAAAAATGATGGTACCCCTAACTTAATATTTTGTTGCGCAACCTTTTGAGGCAATCACTGCAATCAAACGCTTCCTGTAACTGTCAATGAGACATCTGCACCTCTCAGCAGGTATTTTGGCCCACTCCTCATGAGCAAACTGCTCCAGTTGTGTCCGGTTTGAAGGGTGCCTTTTCCAGACTGCATGTTTCAGCTCCTTCCAAAGATGCTCAATAGGATTGAGGTCAGGGCTCATAGAAGGCCACTTTAGAATAGTCCAATTTTTTCCTCTTAGCCATTCTTGGGTGTTTTTAGCGGTGTGTTTTGGGTCATTGTCCTGTTGCAAGACCCATGACCTGCGACTGAGACCAAGCTTTCTGACACTGGCTAGTACATTTCTCTCTAGAATTCCTTGATAGTCTTGAGATTTCATTGTACCCTGCACAGATTCAAGACACCCTGTGCCAGACGCAGCAAAGCAGCCCCAGAACATAACAGAGCCTCCTCCATGTTTCACAGTAGGGACAGTGTTCTTTTCTTGATATGCTTCATTTTTTCGTCTGTGAACATACAGCTGATGTGCCTTGGCAAAAACTTCGATTTTTGTCTCATATGTCCACAGGACATTCTCCCAGAAGCTTTGTGGCTTGTCAACATGTAGTTTGGCATATTCCAGTCTTGCTTTTTTATGATTCGTTTTCAACAATGGTGTCCTCCTTGGTCGTCTCCCATGTAGTCCACTTTGGCTCAAACAACGACGGATGGTGCGATCTGACACTGATGTTCCTTGAGCATGAAGTTCACCTTGAATCTCTTTAGAAGTCTTTCTAGGCTCTTTTGTTACCATTCGGATTATCCGTCTCTTAGATTTGTCATCAATTTTCCTCCTGCGGCCACGTCCAGGGAGGTTGGCTACAGTCCCATGGATCTTAAACTTATGAATAATATGTGCAACTGTACTCACAGGAACATCTAGTTGCTTGGAGATGGTCTTATAGCCTTTACCTTTAACATGCTTGTCTATAATTTTCTTTCTGATCTCTTGAGACAGCTCTTTCCTTTGCTTCCTCTGGTCCATGTCGAGTGTGGTACACACCATATCACCAAACAACACAGTGATTACCTGGAGCCATATATATAGGCCCAATGGCTGATTACAAGGTTGTAGACACCTGTGATGCTAATTAGTGGACACACCTTGAATTAACATGTCCCTTTGGTCACATTATGTTCTGTGTTTTCTAGGGGTACCATCATTTTTGTCCATGCCTGTTTCATGAGTTTATTTTTTTACATAATTCTGTTGAAGCATGGTTGAAAAACAATGTCTGACTTTCATTGGTTAACATTTATAGAATTTTAATTTATTATTACTTTTGTCAGATTAAAGTTATTTCTGTGACCATTGTGACTTTTTCTTTCATTGACCAAAGGGTACCAACAATTTTGTCCACGTCTGTATATATACACCTGGGGGAGAGCCATGGTCTAAGGGGGATTTTATATATATATATATATATATATATATATATATGTTATAAGGGGCCACAACCATATATATATTATAAGGGGCACGGTCTAAAGGAGGCACATATTTCCCACAGGGGCCACCATGAGCCCCTGGGGATCACCATGGGCAGACGTGCGCAGATGCTGGGCACATCTGCGCACATCGTCCCATGATGCTGTGGTTAATGTATGCACATATATACCATACATGCCCGCACGTGTTTGCAGGCATGCGTGGATATATATGCATACGTCTCAACCCTTCCTCAACATTATATACAATCATTAACTACTAAAAAGTGCCTTAGATGTATTCACTTACTGGTGTGACAGATGGTTACCTCATAATATACACACAAAGATGCTGCATGCCGCATGCTAATGAGTGGATTAGAGTCCGGTGTGATGTCATTGAGTCCAGTGTATATTTAATTCAGAGATATAGCCACTCCCCTGCCTACCTGCTGCTGATTCCTATGGAAACAAACTGTCATTCAGCAGCAGGTGGGCGGGGAGAGTCAGGAGCTCATAAATATTCATGACTCATCATTATCAGCTGGAGCTTTTCAATACAAGATGTTGGCAGATTGACTGGGTCAATTAAAGAAAGTGACCCAGCATTTTGCTAAGCGAATCAGTCAGTGGCGTACACACAATCCGTGGGGCCCCGGTGCAAAACTGAATCATGGGGCCCCCCTCCCCGTTGCCGCCCCCCCAACCTCCCTCCACCAGCAGCAGAGTTAGGCTACTTTCACACCTGTGTTAGGTGCGGATCCGTCTGGCATCTGCACAGACGGATCCGCACCTATAATGCAAACGCTTGTATCCGTTCTGAACGGATCCGTTTGCATTACCACGAAAAAAAAAAAAAAAGATAATGCAAACGGATCTGTTTTGACTTACACTAAAAGTCAATAGGAGGCAGATCCGTTTTCAATTGCACCATATTGTGTCAGTGAAAACGGATCCGTCCCCATTGACTTACATTGTAAGTCAGGACGGATCCGTTTGGCTCCGCTTCGCCAGGCGGACACCAAAACGAATCTGCACAGACGGATCCGCACCTATAATGCAAATGCTTGTATCCGTTCAGAACGGATCAGTTTGGCTGCAAGCAGCAAGCAGCGCTGCAAGCCTACATATGCATTATATAGACTAGTAGCCCAGAATTGCACCAATATCCATTTACTATTACTGCCAAAACATGTTGGGTGTAGTAGTTTCAGCCCAACTAGGCAGTCAGAGGTTACAGGCTACAGAAATATAGCAGGGCTAGTTATAAAGCCAGCCCCTGCCAGCCCCCAGCAGACCCTACTCTGAACTCACTCACTCATAAATGTGGTGAGCAATTAGGAAGACCTTTTTTTTTTTTACAAATCTAATCTTATCTTATCTTAACTTCCGGACAGGCATCAGCTTCTTCGCGCTCTCCCGAAAGCGCCTTCTCCCTGCTGCTTCTCGGGGTCATGTCCGGTGCGGCCGCCCAACAGGAAATGACGGCTGGCCTGGCACTGACTGCAGCGCAGAAACGCAACACTGGGTGGCGGGCCCCGGGTCGGCAGGCACAGCACTACTGCAGGGCGGGGCCAGGGGTCCACAGGCGGCCGGGCCCCCTGGAGTGCCGGGCCTGGTCGCGACTGCGACCCCTGTATGTACTCCCCTGGAATCAGTCACTTATTTATGTTGCCCTTTGTTAGGACACCATAAAACTGGTGACAGATTCCCTTTAAAGGGTACCGGTCACCAGTTTTATGGTGTCCTAACTAAGGGCAACATAAATAAGTGACTGATTCTCTTAGCAAAATGCTGTGTCACTTTCTTAAATTGACCCAGTCAATCTGCCAACATCTTGTATTGAAAAGCTCCAGCTGATAATGATGAGTCATGAATATTCATGAGCTTCTGACTCTCCCCGTCCACCTGCTGCTGAATGACATTTTTTTCCCATATGAATCAGCAGCAGGTGGGCAGGGGAGTGGCTATAGCTCTGAATTAAATATATGCTGGACTCACTGACATCACGCTGGACTCCAATCAGCTCATTAGCATGTGGCATGCAGGGCCGGACTGGGGATAAAAAACAGCCCTGGAAAAAGTTGCATACCAGCCCCACAGAGGGGGGTGGGGGGGTGGTGTCTTTACTATTTGGTGGAATAGAGGGGGGCCTGTACTATATGGCGGCACAGAGGGAGAGCTTGTACTATATGGCGGCACAGAGGGAGAGCTTGTACTATATGGTGGCACAAAGGGGGAGTCTGTACTATCTGGGGGCACAACGGGGGAGTCTGTACTATCTGGGGGCACAGAGGGGGGGCTGTACTATATGGGGGCACATGCGGGGGGGCTGTACTATATGGGGGCACAGAGGAGGGAAATTTTAATAAATGTAGTATTGTAGTATGACAGACTTGTATGACTTTAAAGGGGTTATCCAGTAATTAAAAATGTATCCCCTATCCACAGGATGGGACTCCCCCAGCGATCTCCAGAATGGGGCCCGTATTTGTCTTGGCAGACAGTGGTGGACCACTCAGCGCTGTCCCGCTATAGCCGGTGATTGGCTGAGCGGACTCCACACGGATTGGCACTGTAAGATTCATGAAGTCACTATAAACGCATTATGCAAGCAAGATGCAGCGTGTCTGAGCCTCTGCTACATAACGCACAAACATACAGCGCAGCCGGTTCCTACAGCCCTGACACAGCCGGTATTCTGCCAGATTCCTATACCTTAGCAGAATGCTATACCCGGAAGTGACGCAGCCGCACCGGAAGTGACGAGGCCGCACCGGAATCAGTTGGAGGAGGGCGTGTGTGGATTCGTAAAAATAATTGCACCACCGCGGGAGAAGCACCTACTTCATTTGCATGCGCAAAACCGTACTCCGCACGTGTGCACTCAGCTCTGCTATGTGGTGATCCCACCACCCCAATATCCTGCAATCACCTCTGCTATGTGGTGAGGCTGAACTGCTCCAGATGATGTGTCCGCGCATGCGCACTCAGGGGTAGGGAGATCTGATAGAACATTTTGCACTGAAAAATCTACCTACCCCTGAGTGCGCACACGCGGTATACAGTTTTGCGCATGCAAATGAAGTAGGTGCTTCTCCCACGGCTGTGCAATTATTTTTACGAAGCCAGTGGATCTGCGCTTGCGCAGATCCACACACACTCTCCTCTAGCTGATCCCGATGCGGCCGCGTCACTTCCGGGTATAGCATTCTGCCAGGTATAGGAATCTGGCAGAACACCGGGCCCAGTCATCAATCTTTTAAAGCTGTTGATAATTTTGGCTGGCTAGGATTGATAATTTATATGTGATCTGGATCATTTGTGATCAATGATAGAAAACTGTTGTCTGCCAAAAGTTTGATCTCTCAGGTTGGATTTGGCATTGTCAGTATGGCAAGACTGCTGAATGTGGCTGATCATTTGATTATATAATTGTGCCTCTAGCCTGAGACTGTGCATCCTCGATGCTGCTATTGAAGTATTTTCATTAGAAGCATCAGTGTGGCTACTAGACCTCAATACCTTGTCAGCCTCCTACCTAACAGCGCTGAACAGCCTGATGATAGCTCCACACAAGCAGCAGCTACCAGGCTAAAGGACCTTGTGTGATGTCATGATCACGTGATCAGTCACATGTGTGGGAGGAGTCAGGCTCCGGGCAATGTCCGTGCCAGACAGCCGTGCTGATGGGGGGGAATGGTCTCCTCTGTTACTGCACCGGCCAAGGAGCCTCAGCCTCCTCGCTGTCGGCACAGCCGGCCGTGCGGCAGTCAGAGCTACCGGCCTAATGGGAATTTTCCCGGTATCCCGGTAGGCCAGTCCGGCCCTGGTGGCATGCGGCATCTTTGTGTGTATATTATGAGGTAACCATCACACCAGTAAGTGAATACATCTAAGGTACTTTTCAGTAGTTAATGATTGTATATAATTAGTTAGATTATAATCAAATATCCATATGACAGGTTCCCTTTAAGGCAAAACTTAGTGCTGGGTTTGTGAGCAGTGCTCTGATTTTTTATCAAATGCCTATTCTTATCCTACTGTATGTTTCTCTGAGTATGGAGAATAAAACCATACATTTTTAAACTATCCCTACAGTCTACACTATTTATCCTCCTCTCCTCTTAAAGACTATGTACACGTTCTGTCACAAAGGGTTATCTGTTTTCCTAGCTGTGTGAATCATACTTTGTACTTTAACTTTGTGCTGTTATCTAATAAACCTTATCTCTAAATTAGTAAAAGGTCATAAATATTTATTTAAGCCATATTCTTATAAGCAAGATAAGAATTAAGCTATAATGAGTGTTTATAAGGTCAGAGATAAGGAGCCCATCAGGTGAGCTGCCTGATGAAAGAGGATAAAAATTCTGATCTTGCTACTAGATAAACTCAAGGCTGCACAGAGACAGCGGTTCACATTTTTTTAATAAAGACTAAATTAATAAATGAGTTTTAGCTCAAAATGAGTGCAATGCAATAATTAAAAAAAATTGCGCCCAAAGGTGTACATAGCCTTTAAGCACATCTAGTTTTAAGACCCAGTTAAAGTAACAAGAATCATCTGCACCTCTATGTATACGGATTTGGAATTGCCTACACCTGAGTGTCTTGCACATCATTGAGGAGTAAAGTTAGAGGAAGTTTTTTACTATAAAGAGACCTTTTTTTACTATCTATACCCTTCGTCAGTTAATGGTGAGTTGCATCTGGATATCTGCCGATTCTGAATTACAAATGTGATTGCCATGGGACTTGCGTTTTCTTTTGTAATAGCAGGCATACTGTAAGCAACTAACTATGCATACGGTTGCATATGCCTATGGTGTATGTATTCACTAGCACACTTCAAATGTTTATTCTGGTTATATGCCCCAAGGGCAATATGAACAGAACCTTCTAGTTGAAATCCGAGACCTGGAGAATGGCGCAAATATAGAAATAAGAGTTATAATACAAATCTTAAAAGATGCTGAGTGAAGCATTATAAGGCAGTTATTTCATTTACTAATTGATTTCAGCAGATGCTTTTGGTCGTTCAGAGGAGAAACAAACACACAACTAAGTGAGTTCCTAAGTTGAGATGGGTCACTCTTGGGGGGACCATCTCAGTTATTTCAACATGTCCTAATAGGGTATAAAGAGGAAGGTTGTCTAACACTAGTACAATGCAATAAATATATGCCAATAAAAATTACATTCTTGTCACCAGAGTGCTAAATTTCTTTACAGTTATATATTTTTATTTTCAGTGTATGCCATAGTTAAAGGGGTTGTCTCTCTTCAGCAAATGGCATTTATCATGTTGAGGAAGTTAATACCGAGCACTTACTAATGTAATGTCATTGTCCATATTGTCTCCTTTACTGGCTGGATTCATTTTTCCATCACATTATACACTGCTCATTTCCATGGAAACTGCAAGTGCTGTCTGAGCATGAGCTGCTGGGAAAAAGTCACCCTCCCTCCCACCCTTGCAGCTGACGGCAGTTGATTTTTACATAAATTTTTTTCAATCCTCGTTGGCTGCGGAGTGGGAGTAGCCTAACCGAGTCGGGGCGTGGCTTAGCGGGACCTGGGGGTGGGGTTTTTAAGTCCGTCTTTTGAGTGTGGCCTGAATGGCCACCCTACCTGCCACCTTAACTGTGACCTTCACAGCATTCCGCTCCCTTTAGGCCCCTTTCACAAGAGTGTGACAAATTGGGCTCTGGATGCGTTCAGTGAAACTTGCGCCATTTTGCAAGCAAGTTCAGTCAGTTTTGTCTACAATTGCGTTCAGTTGTTTAGTTTTTTCCACGCAAGTGCATTGCATTTTGATGCGTTTTTCACACTAGTGATAAAAAGCTGAAGGTTTAAAAACAACATCTCCTAGCAACCATCAGTGAAAAACGCATTGTATCCGCACTTGCTTGTTTTTCACTGAAGCCCCATTCACTTATATGGGGCCAGGGCTGCGTGAGAAATGCAAAATATAGAACATGCTGCGTTTTTCACGCAACACAGAACTGATGCGTGAAAAAAAACGCTCATGTACACTGTCACCGCCAGACATCTGAGAAGCTCTGACAGACGTTCAGAACCTCCTGCTTGAGGTTCTTTTCTTTTGCTCTCGTTTTGTCATCTCGTTTCCCTCTCTCAGCTGTCATCTAGTTGCACTGATTGCATCCCTTTAAATCCCCTCCCATACTGCATCACTTTGCGGTTTATACAACTTCCTGGAGTGTGTACATGCTGGATGCTACAACTGATGCTTCTACAGGTAAGTCTGTTCATTTGTTTGTGTTTTCCTGTTTGCTTGATCCTAGGTGACCCTGACTCCCTCCGTATTAAGTGTAGGGAGCCGGTGGTCATGTCCCCTCACTATTATAGGGTGTTCAGGTGTCATACAGTCGAGGCACGAGGGCATGCAATTTTCTATCATAGAGATCTTTGCATGGGCTGAGAAGACAGGGAGAGTTTCAGGGCTTAAATAGGGGTCACCCTTTTGTTCCTGCATGCGGCCAGTCGGATCCTTATTTGTAACTTCTTGTTTTCTGTTACACCATCCGTGACATACACAGACCCATTGAAATTAATGGGTCAGGATTTAGTGCGGGTGCTATGCGTTGACATCATGCATTGCACCCATGCGGAAAACTCGCTCGTGTGAAAGGGGCCTAACATAGTCATCCACAGCGCCCTGCCACTTTAAAGTTGACCTACAGCAGTGAAGAAAATATGTTGGGTTGTTATGGAAACCTGGTGTAAAACTGTGTGTATGTGGAGACTAAGGGCCTGTGAGCTTTTATTGGCTGATAAGGGTCATGTGACCAGGCTTCTATTGGCTAATGCATTTTTTTGGGAATCTCTCAGTAATGGTATGTGCTAGAGAGCTGAGATCCAGTCTAAAACCTTAATTGACATCTGATGTACCTGTGTGCCAAATTTCGTGATGGTAAATGCGACGGTGCGGATTCCTTTAGCGAACATACATACACACACATACACAAACATACATACACTCAGCTTTATGTATTAGATATTGTATATGCAGTATATACAGTCCTGATCAAAAGTTTAAGACCAATTGAAAAATGGCAAAAAAATCATATTTAGCATGGCTGGATCTTAACAAGGTTCCAAGTAGAGCTTCAACATGCAACAAGAAGAAATGGGAGTGAGACAAAACATTTTTTGAGCATTCAATTTAATGAAAACAACGAATAAACTGAAACAGGCTGTTTTTCAGCTGATCAAAAGTTTAGGACCACACCTCCAAAACAAAAACTAAACCCCCCAAAACAGAAATCCAACTTCCAAACATGAACTCAGTAATGAGTAGCTCCACCGTTATTGTTGATCACTTCAAAAATTGGTTTCAGCATGCTTGATGCAAGCGTTTCCATGAGGTGAGTGGGAACATTTCTCCAAGTGGTGAAGACGGCCGGACGAAGGCCATATACTGTCTGGAACTGTTGTCCATTTTTGTAAACTTCCCTTGCCATCCATCCCCAAAGGTTTTAAATTGGATTTAGATCAGGGGAACACGCAGGATGGGCCAAAAGAGTGATGTTATTCTCCTGGAAG
Organism: Bufo gargarizans; assembly: GCF_014858855.1. Taxonomy (NCBI): domain Eukaryota; kingdom Metazoa; phylum Chordata; class Amphibia; order Anura; family Bufonidae; genus Bufo; species Bufo gargarizans. The sequence continues at coordinate 289,802,357 of NC_058083.1, read as the reverse complement.
AAGTCCTTTGCCCTGCGGGCATTGTGTACTGTAGCGTTGTCCTGTTGAAAAACCCAGTCGTTACCACACAGACGAGGGCCCTCAGTCATGAGGAATGCTCTCTGCAACATCTGGACATAGCCAGCGGCCGTTTGACGCCCCTGCACTTCCTGAAGCTCCATTGTTCCACTGAAGGAAAAATCACCACAGACCATTATGCCCCCCTCTACACTGTGGCGTGTAGAAAACATCTCAGGTGGGATCTGCTTGTCATGCCAGTAACGTTGGAAACCATCAGGACCATCAAGGTTAAAAAAAATTCTCATCAGAGAATAAAACTTTCTTCCACCTTTGAATGTCCCATGTTTGGTGCTCTCTTGCAAAGTCCAAACAAGCTGTTCTGTGGGGTTCAAGGAGACTAGGTCTTTGAAGACGTTTTTGTTTTTGAAGCCCTTTAGTCTCAGATGCCATCTGATGGTTATGGGGCTGCAGTCAGCACAAGTAAGGGCCTTAATTTGGGTCGAGGAGCGTCCAGTGTGTTGACGGACAGCCAATTGGATCCACCGGCTCAGTGCTGGTGAAATTTTTTGACTGTCATACTGCGTTCCACCTCAGCAGCGATGGCGCGCTGTGAGAGACCCTGCTAATGCTGTTCAACAACCCGATCACTTCAAAAAAGGGAGAGTTTTTTTGCCTTTGCCATCACAACGTGTGACTACATGACAGAAAATGACAATGAATCCACATCTTTGCACAGATTTGGCCTTTTAAAGGCATGTGGTCCTAAAATTTGGATGAGCTGAAAAACAGCCTGTTTCAGTTTAATTGTTATTTTCATTTAATTGAATGCTCAAAAAAAAATTGTCTCACTCTCATTTCTTCTTGTTGCATGTTGAAGCTCTACTTGGAACCTTGTTAAGATCCAACAATGTAAAATATGATATTTTGCCTTTTTTCAAGTGGTCTTAAACTTTTGATCAGGACTGTATATACAAGTGGTCCCTCAAGTTACAATATCAACTGGTTCCAGGACAACCATTGTATGTTGAAACCATTGTAACTTGAGTCCATAATGTTATAGAAAACTAGTAATTGGCTCCAAAGCCCCAAAATGTCACCCCAAGATAAAAAAATAAAATTAAGATTTAATAAAATTAACAGATAACTATGACATATAAAGCAAGTCCTTACATACTGTTTAACAGAAATGGCTGCTAGTAACTGTAAATCACTATCTATGATGAGGACAGGAGCTTCTTCAGGGTCCTGTATACCTAGCACCTAGTGTACCAGGGAAGAAAAAATTCACCCTTCCCTGACATCCAAAGGAGTAGCTCATTCTGGCACAGATAGAGGGCAGTACAGGACATGTAATACCGTGGTGTACTATGAAGAGGAGCTACTGGACAGCCTATACAAGTGTTTACCAGATAAATAGTCATATTGATTGGTTGGATCTTAGTCTGTGACATTGTATGTTGTCTAGTTTCAACTTACAATGGCCCAGGAAAGGACACTGTAAGTTGAAAATATTGTATGTATGTGTATATATATATATATATATATATATATATATATTAAATTAACAAAAAAAAAGGGAGGAGGTGCTGGACACCATACCATATACTTGTATATGTGGATCTACACCCAGGAATGGGAGGGACATCTGCCTCTGAATATTCATGTTTGGTGAGCGCCCCATCAGCTGCTTTTAATTTTCAATTATGAACTGATTATGCTTATTTTTGCACTGTGAGCATTATATGCACTTTCCTATTTATCATGGCATAATGTTGTATTTATGATATGACTATGTGAATTTGTTTTTATATTGAGTATCTTTTGATGTATAACATGTAATTGGATTTGATTGGGGTACATTGATCCCCACCTATATATGTTGTATGCCACTATTAGATGCTTGAAAAAGACCAGCAGAACAGCTGAAATATTGCTGACACTGGGTGAATAAAGCTTTAACTTTTAATGCAGTGCTGCCTTCCTTATTCTGTATATATATATATATATATATATATATATATATATATATGTATATATTAACATTATTATTATCAAAAAGTGATTATTATTATTATTATTATTATTATTACTGCCAAAAACTGATGGAAAAATGGGGGAAAAAATTGGGCCTGAAGATGTTCATAGCCTTTAGGGCTCTTTCACACTTGCGTTCTTCTGTTCCGGCATAGAGTTCCGTTGTCGGGGCTCTATGCTGGAAGAATCCTGATCAGGATTATCCTAATGCATTCTGAATGGAGTGAAATCCGTTCAGGATGCATCAGGATGTCATCAGTTCCGGAACTGAACGTTTTTTTGGCCGGAGAAAATACCGCAGCATGCTGCGCTTTTTGCTCCGGCCCAAAAAACTGAAGACTTGCCGCAAGGCCGGATCCGGAATGAATGCCCATTGAAAGGCATTGATCCGGATCCGGCCTTAAACTAAACGTCGTTTCGGCGCATTGCCGGATCCGACGTTTAGCTTTTTCAGAGTGGTTACCATGGCTGCCGGGACGCTAAAGTCCTGTCAGCCATGGTAAAGTGTAGCGGGGAGCGGGGGAGCAGTATACTTACCATCCGTGCGGCTCCCGGGGCGCTCCAGAGTGACGTCAGGGAGCCCCAGGCGCATGGATCACGTGATCGTATGGCACGTCATCCATGCGCCTGGGGCGCTCTGACGTCATTCTGGAGCGCCCCGGGAGCCGCACGGATGGTAAGTATACCGCTTCACCGCTTCCCGCTCCTACTATGGCAACCAGGACTTTAATAGCGTCCTGGGTGCCATAGTAACACTGAAAGCATTTTGAAGACGGATCCATCTTCAAATGCTTTCAGTACACTTGCATTTTTCCGGATCCGGCGTGTAATTCCGGCAAGTGGAGTACACGCCGGATCCGGACAACGCAAGTGTGAAAGAGGCCTAGTCAATAATATCAACATTGTTGTTTTTATTTTTCATCTGGATGGATGCTGGAAATATTGAAATATTGTATCTTGTTTCTTGCACCCCCTCTGGAAGCCTCTTATTGCTTTTCAGTTTTTAAACCACAACTGAAAAGATGAGATGTTTCTGTTTTAATCTGCTTTCTAATGAACAAAAATCACTGAAAAGTAAGAAGAAAAGGCTACATCTAGTTTTATTACCATTTCGCTGCTATAAAACCATTTAGTACTTTCTAAATAATCTGCAAATCTGGAAATGATCTGAAGAAATACTACATTACCTGAACATGTTGGTCAGTAGCCTGTGGGGATAGAGGTTGTGCATGTTAATGGCAAACAGCCAAGTAACTGAAACAATTCTTTGACTGTACAGGTGTTTGCAAATCCATAAAAAGGAGATAAGATCTGAAATCTGTTTGTTCAGAAAAGCACTTAACCAAATATTTCCCAAGCCGGAAGGCACTGACCTCTGTATTTTGACTGACTTTCATTACACATTACAAGGATGTTCTTTTTCCATGAAATAATCCATGCAAAATACTATTGTTTCCCTGGTAATTTGTCATGTAAATTATTTTATACAGTATATGTATAATTATATTAATATATATTCAGGTCATTCAGATGGTAGATAGAGGAATGCTTTGAATGTACACAACTCCAGAGAAGAGTGGGCTTTTGAAAAAATAATATTACATACGGTACATATAGTATGCATAGAATAAACACATTTTAGAGGGATAATCTATTTTAGACAACTCATAGGTCTGCAGTGAAAACAATAGGCACAATGGCCACCATACGATTTTTTTCCTGCAAAATTTAAGGAGTATTGCAGTTTTTTTGAAGTTATCCCCAATACACAGGATAGGGGATAACTATTAGAACAGCGGGGGTCCTACCACTGGGACCCCCATTGATCAAGAGAACAGGGGCTCCGTACCCCCTGCAGCCTTCCTGAAATGAATTAAGCGGCCGGTTAGGCATGCATACAGCCACTCCATTCATTTCTATGGGAATTCAAGAGATAGTCGAGAGCTATACTCCCATGTGCGACCGGCCACTCTGATCATTTCAGGGGGGCTGCAAGGGGTACATGGACCCGGTTCTCGTGATCGGTGTGGGCCCCAGTGGTAGGACCCCCCCCCCCCCCCACAATCTAATCCTGTGGATAGGGAATAACTTCAAACAACCGAAATACCCCTTGTAGGCTTCGTTCACATCACCGTTCAGCCTTTCCGTTCTCCTGCTTTGTTTAGGAGCAGAAGAACGGAAAGGACGGAGAAGGCACATTAGTGAGCAAAACGGAGGCCTTAGGACCCCATAGACTATAATGGGGTCCGTTATGTTTCCGCTCAGAAGATGATTTTGAAGCGGAGACAAAAGTCCTGCATGCACAACTTTTGTCTCTGTTCCAAAATGATCTTCTATGCGGAAACCTAACGGACCCCATTATAGTCTATAGGGTCCTTAGGCTCTGTTTGGCTCAGTTATGTGCCTTCTCGGTCCTTTCCGTTCTCCTGCTCCTAAACGGAGCAGGAGAACGGAAAGGCTGAATGGTGATGTGAATGAAGCCTAAGCCTTTACAGAGTGTTTCCTGTGCAATTGATAACTGTGTGGTGTGTTAGCATTGCAACCCTCCAAGAAGATTGTCTTAGCTTCTCGTGCAATCTGCGGTTGTCCAAAACCACTTAAAGGGAGCCTTTCACCTAAAATGACCATTATAGAACACTAACCTCATGAACTGCATTATAGTCCCCATATTTTGAATGCTACTTACCGTATAGCTGTCCGTCGCTTTTTTTTGGCTAAAAAACACTTTTATTCAATATGTAAATTAGGTTCTGAAGGTGCCCAGGGGCGGCGTGTAAGCGGCCGGTGCCCAGGCCCCTCGTCACTTTTCATATGGAAACCCTCCCCTTTCACCCCTCTGGCTCGCCCTAGGTTCTTCAGAAATCCAGCACCGTTTACAAGATTCACCGCGCCTGCGCACTTCATTCCCAATTATGGGCAGAGGCGCAAGAGCTTTTAATGTGCATGTGCCTGCCCGTATATCTAGGCGGCCTTGTGCCTCTGCCCATAATGGGGAATGAAGTGCACAGGCGCGGCGAATCTTGTGAACGGCGCTGGTGCTGGATTTCTGAAGAACCTAGGGCGGGCCAGAGGGGTGAAAAGGGAGGGGTTTCATATGAAAAGCGACAAGCGGCCTGGGCACCGGCCGCTTGCACGCTGCCCCTGGGCACCTTCAGAAGCTAATTTACATATTGAATAAAAGTGTTTTTTAGTGAAAATAAGCGACGGACAGCTATACGGTAAGTAGCATTCAAATATGGGGACTATAATGCAGATCATGGGGTTAGTGTTCTATAATAGTCATTTTAGGTGAAAGACTCCCTTTAATATGTGACTCTATAGTGAAATGACCAATAAGGGTCAATTGTAAATTGCTAAATATATAATATTTTAGTAACTTACCAGTACATTTGTGCAATCTCTGTAGCAAAAATATTTATGATGCTGATCCTCCAATAAAATAATATTTTTTTCCCCAATTCATTCACCTCTTGGACTTATGTAGTCCACAGAAGGTGAATAGAATTTGAGCCACATATGACCACCATAATATAAGATAAATGAGGGCAATTTAAGTTAAAATACCCCAAAAAATGAAATCCAATCAAAATAATCTTCTCATATGTCATAGATACAGATGAGAAAATCACTATTGATAAAATCTATGATCTAAGACAATCATTGAGTTCCAGAATTAAAAGGCCTCCACAAAGTACTACAACCCCTTTGACACTGCTCAGAGATTTCAATTACTAGGAACATGGCACAATTTTTCAGGGTAAACAGCCACTTATGTACCTTTGCACATAATGGGGCAGATTTACTAATTCCATAAATGGTGTAAACTCAGAAGGGTTTTCCTAGACTTTAATACTGATAACCTATCCAATGGATAGGTCATTAGTATCTAATCGGTGGACCAATCAGCTGTTTGCCTTGTATCGTGCTCAGCCCTATTCACTTTAATGGGGCTGAGCTTTGCCTAGGCGAAGTGACCAATGAACGTGTCATCACTGGCCTAGAGAAAGCAGCAAGAAGGCTGTGGTGATACTTTGAGCACTGCTATCGTCTCGAACAGCTGATCGGCGGGGCTCCCAGGTGTCAGACCCTCACCAATAAGATACGGATGACCTATCCAGAGGATAGGACATCAGTATTAAAATCTTGGAAAAAAACCTTTAACCACCTGAGAGTTTCCCCCCAGTTCATCTCTGGCTTTGGGAAAAGCACTTAACTGTTCTGCTGGAGCCCAGCTCGAGTAGAAGGGGGGGGGGGGGGGGCGATTTAGCTGTCTTGTGTTTAGATCTCTGGATTTGTAGCTGCTAGAGACATGGGCCTGATGTTGTTTGTTACAAGAGCAGAATGCAAGCATGAGCACAATAGCAGCAGTAGATATCACTGTTAGAAATCAAATTAGGAATAAACATGGTAAAACCTGCTTTTACTTTCACTTTCAGCAACAGAGCAGAGGGAGACAGCAAGGACACCACAGGTTGAGTGTAATCACCGTGTGCATCTTGTTGAACTGCTGCCACATTCACAGTTATCTGTTAGTTTATACATAGACTTACTGTGCCTCAGTATTAAAGGGCAGTCTAGTATATCGCCATGTGCATGTTGTTGAACTACTGCAACATTCACAGATAATCTGTTAGTTTATACATGTACTTACTGTGTCTCAGCATTCAATGGCAGTCCAATATATCGCCATGTGCATCTTGTTGAGCTGCTGCCACATTCATAGTTAATCCATTACTTTATAGATAGACTTACTATGCCTTAGTAATAAAGGGCAATCTAATATATCGCTGTGGGCATCTTGTTGAACTGCTGCCACATTCACAATTAATCTGTTAATTTATACATAGACTTACTGTGCCTCAGTATTAAAGGGCGTTCTAATATATCACCATGTGCATGTTGTTGGACTACTGCCACATTCACAGTTAATCTGTTAGTTTATACGTATACTTACTGTGTCTCAGTATTAAAGGGAGGTCTAATATATCGCCACATTTATCTTGTTCAACTGCAGCCACATTGTTAGTTAATCTGTTACATTATTGATACAGTAACTGTACACTATAGCCAACAGACAGTTGCCTGGGCCCTCCAAAGGAATGGGCAGTGGCAAAAATGTTGCTGTAGCTGGCACAAGTAGCAGCAGAAGAAGGGGGTTGATAGCAGCTGCAGCAACAGACCAGAGCTGCAGTCGTGTTTTGACCAACAATCCAGCTGTACTGGAATGGTTGAATTGCTCTTTAACATGATCTCAAGTGATAAAAGACACACACAGCCAAGAATCAGTGGGTTCCTCTGACACCATGCTTAGATGACAGGGCCCAGGAACTGCCTCTGTGCCCTCACCTGTTCTGAACCTGCCTCTTGCTTTTGCTGCTCCTTCTGCTAGCCAAGTAATTAAATTCACCATCTCTGCTCCGCTTTTCAGTGAGGATGAGCTTTGTGAGGACAGTCAGCAGTTATAGGCCTGCGCAGATTTGGAGGATAGGTCCACTGCAGACTCCTCTAGGCGTGCAACTACCGATGATGACAGTTGGGTCGGAGCACATGTTGCAGGAGGTCAGGGACATGTGCAAGAGACAGGTGAGGGTGACACAAGTGACAACAAAACAGATGTAGATAAGATGTAGCCAAACCCACCTGTGAGCCAAGTGAAGAGGGAGCAATGTCATCATCAGGATGCGAGGCTGGCAGCATGGCCGTGAGACAGCAGGGTGGAAGCAGTGAGAGATCTTCAACCAAACCCGGGAGGGGTACACCATCTACAACTCGGGAGACTACCTGTGAGGAACACACTAGCAGTGCATGGGTTCAGAAAAGCAATGACAGGCAGGCATCAGGCAGTGGTAGAGGAAAAATGCCATACTCACCAGTGGAATTTTTTTACCAAGTTGCTGGTGGATGTTAGCGTGGCAGTATACAGGATGTGTGGGCAGAAGGTGAGGCACAGCCAGGATGCTAATGTTGGCCCGACTGCCCGGCGTCAATACATGGAGCATCAACATAAAGTGGCGAGGGAAAACCATGCCACTCATTTAGTGTTACACCCTGATGCAGCAACCGCTGCATCTCCCACCGACCCGCACCCCCTCTACAGCAGTCAAGCCTCAACAACGTCAGCGGAAGGAAGCTGCCATTACTTCTAGGGCTGCAGTAAACGAATATTTTTGTAATCGAGTATTCTATCGATTATATTTCTCGATTCATCGAGTAATCTAATAAGAAAAAGCTACTTAAAATAACGTACGTAATTAGGTATGTATAAAGTTATTGGTTTGAAGGGGTTAATAACTTTATACATGCCTAATGCCAAGGTGCTTCCATTAACCCCTCCAAACCAATAACTTTATACATGCCCATTGGGTTTGGAGGGGTTAATGGAAGCACCTTGGCATTAGGCATGTATAAAGTTATTGGTCTGAAGAGGTTAATGAAAGCACCTTGGAGGTGCCTTCATTAACCCCTCTCTAAACCAATAACTTTATACATGCCAAGGTGGTGCTTGCAGCCTCCATTAACCACTCTCTCTCCATCTGCCTCCCCCCAGCCTCTGATCTGCTTGCCCCCAGCCTCTGATCTGGCTCCCCCCCCAGCCTCTGATCTGGCTCCCCCCCCCCCCCAGCCTCTGATCTGGCTCCCCCCCCAGCCTCTGATCTGCCTGCCCCCCCAGCCTCTGATCTGCCTGCCCCCCCCAGCCTCTGATCTGCCTGCCCCCCCAGCCTCTGATCTGCCTCCCCCCCAAGCCTCTGATCTGCCTCCCCCCCCAAGCCTCTGATCTGCCTCCCCCCCAGCCTCTGATCTGCCTCCCCCCCCAGCCTCTGATCTGCCTCCCCCCCCAGCCTCTGATCTGCCTCCCCCCCAGCCTCTGATCTGCCTCCCCCCCCCAGCCTCTGATCTGCCTCCCCCCCCAGCCTCTGATCTGCCTCCCCCCCAGCCTCTGATCTGCCTCCCCCCCAGCCTCTGATCTGCCTCCCCCCCAGCCTCTGATCTGCCTCCCCCCCAGCCTCTGATCTGCCTCCCCCCCCCAGCCTCTGATCTGCCTCCCCCCCAGCCTCTGATCTGCCTCCCCCCAGCCTCTGATCTGCCTCCCCTCCCTCCCCCCAGCCTCTGATCTGCCTCCCCCAGCCTCTGATATGCCCCCTCTGGTAACGCAACCCCCCCTCCCTCCCCAGTATTAATCATTGGTGGCAGTGGCCACAGGGTCCCCCTCCCCCCCCCATCATTGGTGGCAGTGGCAGTTCCGATCGGAGCCCCAGCAGTGTAATGCTGGGGCTCAGATCGGTTACCATGGGAGCCAGGACGCTGCTTAAGTCCTGGCTGCCATGGTATGTTAGTGAGCAGAGAGCAGCGCATTATACTCACGTGCGCTGTGGCCGGCGGTCGCTCCTTCTCATAGGTCTGTGCGGCGCATTGCTAATGCTGTAAGCATTAGCAATCCGCCGCACAGACAGAAGAAGGAGCGACCGCCGGCCACAGCGCACGTGAGTATAATGCGCTGCTCTCTGCTCACTACTAACATACCATGGCAGCCAGGACTTAAGCAGCGTCCTGGCTCCCATGGTAACCGATCGGAGCCCCAGCATTACACTGCTGGGGCTCCGATCGGAACTGACACTGCCACCAATGATGGGGGGGAGGAGGGGGACCCTGTGGGATATGGCCGGCACATTCATTGGTGGTGCAGTGGCCACAGTCCCTCCCCTCCTCCTCCTCCTCCTCAGTCCCTCCCCTCCTCCTCCTACTTGGTCTTCAGCGGCAGCCGCGCACAGTGGGGAGGGAGAGACTCCCTCCTCCTCCCTCCTCCTCTGTGCCGGCCGCTCAGTCCTGCCTCTCTGGCTCCGGAGGACACGGAGCGGTGAGTGAGACGCTTAATTTCACTCCCGCTCCGTGATCACGTGATCTAAACGATTCCTCGATGCAGGGAAACTGCATCGATGAATTTTTTGACTCGATTTAATCGAGTTATTCGAATAATCGTTTCAGCCCTAATTACTTCCCATCGAGTTAAATGTCGGCTATTGCTCCTGATTAGGGATGAGTGGACCGCTGGATGTCAGGGTTCGAGGGGTTCGGTAGAACTTCGTTTCAAAGTTCGATTTGGGTTCCAAACTTGACCACGAACAACAAACCACATTGAAGTCAATGGGGACCCGAACTTTGGGGCACTAAAATGGCTGTAAAAAAGTCACAGAAAGGGCTAGAGGGCTGCAAAAGTGGGCGTAAGACCAGTACAATTGCCATGCACCCCCTCTACAGCAGTCAAGCCTCAACAACGTCAGCGGAAGGAAGCTGCCATTACTTCCCATCGAGTTAAATGTCAGCTATTGCTCCTGATTAGGGATGAGTGGACCGCTGGATGTCAGGGTTCGAGGGGTTCGGTAGAACTTCGTTTCAAAGTTCGATTTGGGTTCCAAACTTGACCACGAACAACAAACCACATTGAAGTCAATGGGGACCCGAACTTTGGGGCACTAAAATGGCTGTAAAAAAGTCACAGAAAGGGCTAGAGGGCTGCAAAAGTGGGCGTAAGACCAGTACAATTGCCATGCAAACAAATGTGGATAGGGAGATGACTTAAAATAACATAAAATACATACAAATAAAAAATAACAAGTGGAATAGGAAGTTGAGGAGGCTGTGGACGTGGCAGTGTAGGTGGAAGAGGCGGTGGAGGAAGAAGCCAACACTTTCTGCTTGTTTTTTGTTTGTTTTTTTGAAATTTGTCTGTCAATTCTGTGTGTGATCTTTAGACATTTTTGGGGGTGTGGCCGGTATATTTCTCTACTCTGCCAATATAAGACATAATAATCTTGAGCCAGGAGGTAGAGGTCTTAGTGGAGAAGGACGTGGACGTGGAGGTGTAGTTGGAAGATGCGGAGGAGGCCGGGGAGGAAGCCAACACTGTTTCTGTTGTTTTTTTTTCATGTTTCCATCAATCCTATGTCAGGTTTCTAAGGGTCACGGCGTGATAGTTTGGGGCTTGTATTTCCTGGGTTAAAACTGGGTAAAAAGGTTTGTCTCAGTTATAGATCTCATATGTCCCTCCCATATATCTGAGGACTATATATTAAAATAATTTTTCTCCTACTACAGTAAGACGGGTGCCAAAGGGGTGTTCTAAATTTTAAAAAATTGCCAGAGTGTCACAGACACACTCCACAGAAGAATTTCCTTTCCTACAATAGTTCGATGGATGAAGACCCCCAATTATTTTTTTTTTATTCCTGACTTTCACAGACACACTTCACAGAAGAATTTCCTCTCCCACTTTAGTTGGATGAATGCAAAATGGGTCGTCTTATTACAATTCTTAATTTTTTTGTGGGGGAGGTTGGTAATTGTCTAATTGTCTACCACCAAACACCGGGAAATAGCAAAGAGAATGCACAAACTGCGCTGGAGTATAACAATGGCTAGGTGCGCCCAGTATACTTCTCTACTCTACCAATATAAGCAAACCTACACAATAAGACGCTGAGTCTCAAATGGCTGTAAGTACATATAATCAATATATTAAAAAAAGATGGAAAACATCACCATAAAAGTGCAGCATACGACTATGGATGACAGATGAAGGTGTTCGCTGGAACGCGCGTCGGGGTGTACGGTCCTTCTGAGGTGACTTCCCCACTTACGGGTATGTAATTATTTGTTTTGTATTTGCAGTCTCTTTGTGAGAGGGGTCCAATGTTTTTTATTTAGATAGACATGTGTCTTGACGGTTACACAATATGTTTGTTACTATGTGCCTACTATTTGGTGATTGAATGATATATAGTGACCATATTACCCTCTTCATTGAAAGCACTACTACTCTGTCCCGCACTTTTATGGTGATGTTTTCAATCCCTTTGTAATATATTGATTATGTGTATTTAATAAAGATTATGATCATTTTTACAACCATTTGAGACTCTGCGTCTTATTGTGTAGGTTTGTTTAGTTGTTGTTGAGCTGGCTTTTTTCAGGGCTTGTAGACGCTGTCCATCATTCAGTGTGGGCGGACATTTGTCCTTGTGTTTATATAACCTTCATTTTCTAATCTGCCAATATAAGGGTACTGTCACACTAGCGTTTTTCTTTTCCAGTATTGAGTTCCGTCCTAGGGGCTCAATACCGGAAAAAAACTGATCACTTTTATACTAATGCATTCTGGATGGAGAGCAATCCGTTCAGTATGCACCAGGATGTCTTCAGTTCAGTCACTGTACGTTTTTTGGACGGAGAAAATACTGCAGCATGCTGCTGTATTTTGTCAGTCCAAAATTCCGGAACATTTGCCGGAATGCTGGATTCGGCATTATTTTACATTGAAATGCATTAATGCCGCATCCGGCCCTAAGTGTTCCGGAAAAACGGATCTTTAAAATTTGACCTTTAAAAATGTGAAAAAGATAAATACCGGATCCGTTTTTCCAGATGACAACCGGAGAGACGGATTCGGTATTGCAATACATTTGTGAGACGGTGTCTGTTTGCCTGCCTGCCGGAATCCTACGCTAGTGTGAAAGTACCCTTAGACATAATAATCTTGAGCATAGAGGCGGAGGTCCTAGTGGAGGAGCAGGTAGACGTGGCAGTGCAGGCGGAGGAGGGGGACATGGCTGTACAGGTGGAAGAGGCAGAGGAGGTCACCAACTTTTTTTTTTTGGAAGCCCCAAAGCATTAGGAAATAGCAAAGAGAATGCACAAACTGGGCTGGAGTACAACAATGGGTCTGGTATGGTGGGCCTGGTATACTTCTCTACTCTGCCAATACAGGTCCTTCTAAAAAAATTAGCATATTGTGATAAAGTTCATTATTTTCTGTAATGTACTGATAAACATTAGACTTTCATATATTTTAGATTCATTACACACAACTGAAGTAGTTCAAGCCTTATATTGTTTTAATGTTGATGATTTTGGCATACAGCTCATGAAAACCCAAATTTCCTATCTAAAAAAATTAGCATATTTCATCCAACCAATAAAAGAAAAGTGTTTTTAATACAAAAAAAGTCAACCTTCAAATAATTATGTTCAGTTATGCACTCAATACTTGGTCGGGAATCCTTTTGCAGAAATGACTGCTTCAATGCGGCGTGGCATGGAGGCAATCAGCCTGTGGCACTGCTGAGGTGTTATGGAGGCCCAGGATGCTTCGATAGCAGCCTTAAGCTCATCCAGAGTGTTGGGTCTTGCATCTCTCAACTTTCTCTTCCCAATATCTCACAGATTCTCTATGGGGTTCAGGTCAGGAGAGTTGGCAGGCCAATTGAGCACAGTAATACCATGGTCAGTAAACCATTTACCAGTGGTTTTGGCAAAGTGAGCAGGTGCCAGGTTGTGCTGAAAAATGAAATCTTCATCTCCATAAAGCTTTTCAGCAGATGGAAGCATGAAGTGCTCCAAAATCTCCTGATAGCTAGCTGCATTGACCCTTCCCTTGATAAAACACAGTGGACCAACACCAGCAGCTGACATGGCACCCCAGACCATCACTGACTGTGGGTAATTGACACTGGACTTCAGGCATTTTGGCATTTCCCTCTCCCCAGTCTTCCTCCAGACTCTGGCACCTTGATTTCCGAATGACATGCAAAATTTGCTTTCATCCGAAAAAAGTACTTTGGACCACTGAGCAACAGTCCAGTGCTGCTTCTCTGTAGCCCAGGTCAGGCGCTTCTGCCGCTGTTTCTGGTTCAAAAGTGGCTTGACCTGGGGAATGCGGCACCTGTAGCCCATTTCCTGCACACGCCTGTACACGGTGGCTCTGGATGTTTCTGCTCCAGACTCAGTCCACTGCTTCCGCAGGTCCCCCAAGGTCTGGAATCGGTCCTTCTCCACAATCTTCCTCAGGGTCCGGTCACCTCTTCTCGTTTTGCAGCGTTTTCTGCCACACTTTTTCCTTCCCACAGACTTCCCACTGAGGTGCCTTGATACAGCACTCTGGGAACAGCCTATTCGTTCAGAAATTTCTTTCTGTGTCTTACCCTCTTGCTTGAGGGTGTCAATGATGGCCTTCTAGGCAGCAGTCAGGTCGGCAGTCCTACCCATGATTGCGGTTTTGAGTAATGAACCAGGCTGGGAGTTTTTAAAAGCCTCAGGAATCTTTTGCAGGTGTTTAGAGTTAATTAGTTGATTCAGATGATTAGGTTAATAGCTCGTTTAGAGAACCTTTTCATGATATGCTAATTTTTTTAGATAGGAATTTTGGGTTTTCATGAGCTGTATGCCAAAATCATCAATATTAAAACAATGAAAGGCTTGAACTACTTCAGTTGGTGTGTAATGAATCTAAAATATATGAAAGTCTAATGTTTATCAGTACATTACAAAAAATAATGAACTTTATCACAATATGCTAATTTTTTTAGAAGGTCCTGTATAAGGCTACATACACACAACCTTATGTGTTTTGCGGTCTGCAAAAAAGCGGATGACGTCCGTCTGTGGGGGTGCAGGCGGAGGTCACCAACCCTTTTTTTTTTCTCATCATTTTTTTGTTTTGTTTGTAGAGGCCCAAAAACATTGAGAAATAGCAAATAGAAGGCACAAACTGCACTGGAGTATAATAATGGCTGGGTGTGGCCAGTATAACTCTCTACTCTGGCCAAGGTACGGACAAGTCCTGTGGGATCCATGCCTGGTTCATTTTAATGAACGTGAGCTTGTCCACAATGGCTGTGGACAGGCGGATGTGCCTGTTCGTGATCACCCCCTGCCGTGCTAAACACACGTTCAGACAATACACTTACCGTAGGACAGGCCAGTTCCACCATGTTGCTGAAACACCTCCTGCTAAGGCTACTTTCACATTAGCATTTTTTGCAGATCCGTCATGGATCTGCAAAAATGCTTCCGTTACCATAATATAACCACCTCCGTTGTATTATGTCTTCTATAGCCATCACGGATCCGTCATGAACACCATCTCTGCCTCGTGCTTCCACTGAGCCCCCGCTCTCAGGTGGGAACACCATCAGTAGCGCCTCTACCAGCGTTCGCTTGTACTCGCGCATCTTCCATTCACGCTCCAGTGACAGAAGTAAGGACGGCACATTGTTCTTTTAGCGGGGTTCCAGCAGGGTGGTCACCCAGTAATCAGCACCAGTTAGAATGTGGGCAACTCGGCGGTCGTTGCGCAGGAACTGCAGCATGTAGTCTTTCGATTCAATAGTTTTTTATTAAAGTTTTGCAGCATACAGGAAACATGCCGGGCATACCCGGGAAACACAGGTATAAGGAAGGTAACATAGTAACCAACAAGAAAAAAACAAAAGTGGTGCAATTGGAGGGTATATTCTAATGGAATATGAATACCATGCCAGGAGAAGAGGAGTATTAGCTGGCACTAAAGAGACATTGCTGCCTAAAAGATATAGCCAAGTGGCAAACAAGTGGATTGAGACAAAATATCAGTGAGTAAGTAACTCTGATCACTAAGGCCTGGTGAGGGCCTAAGGAAGGGAACAGTATGGGGAGGCCGACCAGTGGCACCAATTTTGTTGACAGCGACTAAATACACCATTACCTATAGAGGGAATCTTCTCATAGGAGTAAGTAATCTCCTTAGCAACAGCAATTTTGCTGTAACACCACAGAATATACATAACAAAGCCCAGGTTGACACCAATTAACAAAAGGACCAATTGTGGAGACCAATCTATCTCAGTCTGCACAATCTGGTCCAACAGGTCTCTGCATGCGGACCAGTAAGGCTGGATGATGGGGCATAAGATATGGAATAGGGTTCCCTTACTCCCGCATCCCCTCCAACAATGATTAGAAACAGAAGTGTACATGTTGTGTAATACCAACGTGGGACCGTTTTTATCGCCGATTCTATATGGGATGTACATTTCAGATGTTGGTGCATCACACTCTGAGGGCACTGAGCCATTCTACGTCAGTGAAGGACGTGTTCAAATCTTTTTCCCAACTAGTCATGGGGTGAGAACGTTTAAAATGGGTTGGTTGGAGAATGGAGTTATAAAGGGGCTTCAGACCTTTTGGGTTACCAGAAATATACATTTTAGCTAGGTTATCCATTTTTAGCCCCGATGGTTGTAATCCCTGCAGCAGGTGGCGGATCTGGAAATATTTATAGAATTCCGCCGCTGGGAGGGAAAATTGCTCACAGAGCGACTGGAACGGCCTCAATACACCCTGGTCAAACATGTCCCCAACTTTCTGGATATCTCCATGAACCCACAGGGACAAATCAGAGTGCGGGATTAGAGTCTGAAGGAGAGACATGGGTAAAGAGGCTTGGGAGGGAGAAGTATCAGCATTAGCTAGGGTGAGGTACTTGGTCCATGCGTTAAGGGATGCCAGCACCGTCGGGCTTAGACCTTTATAGTAAGCGTAACAAATCTTTTAGGGAGTACAGGGAGACCTGTGAGAGTTCTAGATGGACCCAAGGTAAATCTGTGGATGACTGTGCCCAACCCTGTAACATAGAAACCAGAGTGGCAATATAATACAATTTCAGATCCGCTAATGCTAAACCCCCCAAATGTTGACCTCTGGTGATGATGTTGCGGGCAACTCTGGGACGTTTCCCTTTCCAAATAAACTTAGAAAGTAGAGCCTGGGCCCGAATGAAGAATTTCTCTGGGAGCGTTACAGGCAAGGTGCAGTATACGTATAAAAACTTAGGGAGAATGAACATCTTAAATGTTGCTATCCTACCTATCCACGGTATTTCATGTTTAGTAAAATCATGGAGTTCTTTTTAAGTGGCAAGCAGGAGGGAGTCATAGTTTAAGGCATACAACAGGGAGGAAGAGTGCGTTAGGTTGGTACGTAGATACTTGATACTTTGAGATTGCCAATCTAAGACCCAAGTAGTGCGTAGGACCGACACCAAGGTCTCTGGTATGTGGATGGGTAGGGATTGTGTTTTGGAGGAGTTGAGGTGGTAATATGAGAGTGCTCCATATCGGGAAATTTGGTCCATCACCGCTACTAGGGACATTTCAGGGTCAATAAGGGAGAGAAAAACGTTTTTTCAAGGAGACATAGAAGTGGGATAGTTAGGCTGATGACAGCGTCATCATCGCTGGCCATGTTGGTGGAGTACTTGAAGCAGCACAACACATCACACAAGTCCCACATGGAGGCCCACTCAGTGGTGAAATGGTGCTGTTCCACAGAGCGACTCACCCTTGCTTGCTTCAGCTGAAACTCCACTATGGCCTGCTGCTGCTCGCACAGTCTCTCCAGCATGTGCAAGGTGGGTACGTTGCATATGAGGCGGTGAGCAGGAAGGCCAAAGTTACGCTGCAGCACAGACAGGCGAGCAGCAGCAGCGTGAGAATGCTGAATGTGCACACAGACAGCCCTCATTTTCAGCAGCAGGTCTGACATATCAGGATAATTCTTCAGGAAACTCTGCACCACCAAGTTCAGCACATACGCCAGGCAAAGCATGTGCATCAAACTGGCTAGGCCCCAAGCTGCTACAAGATTTGACCTAGGACTTGTGGGTGGGTAGGGGGGTACTTCCTCTTTCTCTCCAGTGTTTGGGGGATGGACAGCTGAACGCTTCCATGGGACAGTGTTGAGATGCTTGGTGACAGGGGTGTTGCTTCCACATCCTCTGTTTGCAGGGTGTTAGGTGCCCCTGTCGCTCCAGAGGGGGAGGAAGATGCCAAGACCGCAGCAAAA
Organism: Bufo gargarizans; assembly: GCF_014858855.1. Taxonomy (NCBI): domain Eukaryota; kingdom Metazoa; phylum Chordata; class Amphibia; order Anura; family Bufonidae; genus Bufo; species Bufo gargarizans. Next base: position 289,784,669 of record NC_058083.1, on the reverse strand, counting down.
GAGGGAGCAGGAGGAGCATCTGATCTTTTGTGGTTCTTGAGGTGTCTACTCTACAGCAGCTCCTGCTTTGCGATTAGATGCCAGATTATGCAGGTGGTGCTCAGGTTTATAATATTTATACCTTGCTTCAGGCTCTGACTGCACAGTGTGCAGAGCACCCGTGCCCTGTCGTCAGCACACTGCCTGAAGAACTGCCACGCCAGGGAACTTCTTTGCGCTGGCTTTCGTGTTCTATGTCTCTTGATGTGTTGGGCAGTAGCAAGTGCACTGGCTGGTGGACGGCCACTCTTCTTTTGCACCCTGCTCCCTCTTTTGCTGTGAGGCTGGCGTTGTGTGACCCCCACCACTTCCTCCAAACTGCACACATCACTGGCATGACCTGGATGACATGTGAGGTCTAGGACCTCACCACCCGCCACATCATCTTCCACCCACTCCTCACCCCTGCCCTCCTGGCCGGTTTGCACACTGCAGAAAGCCCCAGTAGTTGACTCCCATGTCCTCATCCTCAGACATGGGCATCAGTGCACTCAATCTCTGTCACTTCTGGGGCAGGGCGAGGTGGATGGCCCGCCAGCAGAGTCATCAAAAAGCATAAGTCAGTGCTGCATGACTTGGGGCTCAAAATGCTTGACTGATGTGCAAGGGGTTGAGGTGGAAGACAGATGCCCGTGGGCCGTTGGTTTCAACTCTGCGCTTTCAGCAGTTTACCGGGTGGAAGACAATGTGAAGGAACTGGAGGCACTCTCTGCAATCATATCTACTACCGTCTCTACTGGCATCACCATTCTTAGAGCAGTATTCGGGCCTATAAAATGACGCAGAATGTCATGTTGCCTGCGTGCAGCAGAGGAAGGTGTTTAACCACCTCCCGACCGCCTAACGCACCGATGCGTCCGGGAGGTGGTTGATTTACTCCTCCTGGACGCATCGGCGCGTCATCTCGCGATACCCGAGATTTCCTGTGAACACGCGCACGCAGGCGCGCGCGCTCACAGGAGCAGAAGGTAAGCGAGTGGATCTCCAGCCTGCCAGCGGCGATCGCTCGCTGGCAGGCTGGAGATGTGATTTTTTTTAACCCCTAACAGGTATATTAGACGCTGTTTTGATAACAGCGTCTAATATACCTGCTACCTGGTCCTCTGGTGGTCCCATTTGTTTGGATCGACCACCAGAGGACACAGGTAGCTCAGTAAAGTCGCACCAAACACCACACTACACTACACCCCCCCCCCCCCGGTCACTTATTAACCCCTTATGAACCCCTGATCACCCATGATCACCCCATATAAACTCCCTGATCACCCCCCTGTCATTGATCACCCCCCTGTCATTGATCACCCCCCTGGTAAGGCTCCATCCAGACGTCCGTATGATTTTTACGGATCCACGGATACATGGATCGGATCCGCAAAACACATACGGACGTCTGAATGGAGCCTTACAGGGGGGTGATCAATGACAGGCGGGTGATCACCCATATAGATTCCCTGATCACCCCCTGTCATTGATCACCCCCCTGTAAGGCTCCATTCAGACGTCCGTATGATTTTTACGGATCCATGGACACATGGATCGGATCCGCAAAACACATGCGGACGTCTGAATGGAGCCTTACAGGGGGGTGATCAATGACAGGCGGGTGATCACCCATATAGACTCCCTGATCACCCCCCCCGTCATTGATCACCCCCCTGTCATTGATCACCCCCCTGGTAAGGCTCCATCCAGACGTCCGTATGATTTTTACGGATCCACGGATACATGGATCGGATCCGCAAAACACATACGGACGTCTGAATGGAGCCTTACAGGGGGGTGATCAATGACAGGCGGGTGATCACCCATATAGATTCCCTGATCACCCCCTGTCATTGATCACCCCCCTGTCATTGATCACCCCCCTGGTAAGGCTCCATCCAGACGTCCGTATGATTTTTACGGATCCACGGATACATGGATCGGATCCGCAAAACACATACGGACGTCTGAATGGAGCCTTACAGGGGGGTGATCAATGACAGGCGGGTGATCACCCATATAGATTCCCTGATCACCCCCTGTCATTGATCACCCCCCTGTCATTGATCACCCCCCTGGTAAGGCTCCATCCAGACGTCCGTATGATTTTTACGGATCCACGGATACATGGATCGGATCCGCAAAACACATACGGACGTCTGAATGGAGCCTTACAGGGGGGTGATCAATGACAGGCGGGTGATCACCCATATAGATTCCCTGATCACCCCCTGTCATTGATCACCCCCCTGTCATTAATCACCCCCCTGTAAGGCTCCATTCAGACGTCCGCATGTGTTTTGCGGATCCGATCCATGTATCCATGGATCCGTAAAAATCATACGGACGTCTGAATGGAGCCTTACCAGGGGGGTGATCAATGACAGGGGGATGATCACCCATATACACTCCCTGATCACCCCCTGTCATTGATCACCCCCCTGTAAGGTTCCATTCAGACGTCCGCATGTGTTTTGCGGATCCGATCCATGTATCCATGGATCCGTAAAAATCATACAGACGTCTGAATGGAGCCTTACCAGGGGGGTGATCAATGACAGGGGGGTGATCACCCATATACACTCCCTGATCACCCCCTGTCATTGATCACCCCCTGTAAGGCTCCATTCAGACGTCCGCATGTGTTTTGCGGATCCGATCCATGTATCCATGGATCCGTAAAAATCATACGGATGTCTGAATGGAGCCTTACCAGGGGGTTGATCAATGACAGGCGGGTGATCACCCATATAGATTCCCTGATCACCCCCTATCATTGATCACCCCCCTGTCATTAATCACCCCCCTGTAAGGCTCCATTCAGACGTCCGCATGTGTTTTGCGGATCCGATCCATGTATCCATGGATCCGTAAAAATCATACAGACGTCTGAATGGAGCCTTACCAGGGGGGTGATCAATGACAGGGGGGTGATCACCCATATACACTCCCTGATCACCCCCTGTCATTGATCACCCCCCTGTAAGGCTCCATTCAGACGTCCGCATGTGTTTTGCGGATCCGATCCATGTATCCATGGATCCGTAAAAATCATACGGATGTCTGAATGGAGCCTTACCAGGGGGGTGATCAATGACAGGGGGGTGATCAGGGAGTCTATATGGGTGATCACCCCCCTGTCATTGATCACCCCCCTGTCATTGATCACCCCCCTGTCATTGATCACCCCCCCCTGTAAGGCTCCATTCAGACATTTTTTTGGCCCAAGTTAGCGGAAATATATATATTTTTTTGCTTGTTTTTTCTTACTAAGTCTCATATTCAAAAAAATCACAGAAAAAACTAAGATAAAAACATCCTGCACAATATGATACAAATTTGCGGATGTCCCTGGCCATATTATTGAAGAAAACCACAGAAACAAGATAATAATGCACTTATTAAAGCAGATGCAAGCACTATATATGGACTAAGTCCTCACCCTGATATGATAATGTCTGAGACACTTAGTCGATATATTTTGATCAAAACACATCTAAGCCCGCCACCAAGCGTCAAGGTGGTCTCAGGTCAGGCGGGTCCTACGCTAAACCTACCTAAGCCGTTGGGCTTCTATGTTCAGGAGCGCAGACCCCGCACATATGGTGTGCTGCTCCTAGTAACCTCCATGTGCATCAAGCAACCAATGGGAGGAGGAGCAAGCACAGCCATATGTACCACCTAATTAAGGCGCTCATATTCCACTAACTTGTGTCAAAAAATAAAATCTCACATGAACTCACCATACCCCTCACGGAATCCAAATGCGTAAACATTTTTAGACATTTATATTCCAGACTTCTTCTCACGCTTTAGGGCCCCTAAAAAGCCAGGGCAGTATAAATACCCCACATGTGACCCCATTTCGGAAAGAAGACACCCCAAGGTATTCCGTGAGGGGCATATTGAGTCCATGAAAGATTGAAATTTTTGTCCTAAGTTAGCGGAAAGTGAGACTTTGTGAGAAAAAAAACAAAAAAATAAATCAATTTCCGCTAACTTATGCAAAAAAATAAAATTCTATGAACTCGCCAGGCCCCTCATTGAATACCTTGGGGTGTCTTCTTTCCAAAGTGGGGTCACATGTGGGGTATTTATACTGCCCTGGCTTTTTAGGGGCCCGAAAGTGTGAGAAGAAGTCTGGGATCCAAATGTCTAAAAATGCCCTCCTAAAAGGAATTTGGGCACCTTTGCTGCAAAAAAGTGTCACACATCTGGTATCGCCGTACTCAGGAGAAGTTGGGGAATGTGTTTTGGGGTGTCATTTTACATATACCCATGCTGGGTGAGAAAAATATCTTGGTCAAATGCCAACTTTGTATAAAAAAATGGGAAAAGTTGTCTTTTGCCAAGATATTTCTCTCACCCAGCATGGGTATATGTAAAATGACACCCCAAAACACATTCCCCAACTTCTCTTGAGTACTGCAATACCAGATGTGTGACACTTTTTTGCAGCCAAGGTGGGCAAAGGGGCACATATTCCAAAGTGCACCTTTCGGATTTCGCAGGCCATTTTTTACACATTTTGATTGCAAGGTACTTCTCACACATTTGGGCCCCTAAATTGCCAGGGCAGTATAACTACGCCACAAGTGACCCCATTTTGGAAAGAAGACACCCCAAGGTATTCTGTGAGGGGCACGGCGAGTTCCTAGAATTTTTTATTTTTTTGTCGCAAGTTAGTGGAATATGAGACTTTGTAAGAAAAAAAAATTTAAAATAAAAATCATCATTTTCCGCTAACTTGTGACAAAAAATAAAAAGTTCTATGAACTCACTATGCCCATCAGCGAATACCTTAGGGTGTCTACTTTCCGAAATGGGGTCATTTGTGGGGTTTTTCTACTGTTTGGGCATTGTAGAACCTCAGGAAACATGACAGGTGCTCAGAAAGTCAGAGCTGCTTCAAAAAGCGGAAATTCACATTTTTGTACCATAGTTTGTAAACGCCATAACTTTTACCCAAACCATTATTTTTTTTCCCAAACATTTTTTTTTATCAAAGACATGTAGAACAATAAATTTAGCGAAAAATTTATATATGCATGTCGGTTTTTTTGCAAAATTTTACAGCTGAAAGTGAAAAATGTCATTTTTTGCAAAAAAATCGTTCAATTTCGATTAATAACAAAAAAAGTAAAAATGTCAGCAGCAATGAAATACCACCAAATGAAAGCTCTATTAGTGAGAAGAAAAGGAGGTAAAATTCATTTGGGTGGTAAGTTGCATGACCGAGCAATAAACGGTGAAAGTAGTGTAGTGCAGAAGTGTAAAAAGTGGCCTGGTCATGAAGGGGGTTTTAGCTAGCGGGGTTGAAGTGGTTAATTTGGGTGCGTAGCTGGCACAGATCGATCATGCTGCAGGAGCTCCACCACCGCCAACACCAGCAGCCCCACGACCACGGCCATATCTTCTAGTTGATGCTCTCCTCATTTTGTTCCAGTCACCCACAAAATTGGCTGACAGACGAACAATTTTATATCTGTGTCAAGGATGCAAAAGAGGTGTTTAGCACAAAAAAAAATATGTAGGTCTCATCGACCCAATTAACAGGCTAATTAACTATTATATTTCCCTGTGACGATGGCAAGTGCAGTTGTTTGAAGCACAAAAAATAGGTAGGTCTAACCGACCCAATTAACAGGCTGATTAAATATTATATTTCCCTGTGACTGGGGCAAGTACTGTTTTTTTTAAACACAAAAAACAAGGTACGTTTAACCGATCCGATTTATTCGGTAAGTACAGTTTTTTTAAACACAAAAAATAGGTAAGTCTCACCGACCTAATTAACAGGCTGATTAACTATGAAATTTCCCTGTGACGCTGGCAAGTACAGTTTTTTAAACACAAAAAATAGGTAGGTCTCACCGATCCAATTAACCCGCTGATTAACTATTATATATGCCTGTGACGGAGGCAGAGCCGGCGCTATAATAAGGCAGACCAAGCGGCAGCCTTAGGGCGCAGAGACGAAGGGGGGGTGGAAAAAATGTAACTTTTTTTTTTTTTTTTTTTTTAAATACCAAGAATTTTCACCCCTGGGTCTTATGGGGCGAATACTAATGAAGCGCTTCATGAGGTCTGATTAACATTGGGGGTCTGATTGCTGGTCTAACCTGAGGTGCAATGAAAAAAAAAAATCTTATTATCCTCCTCTAAAACCTAGGTGCGTCTTATGGGCTGGTGCGTCTTAAAGGGCGAAAAATACGGTCCTCAAACCAGCGATTGAAGCAGAGCGAAGATACCAGGACCACACAGAGGAGAAGCCAGCTGCTGCAGACGGGACCAGGGCCAAGTGAGCTGCGAGGGGGAAGGGGGGGTTGGCAAAATGTAGCTTCGCTTATGTTGGCAAAAAACCTTGCACCGGCCCTTGACGGAGGAAAGTACAGTTTTTTTTTAAAACAAAAATAGGTAATTCTCACCAACCTAATTAACAGGCTGATTAAGGGCTCATTCACATGACAGTGGTTTAGTTCCGCATCCGAGCTGCATTTTTTGCGCATCGGGTGCGGACCCATTCACTTTAATGGGGCCACAAAAGATGCGGATAGCACTCCATGTGCTGTCCGCATCCGTTGCTCCGTTCCGTGGCCCCGCAAAAATTATAGATCATGTCCTATTCCTGTCCGTTTTGCAGACAAGAATAGGCATTTCTATAAAGGGCTGTCCGTTCCGCAAATTGCGGAAGGCACAAGGGCGGCATCCCTTTTTTGGGGATCCGCAATTTGACGACCGCAAAACACGGCATGTTCTTGTGAACAAGCCCTAACAGTTATATTTCCCTGTGACGGTGGCAAGTACAGTTTTTTTTACCACAAAAAATAGGTAGGTCTCACCGACCCAATTAACCAGCAGATGAACTATTATATATCCCTGTGACCACTAGCGTAACTATAGGAAGCCAGTGGTACTGTACTTTTCCCTTTTAAAAATGCAGTGCATCTTAAAAAGGGAATACTAGTGAGCGCTTCCATAATAGAAGCGCTCACTAGTCTGCAGGAGGAGGGGCAGAGAAGTGCTGTGAGCACTGTACAGTACTTACCCCTCCTCCTGCTAACTCTTCTCAGGTCCCACGCTGCTGTCTCCTGACTGCCTGCACTCTGACCTGACGCTGCAGGAGGTCAGGTGACTGCAGTGCGGACCCTGAGAAAAGAAGACAGCCAGGACAGGGATGGTGGCAGCAGGAGAGGTAAGTTACTTTATTTACAGTGGGATCTGAGTTCTGATATGGAGATCTAATCGGGGTCTAAAGAGGTCTAACTGTCATGGCTGAGGATGGGGAAAAACCCTCAGCCGTGCGGTGCCAGAAGATGTTAATGGATACTCAGCCAGAACAACAGAAATAGGGAGCAGGTCACCTCCTATTGCGTCCCTAATCTGACCCTAACTCCTAACCGTATGAGCCAACCCTGATGGTAGGAGGGCTCATACACCGGAACCTAATAGTCCCTGCTAGCCCTCAGGGTGGCCCTGGACTAGGAGCTGGGTAGACAACCTGTTCCTCCTGGACGCGGAGAAACAGGAATCTAATGTGGCCAAGCTATAAAGAAAGGGGAACAGAAAACAGTCATATGGCAATGGCAGGTAAGTGCAACTAGTACCACACTTACCTGCCACAGACACAGAGCCTGGAACCCAAGTATAAGTGCTGCTGTCCACAAGGACACAAGAGACAGAGCACACACAGCACACAGGAAGCCAGGAAACCATACGCTGCAATAAATAAGCATAACACACAAACACATCCTCATAACATCGTGTATCACAATTTATGACCACAAGGGTGGCCCTCGCTGGCAGATGGTATATGGGACCAGGGGAGTGCCTCCAGCTTACTACAAGGCTGGAGTACCCCTCAGAACTCAGGTCTCAACTGAGGTTAAATAGCCCACGTAGTCACATCCACAATCAGACACACCCAGTGCACACACACACTAGGAAGGAAGTTAACCCTTCCAACACCAGGGAAGGGAAGACATCAACTTAAAGGGGAAGTGCACACAACCCAAACCCTGTGCACACCAAACAGGGAATGTGCACACATACACACTGGAGCTGTTACCGCTGGCAACGACATGCGTGGCAACCATGTCCTGGGAGTCAGCCAAAAGGCCGAGACACTGCCACCACATGTACAATATAGAACACGTTGCCACGGGCAGCCACCAGTGAAGGGAAATGTCACAGTGCACACACCTAAACCTCGTGCACACCAAACACATAAAAGGCACACCTAACAAAGACAGGTTGCCAGGTGCAACCGCATACCTATTGCAGCAAGCTGCCTAGCACCGCTCAGGCTGCTCTGCTGCCACATAAACAATGTTGCCAGCGGCAACCACAGGTGAGGCAACATACTTTAGCCCTCACCTGTTATTGACAACAAAACCAAGACCGCAGGCAACTGCATGCGGTTACAGGAGTCACGTCCATGACCATGGTCGTGACACTAACCGGGTCTAGAGAGGTCTAACGGGGTCTGGAGTGGTCTATGGGGGGAGTCTGGAGGTCTGACTGGGGGGTCTGGATATCTTACTGGGGGGTATGGAGGTCTGACTGGGGGTCTGGAGAGGTCTAATGGGGGTCTGATTGGGGGTCTGGAGGTCTAATCGGGGTCAGATATGGGGGTCTGGAGGTCTAATGGGGGTCAGATATTGGGGTCTGGAGGTCTAGTGGGAGTCTGGAGGTCTAATGGGGGTCTGGAGGTCTGATATGTGGGTCTGGAGATCTGGTCTGGAGGTCTGATATGGGGGTCTGAAGGTCTAATGGGGGTCTTATATGGGAGTCTGGAGGTCTAATGGGGGTCTTATCTGTGGTCTGATATTGGGTCGGGGTCTTACATGGAGGTCTAATGGGGGGTCTGATCTAAGGTCTAAAACTGGGGTCTTATATGGGGTCTGACATAGAGGTCTAAAGGGGGTTTGGTCTGAGATGGGAGGATCTCATTTAGGGTTTTATATGGGGGTCTGATATGAAAGGAAGGGGGGATTTTTTTGTACTAGGTCACAATATAAAAGTATGTGTTTGTACTGACGCACTATCTGTGTGGTACCAGTATTTTCAGGGGGACTGTTTCTGCAGGAAAGTATTGGGGGGCACAGTGGCCATAGTATTGGGGGGTGGCAGGATGAGGTCTTGAGAAGGTGGGAGGATGATGGAAAAGTAGGAAAATAAGATGTCTGTTTGTTAAACTCTGCAGAGAGGAGGCGTGGCTGAAAGAAGTAACCATGGTGGTCTGGTCTGGTCTAACAGGAGAAGACGAGAAAAAAGAATATCTACATCAGAGAAGAG